>NC_056728.1:361709545-361887045 GCF_019279795.1 Protopterus annectens
TCGATGTTCTGCAACTTTTGAAGTAGACCCATATACATTTATATATATATATATATATATATATATATATATATATATATATTTTTTTTTTTATGCACATGTAAAAGCACAATGCTTGTAATTATACTAGAATGCAGTACCTTTATTGCTGTGTACACATCCAGTTGCAATGCCAGAAACATGATTGTAAAATGAGCTTTCTGAACAACTGTATGAACTTTTAAGCTGTGAAATTGCAGAGAAGATTAGATTGGGAAAATAAGGAGGTTTTCCATCATAACTGAAGCATGAACAAACAGACGTCACCACCATTCAGTTAACATTGACTCAGATTTGTTCCCTTTACCTGTTGTTATAAAATAAGTTGCAGTGGTGACAAGTATTCGGGTGGTAGTGCATGTTTAGCTATAACTCAGTGATCACGCAAATGTCAGGGATACATTGCATTACGCAATTTGTGCATTTCCTGATATCTGAAATTTACACAGACATCTAAAGCGTGTTACAAACTTCAAGTAGATGTCAAATAACTCAACTTTAACAATATAGAGTTTCTTGAAAATTATTGTTAAAACTAGGCATCTAAACATTGTATTTCATACCAAGAAATACTATCCCTCAGGTCATTTTATGCAATCCCAACTTATCTCTATTCAAAATGCTCCTAAAAGACTTCCTGTATACTGATTGGCTCTGTTCGTGTTCTTCTGCTGGCTAATGCCTTCTCTCTTCCTTTACTCTTATGTCTAACTTCCTCTTTTACTTATCTTCTTTTTTCCTTTTCTATCTCTAATAACCCTTTTCTTCTCTCTACTATTTTTTACATTCTAGTTCCTCAAACTTCCTTGGCCTGGTCTCCTATTACACTTTTCTCTTCTACTTTTTTTCTCTCTTTCTATTCCTCCTTCTCTCCTTGCTTTCTGTCTTTACTGAGTCCTTTCCACTCCTTTATGCTGTGTACTTATCTGCTGCTTAATTATTTCCTTTTGAAACTTTTTAATTTGCAATGCTTTTAACTTTGTCAAAATTGCCTCCTTTCATTGCTGCCTGTTCTCTCTGTAACATTCTTGACTCATTTGATTACTATTTTTGCAAGTGTACTCTTATGTTTTTACATTTATTATTATGTATATTATGCATTTTTTCATCTGCAAAATTTAGTTTACCTTAGGTGTATATATTGTGCTAACTCTATTATATTGTTTTTGTTCTCTGTTTCTGGGGCTTTTCCCCCATGTCTCAACTGAAAATGGGCTAACACCCAGTTGGACTATCCCAGTTAAAATTAAATAAATAAATAATAAAATATAAGACATTCTTAATTAATGTATTAGAAGCTGCAACCTCACCTTTTTAATTTCCTTCAGTTGAATTCTTAATTATATCTGAATGTGGTTGAAAGTATTCATATCAATATACCAAACTATTAGAATTGCTGTGTTCATTCAAACTGGGCACATATTTTTAGCTGTGACTTTGTGTCCCTTTTTTATTTCTTTCAAAGCTGAATGCCAAGGGTTTTTCTGGGGGCTGTATATACTGCTTACCTCTAATAAGGAAGCTATACCTCTCTTATTTATGACCATTCCAAAATATGGTTATACTACTGCAACACTGTGCACTTTATACTGGTGGTCTGTTAAGTAGTTGTACAAATGCATTAAAACAGAGCTTTTACATGGCATGATATGCACAGCCTGAGTTCTGCTGTCTCCATATATCCATTCCCACCACTACTCATCTTATGCTCAACTACTGTAAGAGATTAGAAGATTTACCGTGAGATTTCTAACTGGAATTCATTTTCTTTCAATGAACCAGCCTTTCAGTGTTTATTGCATTGGCTAGTTAAGGACTGCCAAAAGTTTCTTAGTTATTATGTAAAAGCAGTTATGCATTCTGGTGCTTTAAGAGGCTAATGCTTTTGGATAAAGTTTCTGAAGTTAATAAATAAACAAATACAGAAATTCAGTGTATTCACTTTGATATTTTAAGTGGAGTGGACCCAAGTGGTCCTTTTCTAACATGTCATAATACTATTTTAGTATTTATGCATTCTACATCTTTGTGGCTTAATTTTTGTTACTGTGCTATTTTAACAGCACAATAGAGTTTTGCTAAGGATACTGTATTATTCAATATTTTTTTAAGTTTTATGAACTTTGTGCAATTATTATATTTGTTTATTTTTTTCCTAGATGTTTCATCTTCTTTTCACTTATATAAAATTGCAAATCAGACTTGGATGCCTGTGCCTCTAATTTTGCCATTTTTTAGGAAAATATATAAATACATTCCAAAGTTCTTATCAAACTGTGAAAATTCTTTGTTTACATTCACAGAAGGAAATAAATTATAAAATGCCACTTAATTCTACAATATAAACATCTGCCATTACAAAATATCCCTAGTCATAGTATAATAAGAAAGCTAATAATTCACTTTTCTATTTTTTAATTAATTGGATATACAGTATATAAAAAGTTTACACACCCCTGTTAAAATGCTAGGCTTTTGTGCTATAAAAAATGAGACCACAATAAATAATTTCCAAACTTTTCCAACCTTTAATGTGACATATAACTGGTACAATTCAATTGAAACGCAAACAAATCTGTTAGGGAAAAATATAAAAAATAAAAAATGTACAATAAGCTGGTTGCATAAGTGTGCACACACCCTTAAACTAATACTTTGTTGAAGCACCTTTTGATTTAATTACAGCATTCAGTCGTCTTGGGTAGGAGTCTATCAGCATGGCACATCTTGACTTGGCAATATCTGCCCATTCTTCCTTGCAAAAGCACTCCAAATCTGTCAGATTGCAAGGGCATCTCTTGTGCACAGCCCTCTTCAGGTCACCCCACAGATTTTCTATTAGATTTAGGTCTGGGCTGTGGCTGGGCTATTCCAAAGCTTTAATTTTCTTCTAGTGAAGCCCTTCTTTTGTTGATTTGGATGTATGCTTGGGTCATTGCCTTGTTGAAAGGTGAAATTCCTCTTCATCTTCAGCTTTCTAGCAGACGCCTGAACGTTTTGGGCCAAAAGTGACTGGTATTTGGAACTGTTCATAATTCCCTCCACCTTGACTAAAGCCCCAGTTCCAGCTGAAGAAAAGCAACCCCAAAGCATGATATTGCCACCACCATGCTTCACTGTGGGGGTGGTGTTCTTTTGGTGATGTGAAGTCTTTTGCGCCAAATGTACATTTTGGAATTGTGGCCAAAAAGTTCAACCTTGGTCTCATCAGACCATAACACATTTTCCCACATGCTTTTGGAAAACTTGATATATTGTTTTGCAAATTTTAGCTGGGCCTGGATGTTTTTCTGTGTAAAAAAGCTTCTGTCTTGCAACCCTACCCCATAGTCCAGACATATGGAGAATACGGGAGATTGTTGTCACATGTAGTACACAACCAGTACTTGCCAGAAATTCCTGCAACTCCTTCAGTGTTGCTGTAGGTCTCTTGACAGCCTCCCTGACCAGTTTTTGTCTGGTCTTTTCATCAATTTTGGAGGGACATCCAGTTCTTTGCAACATCACTGCTGTCCCATATTTTCTCCACTTTTTGATGACTGTCTTCACTGTGTTCCATGGTATATCCAATGCTGTGGAAATGTTTTTGTACCCTTCTCCTGACTGATACCTTTCAACAATGAGATCCCTTTGATGCTTTGTAAGCTCTGTGCAAACCATAGCTTTTGCTGTAGCAGGCAACTGAGTTAATGTCAGGAAAATCCTACTAGGACATCTGAACTTTATTTGGAGTTAATCAGAGTCCGTTTAACTGATGGCAGATGTGTACCCAAGAAGACTGAATGCTTTAATTAAATCAAAAGGTGCTTCAACAAAGTATTAGTTTAAGGGTGTGCACACACAACAAAGTATTGGTTTAAGGGTGTGCACACTTATGCAACCAGTGTATTATATGTTTTTTATTTTTTATATTTTTCCCCCTAACATATTTGTTTTTCAATTGAATTGTACAGGTTATAGGTCACATTAAAGGTGGGAAAAGTTTTGTAATGCTTTATTGTGATCTCATTTTTTTATATCACAAAAACCTGGCATTTTAACAGAGGTGTGTAAACTTTTTATACCCACTGTACTTTTTTTTATCAGTAACTACTGACATCATAAAACTAAGTAATACATTTTCAGCAAAGTGACCACCCATAATCATCACTACCAACAAAATTATTCTTTTATCATTCTTTCAGCTGTCCCTTATTTTGAAGAACATTCCCTTTTTTGGCTCATATTTGTTACCACATTCCTCATGAAATGTTTGATCTAATAGTAAATCATTGAGGACTGCAATCAGTCAGTAATTCTAGGCATTAGAGTTTCATGTTTCTTATTGTTTAGAAAATGCATTGTTGATGCTAAACCAGCTGTCTGTCCTGTTAACTATTTTTATGTTTAATATGACATTGTTACATTTAACAGAAGAATCATCCCCTGCCTTATAGCATTGAAAAAGGTAAAATATCATTAGAAACCTGAGAAATTGAGCTGATAACTTACACTACTTTGGCAACCTTATGGCAACAGTTGTCAGGAAATCCTTCCACTTGGTAATGCTGATCACTAAGGGAAAACCATCCAGATCAAACCAGGTTATCGTCCCCTAGTATTCAGCACAGGTCAGACCAATTTGAGAATCAAACGCTGTCTTCAGGATGTACCTCACCAGAAATATCAAGCAGTTAGAAAGACCTCAGAGGCCCCTATCAGCTCACAGGCTTAAAATACTTAACCTAAAAGAAAAAGTCTAGAAGCACTGTCCCTCATTTCTATGTGTTATAGTCTCCTCAGAAGAGACATATTTCTTGCCTTCCAAGCAATCAAGTACCCAAAAGTTCAAGATCTCTTCCACCTTCACAGATCAAACAGTTCTAGAAATTCCAGAACAAAGGATCTAAAGACTCCCTGTGCAGATAAAGCAATGTGATGCACTATTTTCTTTCAGAAAGGACCTGGACAATTAGATGGTTATTCATAAATGTGTACCAGTTATGATTGGCCTAACCCTTCTGGAGAAGAGAAGCACAGTCCAGAGTGAGAACTAGCAAGGTGAAATGGTCACATGACTCAGCAAGTTTCAACTGTTTATGATTTATAAGAATGTTGTAAGATTTTCCCTGATTTTCTGCCATTGTCCTACATTATTTTTGACTTTGTTCAGAAGTTTTGAGTAAGTTGAGAGGAATGTGATCAGGTATTAAAACAATGTTGGCTTACAAAGCTCTGGCAACTGGAGTTTATTACTTTATGAAGCGAACTAGAGTAAATACTATTTTGGTAGAAATCTAATTATGTTGTCTTCCCTTCTAGCAGTTGGGATAAAATATATGAAATGGGCAATTCAGAACTATAACTGGGGAAAAGCTAAGAACATTTTACACAAAATGTAACATATTTTAAGTAATCTTGGATTATCACAGTTCTGAATCAGAGAAATCTATATGGTTTAAAGAATTTTCTGTCAGATTTTTTTTTAGAAAATTATTTTCTGAGATCAGTATTTCATCATGTTTGCTGCTTTATTTCAAAAACTGTATGAACAGACAAGTGTGTGTGTGTGTGTGTGTGTGTGTGAGTGTATTTAATTTTTGTGTGCATGCACACATGGCTGTATCTTTTTAATCAGCTGTGCATCAGAATGAATAAAATGGCAAACCCCATTTGCAACTGTATATATCACACAATGTACATTTCATTACAAAAAGTCATGCATGTATAGGAATATGGGTCTACTTTTCTTTGTTGAAATTTCATTATTTTGAAAAAGAAAAGTAGAGGACCACTTACGCTTAAGTGTACTTAAACGAAAGTGCACTTTTGTGAATATCGGTTCAACAAACCACTAAGAAACACTGCGGCGTCGAAGCACACTATATTGTAGTGCGATCTTGGAGCTAGTATATTTAAGTAGAGGGGGTGTGGAGGGCATAGCCCCCCACATGGGGGTGCAGGGGGGCTTGCCGTCCTGCAAAACACTGTTTTTTTGTGTTTTTTATCAGTTTGTTGAACTGATATTCACGAAAGTGCACTTTAATTTAAGTGCACTTTCGCGTAAATGGTCCTCTCCTTTTCTTTTTTGAAATAATGACATTTCGACAAAGAAAAGTAGATCCAGGTATATACATATATACCTTCATGCTAGTACCTTATTGTCTTACTCTAACCTTCTACCTCCCACCTTGTACATAAATGACATCATTCCATCAGGATGATGTTCATAAATGGCATCACCCTGGTAGAATGACTATTACAATATAATAAAGTACATAACTAACTAAAAAACGGGTCTATAATAAAATAGCGAAACCTCACTTACGCGAATGCCTAAACGCTGACACATAAATAGAGAACCATGAAAAGACCGGACATCCTGAAGCATGAAATTCGAAATATTAAATTGTCATAGCAGGCCCTTATCTGGTATAGCTCCCTAATGTAAATGTGCAATAGTTATGGACCTTAGGGTTACGGAGCGGGTTAAGGTAAGTGCATACATAGTGATACATGCAACCTTTACTTTAGGGTTAGAAGTAGGGTTATGTTAAGTGTATGTATAGTAATATAGTTGTGTAGCTAAATGTATATGTAAATTATACTTTTCCTACAGTTGGGTGTTGTTTGTTTATAGTTAGATACATTTGTGTGTAGTGAATGTTTGATTATGATATGGGATATATGAGTGAAGTGTAAATATGGGGAAGTGTGGATTATTTATTTTGTTTGGGTATGTAGTACGTAGCGGGCGGTGGGGTTGGCCAATTATGGCAATTTGATATTTTGAATTTCGTGCTTCAGGACGTTTGGTGTTTTCGCGGTTTGCTATTTATGTGTCGGCATTTAGGTATACGCGTAAGTGAGGTTTCGGTATTTTAATATAGACCCCTAAAATACAATTAGCTCATTTATACTACTGTTTATGTTCAGCACAACCAAGAGATTCATTATAGCCCTGAAAGCAGTTGGATAGTCATTGTGGCCAAGGACAGCGTGGTCAAAGATATGAGACATGTTCTTTAAGAGTTGTGAATGACCATGTATTATAGCTACAGGGCCATGTGTCTACTACACAAACATTTTCGTAGTGGGATGACTGAGTGGGAAGACTAAACACAAGCATTATCTAATATATATGAGTGACCATGTATTATAGCTACAGGGCCGTGTGTCTACTACACAAACATTTTCATACTGGGATGGCTGAGTTGGAAGACTAAACACAAACATTATCTAATATATATGAATGACCATGTATTATAGCTACAGGGCCGTGTGTCTACTACACAAACATTTTCATACTGGGATGACTGAGTTGGAAGACTAAACACAAGCATTATCTAATATATATGAATGACCATGTATTATAGCTACAGGGCCGTGTGTCTACTACACAAACATTTTCATACTGGGATGACTGAGTTGGAAGACTAAACACAAGCATTATCTAATATATTACAGCTGGAACAAGGAATGGACAGTAGTTCTAGACTGGAATACTGTAAGAATGTTACAAAGTGTGGGCAGTGTGTCTACCCTAGGCACCCAGACTGTCTTGTAATTATAGAAAGAACACAATCATTTAGTCATTACAGTTGAGTGCACTTCTAGGCGTTTGTGCAGTTACTTCCTACTGCGTCTCTAGGCATCATATATTGCTTGTTCATATTTGCATCAATAATTTCAAAAGCTTGCTACATACAAGGTATCAGAATATGTTATCTTGAAGCTTACATGATGGCACACACAATATTCTGTTAATTAGCATTTGATAGAGCTGTAAGGTGATAACTTAATTTTTAAACTCTCCAGCCACACTCCTGGGAGTTAAAGGTACACACTCAAAAGAGCTGTTCTGGAGGGAATGAGTTAATGTGTGTTGGTTATGAGGTTTTGGAGCTCAGCACCTATTAAACCAGGCCTGGAAACAAATGTATTGGTTTATGAAGTGCTACACAACACAGTACACGATAGGCCCAGGCAGTTTAATTCTAGCTTCACCTTTGGGAAGAGACTGCTTCTAATTCTTATAGGCAGTCTTCTCTGTACTGTTGATATACGTTTATACTTGAAGGTCAAACCATTAATAACAGCCGGTAATTGGAAATTAATTTTTGTAATGACTGTTGAGTTTAGTTTCATACCCTAGATAAACTTGAAAACTTTGTGCAAATGTTCTATATTTGTTGTTGCGACCATATATGTTTAACATGTACCAACACACACAAACAGACAGATAATGACAGAGTTTGAGCTAAACCACATTATAGTCAGAAGGTTTTTAATAAGAATGTGTGTTCATATTGAAAATAGGAAATATTAAAATAACCAGTAAATGTTTATAAAAAATATTTTGAACACATAATCATATTTATAAGTGCAATATTGGTAGTATTCCAGTTTTCACAAAATATCAGCTGTTCATATCCGCTTTTTAATGTTGCCAAAAGCATTTGCTTACCCAAACCTAATGAGTGGTCTGAGATCTCAGATCAAGATAGTATATCTGTTGCAACAAATAAGCTTATGGTAAAATGAAATATATATATATATATATATATATATATATATATATATATATATATAATTGTGTAAAAATATATAAAAGATATATATGTATATATATATATATATATATATATATATATATATATACACACACACACACACACACACACACACACACACACACACAGTGAATGTGTGTGTGTGTGTGTGTGTGTGTGTGTGTGTGTGTGTGTGTGTGTGTGTGTGTGCGTGCGTTTAAAAGAAGTGTTTGCACTTTTTAACAAAAGGAGATTGCAACAAGGCATTTCATTGAATATAAAAAGCTTAGGAGCCCACCTTAAAATATATGCATTTAGATTATGAACTGTTGCCATATGCGATGTATTTCTGTTAGCTTTGATAGACAATTACATTCTGTATCATTCCTGTCATGAGATGCCTAGCCATATGCACCTCTAAGTAAACACAGTTAAACATTATTGCCACCTTTTACAAACACTTAATTGTACTCACCTCTCAGATTTAGCAGGGTCACGATAGCTCTGGTGTAAGTTTGTGTCTACTCATCAATCATCAAGACTAGTCTTAAAGGTAAATAAAACAGTACTTTGCTTGACACTGTCTGGGTAACTTATTACATAGGTTGGGAATGCATGGAGATGGGAAACTATCCTCCAGCAAGGTTTGTTAATTTATTTATGTAAATTTAGGTTTGTGGAATGGGTGCTTGTAGCACTAATGGTTTTTCAAAGAAATAAGAGGCATAGGACTGTGTCTTTCATGGATCAAAAAATGAGACCCAGGTCGCTTGAAAGTAGCGGGTAGGTTATTAAATATAAGGAGGGTTGAGCTAATCTATTACAATAACTGAAGGATTTAACGCCTTGGATTTTCTTGGTTAAGAAATTCTGTGGCCTTTCCAGCTTAGCAATATGTTTGGATTTGTACAAACCAAAAGGGATAATGTTTTTGATAATGGGATTGCTAATGGAAGAGTATAGCATTAATATGACCTCTTTGGATGTTGAATATGTTCCCTTACAAATGAACTGGGCCAGATAGAAGGATTTGCTCAATTTGTTGGAACCACGGTGTTAGGATGAGGAACCACTGAGCGCATAACTTGCAAGGAATGTTATGACCATATATGTCAGAATGGGAGTACCACATATCGTTTATGAGGTAGCGTATTGTTTTTTTACAAAATGCTACTGTGCTGCACTTTTTCCATTTAGTCTGTGATCGTTTTCAGTTCGCAATGTATTTGCATATTCCTGCCCTTGTAGAAGCAGTAACATATCAGTGGATGAGCATGTAGCAGTACTCAGTACTATCTTATGTCTCCCCTTCATATGTCTGGATACGATTCAAGATGTACTTTATACATTCAGACATTTTGAATCAAACCTGAGGCCAAACATTGTTAGTGCTTGACCACTATACTTCCCATTCAGTTGGATTTGTTACATCTTTCAAATTCTTACCAGAAATAGTTTTCAACAAAAATGAGCATGGTAATTTGGACATAAAAGCATTCTAAGAAGTTTCATTCATGACTTTTATTTTGGTTTTCTTTCAACAACTTACAGTCATATTTAAAAATGAGCACAGGGCTAAAACTAATCATCTTTCCAAACAACTTGCAGGTATAGAAATGTAGTGTTAGATGAACTTCAAGAAATACACTTCACTTAAAATTTAAATCCAGAAATGGATCTAACACATTGTACGAATTCAGTTCTATCTTCAGCATTTTAAATGTATATTTTATGCTGAGCAGCAGGGTAAATATTTTAATTGAAATAACTAGGAAAATCACAAAGTTCAATACATGAGCATATTCTCGGTGGTCTCCAAGCACATTATTAATTAGTTCTTCCAATACTATGGTAGTATCCATGTAGTCAAGGACATGAATCGGTTCTTCAGAAAGTTAGACTTTAATAAGTATTCTTAGTTAGATGCACCTTTTTTGCACTGATCATCAAAACTTGGAAAATACCCAGATCATGATTTCCTCTTTCCCTTAGTTTTATAAAAAAAAAAATCTCATAATCTTGCTTCTCATTTATTGACACTGTTAAAATGTTTTGGGAACTTGGTAGACACCCTCATCCTTACTGTTCACTTGCATAAGTCATTCTGATTACATCTGATAACAATCTTACATTGAAGGAATATTAAACATGGACTCCAAAGTGCATGCCAAGCATGTTAAGGGACATTTTATTCTAGTTCTTTATGTGTTGTTCCTAAACAGTTTGGTTTTATTCCATATAGAAAGATGTCTATAGTTAGGGTGGCCACGGTGGTGCAGCGGTTAGCGTTGCCACCTCACAGCAAGAGGTTCTCTGGTTCGATTCTTGGCTGGGGTGCCTTCTGTGTGGAGTCTGCATGTCCTCCCTGTGGTCGCCTGGGTTTCCTCCGGGTGCTCCGGTTTCCTCCCACATCCCAAAGACATGCAGTAGGTGGATTGGACACTCTAAATTGGCCCTAGGTGTGAGTGTGTGCATGTGTGTGCCTTCTGTGGAAGGTTGGGCACCGGGCTGGCAACTCGACACTGTAAAACTCCACTGCCAATCATGAGCAGACAGATGATCTGCTGTGGTGACCCCTAACTGGGAAAAAGCCGAAAGAAGAAGAAGAAGAAAGATGTCTATAGTTAACTATATATTAAAAGCTGTGTACTCAAAAGTATCAACATTTTAATATTGAGTTTGTTCGGTCTCTTCTTTCCAAATATTCAACTCAACACAATTAATCTATTAATGCTTCTTCCATTGACTAAACTCCTAGAATCTACTGTATTTATATTATTATTTTTTTCATTTTTTTTTCATTCTATTCCTTGATGTTTAAAACTTTTACGGCTTCAGTTCTATGAGTCAAATGCCAAGCTGAAGTTTCTGCCAAGGCACCTTCCTTCCCCAGATCATTTTTGTCACCCCTAAATCCCATGCTGGTAGCTGTACAAAATTCCATGGACATTTAGCTTATTACTGTACAACGTATGACATTAAATGTTTACTTCATGTCCGTTTAATTCCACTCAAGTTTTTTCAAGTCTGTCTCTCATAACATATTTTCAATTTAGCTCAGCAGTTTAAGCATACCAGGCATCACAAAAGAAATCCAAGCAGTAACAGTGTACGTGTACTGAAGCCAGGCCAATTCAGTAACTCAGAGGTGTAGGCAGTTGCAAGAGTTACATTTATGGGCTATAAATATGCTTCCAAATTTTCTTACTCCTTAGAATTCCAAGTTTCACTTGCCTATACCATACACACTAAGCAGGATGAGATTCCTCAAAATCAGAAGAGTTTTTTTGCTGGATTATGTTTATGAAGAATTCTGTTGTCCTCTGTAGCTGGTACTATAATGTTAGAAGAATCTTGAGGAACTTTATCTAGAGAGCATCGTTGCCCATATTCCATGGTAAACCATAGCAGTTCTGTCTCATCGAAGGGTAGCTTTAAGGTGACAGATCTTGAAAAAGTATATATTTCCCAGCTTTAGATACATTGTTTTGACTGGATTTCCAACAAAGTTCATTAACAAAGCTGTTTATCTTTCTTTATCAGATACATTCCATCCCCCTGCACCACCTTAGTAATGGGTGTTAAACCTAACCCTAACGTTGCTCCTTCTCTCAACCCTAGCCCTGCACCTTACCTTCATAAAAAACCTTCATGTAATACTAGCACCTGTACAAGACACACTTGGACACACAAATATTCAGAAACACACACACGAAAAAACAGCACTATATCTATCCCTATCCTAACCCTGACCCTCACCCTAAAGTACACAAACTTGCGCACAACAGACAACATCTGTCCTTCACTCATCCATGACCCTAACCCTGGCTCACATACACATGCACAAACACTCTCACCACTCCAACCTCACTTACCTGTCTTGACATTACATACCATTAACATTTCCACTGTGCTCGGCTAAACCTGCCATCAACATTAACCCACATCCCTATATATATGTATATATATATATATATATATATATATATATATATATATATATATATATATATATATATATATATATATATATATATATATATATAGATATATAGATATATATATATATATATATATATATATATGACACACACACACACACACACACACACACACACACACACACACACACGTATAAAATAAAAGGGAATTGATCAGATATACTTATAGCAGTCAATAGCTAGAGAAACCAAAGTTGAACAAGAGCAAATAAAACAAAATCTTTCTACTAGTAATCATCTATCCACAGCTGTTTATATAAATGCTTCACAGTATTACTACTGAATAAATAAATAATATTGGCAATCAGTAATGGTGGTACTTCACTTTTGCATTTCCAGTCTTGCCCCATGACAACTTGCAAATGGCTCAGATACCTCCTTTGCCCTACCCTGTCTATACTTCTGGATACTCTGTAGTGCAAAACACTTCACCCTATTTGGTCTGAAAGACAATAAAGCTGCATGTTTTTTGCTTCTTTATCTAAAAGTATAGCAACCTCTGATTTTCTTAGGTAGCAAGCAAATTCCCATGTACTGAGCTGATACAAGATATGACTCCTGTGGCAAAAGTCATTTTGAGAATTCATGGCTACATAGACCAATCTTAGGTTGTAAACTTAGGGACAGAGTTTAAAAAGTATGGTATAATGTGTCAGGCAGCCTCCACTGTGATCCTTTTACTTTGGCAACACCCCCCCAAAACAAATGACAGAGGTGAGTGCAGCGTATGTAGGAGTAATGGAGTTACCTACCCTGAAAGCACCACTTGGAATGTGCTTTGCTGCACAATAAACAGGAAGCATAGCTCAGGAACATTCTATACTGATGAATCTCATTACCTGTTCATGACATAATCTAACACAATCTAAGCCCACTGCATGCCAGTCACATTGAATAAAGTTCTCAGACACCAGAGTGGCACATGCATATTAGCTGTAGTATTTCAATTATTACAGGGGAAAACTGTAACATGCCTGCACTGCTATGGCCATCAGTCCTTAGGGCGTAGTAGGTGTATTTTATAGTGCAGTGACAGCCAATTTGTTAATTATTATGAGAATAAGTAAAACAATGGGAAAAAAGGGTTGTGGGTGGATGGAATAAACATACCCATCATGCTTATTGGCCACCAGTAGACCTCCTACCAGTATCCATGAGTATTATTACTTCAGGCATAACATCATTCCTCAATGCAGTCTTGCAGTCCTGTGGACAGCAAACTAGTGGAACGTCTAGCAGTGCCAGAGATACTAGGGAATACCCATGGGCTACAACTACCCACACCATGGGAGCTAATATACAAATTGATATGCAATACCAGTTTATGCTACTCCAGAGTTATCATTCTCACTTCTCCTTCAGTGAATCCTCATAAGTTGTACTGAAAATGAGTCCTCTGTCTATATAACAAAGAGTCAGGTGGGAATAGTAAGTCTGTTGCTTACAACAGAAAGAATAAACAGAACTATCAATACAAAAGTATATTTGTACATTAATAGTACATTATCCCAGGAATATATTTACATCCATGCAAGAATTTTAAAATGCGTATCAGGAAAATGAATAGCTGTTTGAAGAAATACATTTATTTATTTTGTACTAATATATTTAGGTGTGAAAACATTTATATAAATCTCAATGATGTCTTCACAGAAAAAAAAATCAAATCTTTTTCTACAACCTATGCATATGTTATATGTATACTATATATTTTAGTTACATTTATCAAAAATCAGAAAAAATATTTAGAATTATTCCATGGTATGATAGACAGTATTTACAGTTTCCAAGAAAACTAATTTAATGCAGATAAAACATATTTTCATCTTGTATTTATTTTATTTTATTTATTTTACATTTGTTGACCGGGCTGGTCTAGCTGGATACATATCCTTTTTCAGTAGAGGCCCGGGGAGAAAAGCTCCAACATAATACGCTAAGAGAATTTAAACATACAGAGAAAAAATTGAACATACAGAGAAAAAAATTTATACTTTTAACATAGGTATAAATGAGTACATCAAACAACACGTGTGACTAATTCACCATTCATACGCGGAGAAGGTAGGTTGGAGAGGGGAAACCTAGAGGAGGAGGTACTAGTCTCCAGGAGGTGATGAGTCTAGTGAGGTGGTTGTTGGCTGGGTTTTTTCAAGTTCAAGTGTTATCTCTAGGTTGTGCATCAGAAAATGTTAGATCATGTTGAATGTTGCAAACGTAATGCTTAAAGACCATGCCTTAAATGCCAAAGTCTGTTTTAGTTACAGGTATACATATTCTACTATGCAAGCAAGATCTCTTTGATTTGTAGAACTAATTTAGAGAAGTATTAAAACGAAAGAGAGCATACCGGTCCCATGAGGTTTTATAGTCTAATTTTTACTAGTGTGGTGTAGCAGCTCTGTTCCTTATAAGTGTTTTTATTTATTGAATTAGCATTTTTCCAAAATGAGCACCATGTTTTTATTTCAGTTATTCCTCTCAACCTGTTAATGCAGTCTGCGGCAAAGCAGTTCTATAGCATAATGGACCACCATTTGGAATGTAGGTGAGCTATAACACTTTTTATGTTGGATTTGAGTTTATCCATTACTTCTGGGCAGGCAAAACCATTTTTTTCATTATTATAATAGAACTCACAAGAACTATGCAGTTATAGTGCTGAGATTTGTACATTTTTAGCGAGAAAGAAATTATTTAAACTCGTTTATTTCATTGGCATTCTAGTGTTGTGTTGGTTAAATGCCATGTAAGTGAAGAATGTAAGATTTTTGTATGTTAAATAAGTAAGACCCACTAGGTATAAATAGCTGTATTTCCAGCCTTGGTGCATAAATATGGCTCTGGTTAAATAATTTACTCTGAGTCATGCAGTTTACAAAAAGGGATTGAAGGATCAAACTGAGGACAGCAGGGTGAAGTTTTCATTTACATTTTCTGTGCTGTACTGCCAGAGTTGAATCACTGTTTGAGTATCGTAATCTGTTGATAATAAGTATTTTACAGTTACAGGAACAAGTTGACTTATCCTGAAATAAAATAAACCTGCAAAGAGTATGCCTGTGCATTTCAGAATGTGATGCTCATTTTGAAGAGGAAAGCCTGTTTAACATGCAGTTGCACAGTTACAAAACTGTATCATAAAATGTAAAAACTAACAGTGAATAATGAGGTTTGGGACAAATCAATTTGTCCTGGACCCTGTTTAGTATGGGTAGAGGGGGTATCTTACGAGAAAGGGGAAGGGGTTTGGTTAAGTCAGGTAACAAGGGTAGGCCTTGGGTAGTAAAGTGTTAAGCAGTTGAGAGATTAGGGGAAGTGAGGTAGGCCAGGGAGGGACTTAAGAATAGCTGATATATAATTGGGATAGAGGAAGTGGGTCACATTTAGGCTTGAGATGGTGTGTTGTTGAGGCTGACCTACGTCCAGATGACCTTGTCGGTACTTCAGTGTCAGGTAGGCCTTGGAGGATGCTCTGCAAGGAAGGCTTGAAGGCTGGAGCAGGTGTGTGTGAGTGCGTTTTTTTTTTTTTTTTGGGGGGGGGTGTTAAAGAGTGAAGAAAGTGGTGGTGTGCATGGGGGATAGTGTGATTGTCGGTTGGGAGTGAATGGTGTCTTTTCAGGGTAGCAGGTGGCTGGTGGCATGGTGCATGGTTTACCCTGAGGGTTGTTGCGGTGGTTTTGATTTCCTGGTGGTCTTGTGGTACATTGGTGGGTCCGGAGATGTTCTTGCTGGTTTATTTCTCCAGTCCCCTTGTTTACGTGGTGTTAGGGTAAGCGGTGGTGGCTTAGGGCTGCGTCGGTGGTGTCACTGCTGCTAGGTCTAGGAAGCTGCAGGTAATTTTCTCTGGTGGTCTTGTGGTTTTCGTGGGCTGGCAGTGTACGCTGGAGTTTTGCTTTCGTTGGGAGCTCCAAATGGTTGTGGTAGGGATTCAGTGCTCTGGGCAGGCTGTTGCAGCTGTTCTCCTTTGTTTCCAGGCCCAGGAACATCTGCTACATGATTAAGGTGTTCACGCATGAGCTGTGAGGCCAACAGCCATTGTGCAGCTGGAAGGGAGCTCCTCGTGAGTTGGCAAGGTCCTGGAGGGGGAGGACTAGCTCAGACTGAGCTACAGAGTATGGTGCCCCAGCCCTTTACAGCTGAGGTGGGAGTGTTGCTGTTGGGAGTTGCAGGGAGTGAAGGAGAAAGATAGAAAAAAAAATAATAAAATGTAAGGATGATTAGAAAAGTAGAAAAGTAAATAGATTAAAATAAATAAATAAATAAATAAATAAAATAAATAAGGATGGGTGGCAAGATAAATGCAGGGATGCTACCTGCTTGGACCCTAGGCTACCTGTGTGCATGCAGAGAAGCCTAGGTCCAGGAAGGCTTCAAGATGCTATAAGTTATTTGTGTTGGTGGTTAGCTGGTTCCTTGCATCTGAAAGGGGGGTGGACCTTCAATGTTTCTTGGTTTCTGGATGCCTTAAGCAAGTGCTGGGTTTTATGGCAGTGCGAGCACATGCACATATGTATTTTGAGATATCTGTGGCTTTGTGTGGTTACATAAGTATCTTTCCCAATGTTTTGCTGTATGGGGGAGTAACCGTATGTTCGCTGCCGTTAGGTTGGGGGTCCGGGGTTTTTGGAGATCGGGCAGGCTGATTAATTATGTACACCTATTATATATATATCTATGAAAAAAATACATAATAATATATCAATAACTGAAGATATACTGGATGATGTTAACTGGAATCTTGAGGAGAAGGTTATTTGGGATAGGCATTGCTTGGGTGCTAGTGGGTGTTCTGGCATAGTGCGTGAAGGGATATTCCTAAGGTTTGTGGTTTTGGTTCAAAATATAAGGTAGGGTAAGGCATACAAGTTGGTGTTGTTGAGGGGTTTAGGAAGAAGGAAGAAGGGGGGCATGTTCGATGCGGTTGGTTAGTAATTTGTGTTTCTGTTGCTCTTTACCTGCAGATGGCTAACTTACAGGGACTGCGGCAGCACTGGCAGGCCATTGTGACTCAGGATGAGGAACTTTTCCAAGAAGTATCGATGACAGAGGCAGAGGAAGAGCAGGAACCTGGTCAGAAGAGGCAACGTTCCACGTCCAGAGCTACAGCTCTGGGGAAGAGGCAGCGGAAAGTGAAGGAGGTGGTCCCAGCTGGCTCAGCAGCTCCAAGCAGGTCTCAAGATGGAGGCTTAGGTAATGTTTTTACATCAACAGCTTTGGTAGGTAAGGTAGGCAGTGAGGATGCGGGTGTAAATGAAGAAGACAGGGAGTCCAGAAGTAGGGACTTTGGCAGGGAATGGAACACTGCAGGGTGTGCAGAGGGGGAGGTCGCAGGGACATCCGGGTCCAGCGCGGAAGAAGATATTGGGGGAGGTAGTATATGGTTGTGGGATAGTTCTAGTTTAGATTCTGACTTGGGTCCAGAATTTGGTGTCCATCTGGGGGATTGGTTAACCACACAGGCATTGGAGCAGGGGTCAGGGACAGTCTTTTTGACCCCGCACATTCCTTCATCAGTGAAAGAAAAAATTTGGAAAGGGGAATATGTAGATGTTTTTGAATTAGTTGATGCAGAGGGAGAGCAGCGTTTGGTAGAGGCAGATTCAGCTAATAGTAAGGATTTGTTGGCCGCACTGGCGGCTTTGGGTAGTAAAAGAGTAGGTAGAATTCGGCCTAGGACTTGAGATAATTAGGTAGTAGGTTTTATTTATTACATGGCGGTGCATCTTGAAAAGGATGGGTCTTTGGCTTTGCCCCTTTTGGGTTATTGTCTTACAATTTGGGATGCACAATGTTTAAGGCCAGGGAATGCTTGGTTACAGTATTATCAGAGATTCTGGAAGTGGAAAGCAGTGGATAATTCCCTTCGCTGGGAGGTGCATCATCCTGATATCTGCTGGCTACCATGATGGATACTTATGGGGGGATTCATAGAGGGGGAAAAAGGGGAGATGGAGTTGTTGTGTGTTGGTCCTTTAATAGTGGATCTTGTTTGTGGGTAGGTGTAAATTCTCCTACGCTTGTTTAAGGTGTGAAGGAAATCATTCAGCCGTTCTGTGCGGTCGCCGTGACTTTGTGGCTACAAATTCAAACGTCATGTCAAGGGAGAGCGGCATTCCCTCTGTTCAAGGGTTTAGGTGGTTAGGGGTAGAGGTAATTTTCATGGATCATGGGGAAGTGGATTCTTTAGGGGAAACAGGGGAAGGGGGGCCTTTCCCTAATAAAGTGGAGGTTTTACGAGGCATGCTGCAAGACTTTCCCAACCTCGCGCTTAGAGATGAGATAGTAGATGGGTTTCAGCAAGGGTTTTCTATTAAATCTAGGGTGATTGAAGATGGGGTGGTTTGTAGGACTCTGCACAGTGCATGGTAAGGAGGATATACTGCAGGGATTGGTGGAGAAGGAGTATCAGGCTAGCCAGTTATTGGGTCCATTTGACAGTCTGCCCTTTGCTAATTTTAAGGTATCGCCCTTGGGTTTAGTACCGAAGAAATGGGCTGGGGATTTTAGGTTGATCCACTATTTATTGTATCCAGAAGGGGGCTCAGTTAATGATTTCTTCACGGGAGAGGATGTCAAGATTCATTATGGATCCTTGGACAATGCTGTCAGGGTAATTCGGGAGTTTAAGGAGCCCTGGTTGGTAAAGGTGGATATTGAGTCCACCTTTCGTTTACTGACAATCAGGCAGGATGATTGGCCATTGCTGGGTATGGTAGTGGGTGACAAATATTATTTTGACAAAGCTATGCCAATGGGTTGTTCAGTGGCATGTGCAACATTTGAGAAATTTAGTATGGTATTACACTGGATATGGCAGCAGAGGGTTGGTACGCAGAAGGCGGCGCATTATTTGGATGATTTCTTGTTAGTGGGTGAAAACCAGTTGGGGCGCAGAAAGGTTTGGAGGAATTTACTAGTATGTGTCAGGAACTAGGGGTACCTTTGGCTCAACATAAACTGAAAGGTCTGGCTAGAGTTTTAGAATTTTTGGGGTTAACAGTGGATGCCAAATGGGGGTTGTCTTGTTTACCCAAGGATAAGCTAGACAAATTGAAGACTATGATAAAGTTGATTGTGGCTAAGGATAAGGTTTGGATTAGGACAGTTACGGAATTGCTTGAGCTTTTGAATTTTGCATGTCATGCATTACATCCTGGGCGTACTTTTTGTAGGTCAGTGGCTTTTTTTTGAAAGGGGGCAAGAGTAAACACCATTGGGTTAGGGTGAATAAGTTGGTTCGGGAGGATTTATTGTTGTTCTTTGGACCAATTCAATGGTATTTCGTTTTGGCAGACAGACTGGGTGGGACAAGAGAAACTTCAGCTTTTTACAGGTGCAGCAGGAGGCATTGGCATGGGGGCTTATTTTGGGGGCCAGTGGTTTGCAGCTAAATGGCCTCAATCTTGGGAGGAAGAATTGAAAAGGAATGTTGCATTTTTAGAGTTGATGCCGATTTGGGCAGCTTCGGTAGTTTGGAAGAACCGTATACGGGGGAAGCAAATTATTTTCCATTCTGATAACATGGTGGTGGTGTAGATACTGTAGAAGAAGATGGCTAAGTCAGAATTGTTACTGTTGATATTACGTAAATTGGTTTTACAGAGTCTGTTAATAAACTTTTCATTTACAGGAGTGCATGTGCCTGGGGTGAGGATTTACATTGCTGATAGTTTATCCTGATTTCAGTTTTGCAGGTCTCAGCTGCTGGCTCCAGGGGTGGAGTAAGTGCAGGAACTCTTACCAGAGGTGTGGAACCTTGGGTCATGGTATCCAGCAGGTTGGTGCATCATTCTTGGGCTTTCTCTATTAGGAAGGCATCCGGTATGGCTCTTTGTGAATTTGATAAGTTTATTCTGCACTTGCCAGAAGATGAAGGAGTGTGGTCTGAGGAATTGTTGCTGCGTTATTTTGCAACATTTTACTTATTATACAAAGCCATGGACAGTGGGACATATATTGAAAGGCTGGGGGAAAGTGGCTGGGGAATGTAGTGATATGAGATGGCCACTGACAAGGTCATTGTTGAAAGTGTTGCTGAAAGGTTTAGCATTATTAGGGGGTAGTTCTTTGGATTATATTACGTTGGCTATGTTGTGTGTATGGATATATTTTGGTGCCTTCTGAGTGTCTGAGTTGTTAGGATCGTTTCTTTCGGGGGATGTAATGATAGGTGTTGGGGTGGTTATTATTGGGCTGCAAAAGACTAAGACAGAGCAATTGGGTAAAGTTTCAGTGGTTGTGCTCAAGGCGGATAAGAATGCTGGGCTCTGTCCTGTAAGGTGGGCCAAGGTATTAAGACAGAGACAGATGGGGGGCTTATATGAATTGTTTTTTTGTTCGGCAGATGGGAAAGGAGTGACAAGTAGTAGATTCATCCATCTCATTAGAAGGGTTTTTCATTGTATGGATTTTCCACTGGAAAGGTCTGCAGCTCATTCCTTTTACATTGCTAGGGCCTCAGATTTGGCTAGGGATGGCATTTCCATTGAGGTTATTAAAAGTGTGGGGAGGTGGTCTTCAAATGCATTTTTATCATATATTAGATAGGGTTTTGTTGTTGTATGTTATTAATTTTCTTTTCTTTTTCTTTTAGGAAAGCAGATTGTCATCATGGATCACTCTTATATCCACTGGGCAGAGAAACATACAGTGGTTAGGGAGGATGGTTAAAATTTGGGTTTGTCTCACTTAGGATGGACAGTGACTTGGTATGGGGTTAGAGGGCTTAGATGGGGTAGGTTGATGCACGAGTTTGAGCAGGTAAGGTTGAGGGTAGGCTATCGTCGAATATTAGTGGTGCTTTTGGGGGGTAATGATCTGGGAATTCATTCAAAGAAGCATATGGTAGATATCATTTTACAGGATTTGTTGAAGTTACAGATGTTGTGCCTGGATATGTGTATAGCTTGGTCAAGATAGTTCCACGTTTGAGTTGGAGGAATGTATTTAATCATCGGGCTGTTGAGTGGGTTAGGAGGTTTGTGAATCAGAGGTTGGCTAGGCAATTGAAGGTTTTAGGTATGTACACTATTAAACATAGGGATTTTTCGGATGGTGAGGTAGTTTGGTATCGATCAGATGGGGTGCATTTGAATGATGTTGGTTTGGATGTGTTTAACATTCACTTGAAGTTGTTTTTGGAAAGTATGGTAAAGTCTATGGAATAGGAGGGAGAAAAGCCTGGGTTCAGGCTGGTGGGTGGAGAAGAGGGACAGGATTGTCCTCTTCTGTTCCCCCTCAAGGAAGGTGGTCATGGATTTGATTTGGGGATCAAGTGAGTTGCTGGACGCTGCTTGAGTATAAGTGAATTTCATTGGTTAATGGTTGTCGAAAGGGGTGAGCAGGTACCCTGCCCGTTTATGGCATGTTGGGTGAGTAGGAATGCTGCCCTGGTGGATGATGGAACAGGGTGAGTGGGTATGCTGCTCTGATGTATGAATTGGCCAGGGTGAGTAGAACACTGCCCTGAGATCATTGAGAGTTGTGAAGTTATTGTTTTGCTGTTATTGGTTCAGTGTGAATAAAATGTATGTTATGTAATATTATTAGTAAAGGTCGTCAAATGTCTTTATGTGTTTGATGTGAGTTATTTAAAGGGGGCCAGAACAAATGAGGTTTGGGACAAGCCAGTTTGTCCTGGTCCCTCTTTAGTATGGGTGGGGGGGGGTATCTTAGGAGAAAGGGGAAGGGGTTTGATTAAGTCAGGTAACAAGGGTAGGCCTTGGGTAGTAAAGGGTTAATCAGTTGAGAGATTAGGGGAAGTAATGTAGGTTACAGAGAGACTTAGAGTAGCTGAAATATAATTGGGGTAGAGGAAGTGGGTCACATTTAGGCGTGAGTTGGTGTCCCTCCCTGCCTCCCGAATAAGTTTGGTTACAGTACTGTTAGCTTAAGGGCGGAGAAGAGGGACAGGATTTTCCTCTTCTGTTCCCCCTCGAGGAATGTGGTCATGGATTTGTTTTGGGGATCAAGTGAGTTGCTGGACCCTGCTTGAGTATAAGTAAATTTCATTGATTAATGGTTGGTGAAAGGGGTGAGCAGGTACACTGCCCATTTATGGCATGTTGGTTGAGTAGGAATGCTGCCCTGGTGGATGATGGAACAAGGTGAGTGGGTATGCTGCCCTGATGTATGAATCGGCCAGGGTGAGTAGGATGCTGCCCTGATATCATCGAGAGTTGTGAAGTTATTGTTTTGCTGTTATTGGTTCGTTGTGAATAAAGTTTATATTATCTAATATTATTAATAAATGTCATCAAATGTGTTTAATGTGAGTTATTTAAAGGGGGCCAGGACAAAATATATTCTATGTTTATCCTTTCCTTTCCTTACATTTCCTTGTAATTGATGGCCAGAGATTTTTACATTGCTTTTCTCTGCTGTTAGACGCAAACACATATAATCTTAATATTAACAATCCTTCCATTATACACATTTTGGTATTTCTGTAGTCAAAATTATAGAAACACAAAAGACTCCACTCAAATCTGTAACTTTCTTTAGGACTGTTTAAGCATTTTGTATTTATCCAGTAGGGTGGAGCTACATTAGGGCAACTCATTGTTGACCAAGGTCATAGCGTAACATAAATAACTGGTCATACACTACTGCATATTTGCTCATCTACAAGCGGTCAAAGTGAATTCCTCATGTATTAGTTGCCCAAAACAAAAAGGCCCAGAATAGCATTAACGTTGATCAGGTTTCCCATAGGAAATCAGTGCCCTTCTTCCAGTTAGTCTGACCATAGAGCTGATATATATATATATATATATATATATATATATATATATATATATATATATATATATATATATTTATATGTATATATAAACTTTGAGGTGTATAAGAAGCTTACCCTCCAACAATGGTTGTGCAGGTCTCTTGACGATAACTTTGCCACCGTTCTGTATTTTGGGCATTATTTTTGATATGTTTATGATGCTCATAGTTTTGTAGTTTGTCAACCTATAACAGAACCCTAAACATGATATGTTACCTTCCAGAAGAAGTCTTTCTCTTAAAACTGTGTCAGAGATTTGCTCTTCAGGCTATGCCAGCAAAAGTTTGGGAAACATAGAACATTTTAGACATATGAATGGTCAAATGGGCTTAACTGTAATACCATGAAACTGAACAGCTCTTAACTCAGAACTGTTAAACTTCTTTTTCCTGGCGAATATATATAATTTTTAACTTTTGATGGAATAGCACAGTAAAGACATATGGAATAGGCTGCAGTTTTTCATTCTGAATAGAAGATATATACAGACACTGCATATGTAAGGGAACCTTTCAGCTTGCTACATTCTTTTGGCACAGTAGAACTATTAGCAGAGACTATCAGTGCAGGGTTAAATCTGTGAAACATTATGACATGTTTTCTAATAAAAATGTTGATGGACAAAATGTATCTTTAATTATTTAAGAAATGTGCTCAGGTTGCGCTTTTAGTAGATGTGTATTGAATTTCTGAGTGTGATGTCACCCACAATTCCAGGTAATGCCTCTGTTTTCCTTTTTAACTGCATCCCATATTATGAGAAGCAACACTTTTGGTGAAAAATAAATATTGTTTTATTTCTTATATACTAAAAATAAAATGCATTTATGATTTTATGTCATATTATTTCTCTTCTAAGAAATAGTAAAAGTGTTTATTTTTCTCGTGAACTGAAGCTAAAGGTATTTGTCATCAGTGAGGCTGAGTGATTTTAATAATACAGTAGCAAACTAAAAGTCAAAGTATGAGTTCTGTCTTCACTACATTTTTACATTGCCTCCCATATTAGTTTCAACCCCTTCTGCACACATACAGTTTCAGTGGAATATATTTCTTTGGACAAGGTGTACCTCCCTGGACTATGTAGAAATCATATAAATATTGTGGCTGTAGACGTGTTCTTTAACTTAATGCTCTCAGACACATATACTGTTCGTTGACAAGTTATATAAAAATTGTTTAGTGGTGAACATATAATTACCCTTTATTTTCATACATATCATACCCCTAAAAGATAGTCGCATTTTAGGGGCATATCTAATGTTTGGTTATGATGAAAATTAAAAACATGTAGCAGTAATGTTCCATAACTTGTTGCTCTTAGATACATATAGTGCCCCTCCAATAAACCATCTTAGTCATTGTTTATCAGTGATCATGTAAGTGACTTTTATTTTCTCACACACAGCATGCCCTCCAAGTAGAAAACCACATTCTGGGTACACCTCTGACATTGGGTTACTGCGAAAATGAAACACATAATAGTTGCAGTAATGCATTTCAAGTTGTTTTCTAAGATATACTTCACACTGTAAGCCATATCAGTGATGACCTAAGGGTGTTTTTGTATATGTCGTTTATGTTTGCACACATCTTTCCTTCACTCCGCACTCCACCCTTACAAAGATAGGCACCTCCTGTGTACACCTGCAGAAAATGAAACAAAGCAGCAGTAAACAATATGATATAAATAAAATAAAAAACACAAGATGGTCCATGAGCCTGTATGTACAATTATATGTTTTATGTGTTGTCATTCTTTTTTATTTCTAGTTAATTGAAAGATAGTTCAGAGTTGGGTCTTGGGGTGGCAACACACCGACTCCATAAAATACCCTCACATCTATGCCGCACCTGATCTAGGCATCCATTTGTTACCATTCCATTCAGGGACACCAGCCTTGTCTTACTGATGAAACAAGGTGTGCAACAGGTGAGCAGGTCATGGAGGCACATTCCACTCTCAAGTAAGGTAGTGTCTGCAGAGTTACATGCCTCTCTTCATTGCTGGTATCTTATATGTAGGACACTGTTTACAGTTAGTCATGGCTGTGGGAATGTCTCTATCCTTAAACATAGGTCAGCACAAGTCCAAACTGCTAACGTGCTGTTAACCCCGGGACTATAGAAGCAGCTGGACCTCACCTACAGGTCATCCACAACCCTCCCACTGAGGACAGAAAAGCAGGAAAATCCCCAGCACTCCTTGCTTTGCCTTCTGCCAACTGCAACAAGCACCTGACACACTAATCAAACTCAGGTCACCTGGACAGTAGTTAGGGCTTTATCTCTCTATGTTAAAAGAGATGTGTGCTCTTGCTCTGAAATTCAGACCACATGTATAATAAGTGAACTTAATGCTGTGTCATTGACTACAGATTATATTATTTGGATTTTTATATGATTTTAAATAACTTGAAAAGAAGCAGCCATTTAGTTTCAAATAAGATTTGATCCTGAATTTCATTGGTTGCTTAGCTCAATGTTATAATCAATAAGACTAAGGATAACAGCTAGAAAACCTCAGACTATAACTGACTGCAATCAGTATGGAAACACTCAGCAAAATGTTAGCCCACTAGTGATTTTTTTTCTTTGCTTCAGCCTGACAGAAGGAGTGACAGCCTGGGCTTTTTTTTGAGAAAGTAGAACTTTATCTTCACTAGGCTGTTTTAAAACACAGATCAGGGCATTTTTTGTAATGTTAATAACAATCCTGACTCGCACATGTGCTTAGCAAGAATTTTACTGGTACCTGATAATGTTAACCATGTTGAAAAACAGGAAAATATTTGTCACCATATTTATAAGAATGTTTTGGAGTAAAGTTGTGAAGGCTCCACTGTTACAGCTCACTAGCATTAGAGACAGCTGTGCAAAATAAGCTTGAAAACATGAGAGAAACCTACCTGGAAAGAGAAGACTCTTGTCATAGATTTATTTAGTATGGATCTAATAGAAAGGGAGAGAGAGAGAGAGAGAGAGGGATATGTGTGTGTGTGTGTGTGTGTGTGTGTGTGTGTGTGTGTGTGTGTGTGTGTGTGTGTGTGTGTGTGTGTGATATAAAGGACAGTGTTGAAAGGTAAAGATGATGAAAGACAAATAGGCGAAGGAGAAGCAAGTTAGGTTCATAGGTAGATACTAGGCTATCTGCCCGAAGACATTTATAAGCCTAGCCAGAATGGGTTGGCTTTTGCCGCCCCCTTAGATTAGTTCCCTGTGCCTCTGTCCAGCAGAGCCACTGAAGTGATCCCCGGGGTAAACTTTCTGTTTCCCATCCACTCATCAAGGTTTCTCTTGAAGAGTGTCAGCGAGGAGCTCTGCCTAATGTAGATTGGGATCTTGTTCCAAAGCATGGGAAGTCTCTGGGACAGGAGTCTATCCCTCCAGCATGTCCTATTTATTGTTGTGGTGAGGTTTAGATCCCTAGAGAGTGTGGCTCGCTGGGATAAGGTTTTCTTTAGGTGGAGCATGTCCATCAATTCTGGGTTGGACATGGCCTTGTATGTCAGACAGAGATCAACTCTGAGTAGGCAGTATGCAACCGAGTACAGCTGGAGTTTCTTGAGTCGGGCTGCATAGGCATCTGTTTGAGACCAGTGATCCTCTGGGTGAGGTACTTCTGTGGTCTTTCCAGTTGTTGCAGGTGTCTTGTAAGGTACATCCCAAATGGGACGTTGTACTCTATGATGGGTCTGATGAGTGATGAGTAGAGGGGCACAATGACCTTGTTTGATCTGGATGTGAACCCTTTTGTGATTAGCTGGGCCATGTAGAAGGATTTTCTAACCACTTTGGCAATGTGATTATCAAAGGTGAGAGTACTATCTTCTTGGGTTCCTAGATCCCTTATTACGTCTTCCGTATCTAGGGGACTACCACCTATGTGGTAGTTTGTGGGTACTTTGTTTTTTCCAAAGGAGATGACTATGCACTTTTTGGCATTTAGCTTGAGGCCATGATTTTGATACCAGGTATCCGTTTCAGTGAGACCCTTTTGGAGGATGTCTGTGTCAGACAGAGAGTTATTTATAGCCCCTAGTTTGCAGTCGTCTGCGAACTTGGTCAGCCATAGTCCTCCTGAGCTTGCCTGTACCTCTGAGAAGTATATGACGAACAGGTGGGGTCCTAGGACTGAGCCCTGGGGAACTTCACTTGTAACCGATTAAGAGTCGGACCTAGCTCCTGCAACTGTCACCATGCGGGTACTTTCTCTGAGCCAGTTGACAACCCATCTTGTGACGTAGGGGTTTATGTTCAGGCTGGTGAGCTTGTCTATAATACCAGAATGGGGAATGGTGTCGAAGGCCTTTGCGAGGTCTAGATAGGCTGTGTGTACCACCTTTCCCTCATCTATAGCCTTGGTAACTGTCTCAAAGATGTCCACCAGGTTTAGGAGGCATGATCTGCCCTTAAAAAAGCTGAACTGGGTAGGGTCCAGTGTTTGGAGGTTCCCAATGTTTCTGTTAATGAGTTCCATGATGATGCGCTCCATAGCCTTGCAGACCAAGCTAGTCAGGCTTATAGGGTGATAGTTCCCGGGGTCTGTTGTGGCTCCACCTTTGTGGAGCACAATAACCGTTGCTGTGCGCCACTCTATGGGTACATAGCCTGTGGCGAGGCTGAGTTTGAACAGTGTGTTTAGGTGAGGGGTTAGTTCATCTTTGAGCTCATGTAGAACGCAGCCTGGGACACTGTCCGGTCCCATTGATATTATGTTTTTGGCTTTGGAGAGGGCTGTTTTAACCTGAATGTCTGTGATTTCAGGGACTCTACATTCTTCTGCTATGGTTATAGGTCCTTTTGGGGGTGAGAGGGGATGACGTTTGCGCTGAACCTGTCTGCCAGGATGTTGGTAATATCGGTCAGTTTTAACAGTCATAGGAAAAATGTAATGTGTCTTTCGGCTTTTCCCGGTTAGGGGTCGCCACAGCAGAACTCCGGTCCGCTAATGATTGGCAGTAGATTTTTACATGCTGGCTTGCCGGGCCTAACGCACAACCTTCAAAGAAGGAATGCCCATTCACGCTCTAACTGAGAATTGAACGGGCAACGTCTAACTGTGAGGCGACAATGCTACCGCAGTACCACCACCACCGCAGTCGTAGGAAGAATGAGCTTGTTAAATATGATAAAACATGTATTATACTTGTGGGAAAACAAGAAAATGAAAATAAAATGGAACAAATCAAAGTAGAAGTAACACTGTTCATGAGAAAAGGCGAGGATGAAAAAAATCTCACGTGTGACCTATACTCTGTTTTTCATACTTGACAAACATGGTATCGGATGATTGACAGAGGACGATGAGATAGAAAAAACATTTTAATCTGAGGCTATCTATCAGAGTACTTTTATGGTGTCTGACATAATCTGAACTGTACCTAGCACTGCCCCTAAGACATTGTGCTTGGAATGTGAGGCTGCATAAGGACAGAATGTGCTTTTCAGAGACTTCCTCAAACTGGCATCCACTTAAAAAACAACAAAAGATCTTCCCGAAGTTGGAAACAAAGGTCATAGGAAAGAAAAAGGTAGACTCCACTTTGAATAGCAAGCTGTTTACTACAGCTGATGGAATATGTGACAGTTGCTTACACACTGAGATCCTGTCAACAACCATGAATGCAGAATCACTATTTATATAAGAACCTGTGATATCACCTGGCTTCGTTAAAGAGTATTTACAGCATTTGTACCCCATCATCAACTGACAATTTCTCTCTCTAATGGCTTGCATTTGAGGCAGCTGCCCCTGTCATCCCAGCCTTGTTAAGTTTCTGGTTTGTTTTCAGATATTTGGAAGCATGCCACATCCATAACTCTTCATAAGATTTATTTATTTTTATTTACGGATTTTTTTCACTTAGGTGAGTGGACAGTTCTGATGCATATTTTCACCTATGCCCTAGGCCATAAGAATACAAATACACACAGAGATAATTTTATGCCTGACAAATTCAGCAGGAAGTAAAGTGAGGACAGTTGAGCAAGTGGGGTGCTCAGACAAATGCAATATTTACATATGTGGAATATACCAGTCAACAAATTAATGTATGTAGAAAAAAAATAAACTATAAAATTGCATAGTTAATTCAGATAGCATGGCAGTAATTTTGTGGCAAAAAGACGGGATGGCACCCTATAAGTTTGGTGGACCAGTTGGACTGCATTTGGTTGACAAAGTGAGACTAAAAATATTTTGAATGACAACTTAGGATTATTATGTTTGGTGAAAGAGAGTTTCAAATAACTGGGGCATACTTAAGAAATGTAATCTCTGTGAAGTTTAGGTTGGGGGGGGTGGTCGTTGTAGGAAGATGACCTTACTGTCAGTTTTACAGAGGAAGATGAAGACATTAGTTGAATGACACTTTTTTATTTTTTCTAGTCAACACTTCATTACTATGTCTTTTAGTAACTGCATTTCTGTACCAGTGTCCATGCATTGTCTAATTACTCCTGCAACATTTCTGAAAATGGTATATAGCAGATTATAGACACTACTTCTTTGTACTGATTTGGCAGTTCCTCATGGAATTCTCTAAATAAGCTCTGCTAAATGCATGTTTCAGTTACATCTGTTTTACTGGCTTGTAAGAAGCTATTAGGTCATATTGCAATAGAGTTAACATTACCCTCTGAAGACATAATGGCACTTTATGTAATGGTTTAAAAATGTACTCTGTAATGGTATATGATATGTCCCAGCACAGACTTGCCCCACAAATATACACACTATTTTTCATAGGTATACCCTATAGCTATAACTATCTTTTCAATCAGGGTATATCTTGTTTGAACCACAAGCATTTGGTTGTACCTCTTACATCAGTACTGTACCTTTACTGGACTGCTACAGTCTGCTTGCAAAGTAATTGCTTTTCCCACATTACAAGGTCTGTAAAGAATGTATATACCATTGTGAGAGTTATTTCTTGTTTTTTTTCCCCCAGTGGGAGTCATATTTTAAAGGCATAGCCAATTTTGACAAGTTTGGAATAAATGTGGATACATATTGAGCCGTACCAATGGTTTTATCAATGCTTGTTTGTGTCTTGGACTTTTAAGGTGGACTACTTTTGCTTTCTCTTAATCTGGTTGCAAACTCTCATATGCCAAGACATGAACCAATTATTTGATATTGCTTATACATATTTGGCATTTGAAATTGTTTTTATTACTATTTCCAACATCTTTTTGACCTCTCATATTATTTCTGATTGGTCTCACCCCAATCCAGTAACTCATCAGAAATGTTAACAAAACCTTCCAAACTCTCTATAATCTGCGCAAATGCTATGTGCAATACCTCTAGTGCTGACAAAATATCAAATGATTTTTTAAAAATAGTGGTGTGTTGAATGTATATAACATTCTACTACATCAGTCAAGATTAATTTTTGAGAAGCTAATGCACTGAGAAATATTTAACACCTAGGATCATGGGCAAAACAATTTTGTGTTGCTAATGTTCCCTTAAAGTTTATTTTATTATATCTTATACATTTATAAAAAAATGTAACCCTGTGTGATTTACCTCCTATAAACATTTTGTTGATTCATGCAGAAGGCAGTGCTTATCTCACTATTTCACCCTTTGTTTCCATATATACTTTGCTGAAATGCATCTAGAAATGGTAGCACTGCATACATTATTAGTGGAATTCTACATTTAATAATGCTTTGTGACCTGAAATACAGAAAAGCGTGGTGAAACGTAATTATAACTTTCAAATATATGATTTTTCTTTGTTTCCATTAGTCTTTAATATGTTGCTTTATACTGTATTCCTCATCAGGACATTGCTGTTTCTCATTAGATTACAAGACAGCTGTTCTTTGTAACAGTGAAGTGTTTACTGCATAAATGCTTGAATTACTTGCTCTGTAGATGTATGAATAATTCACTTCAGAACTGTAGAAATATTTTTATTCAAGAATAGGAAAATCGTACTGTATATGAATGTGCAAATATTTACTCATTGGAATTGAATGGTACTGTTCACTGACACTGACATTAAATTTGCACACCATGTATATGCTTAAACCTGCCCATGTGTTCACATTCATCTCTGCATGTTCAGTTGTGACTGTGACAGATTTTTAAAAAAGAGATTGTAGGGTCTGTTCTTACACATACAACACAGTTCTTTATAAAGTTTATTTGTAAGCTTAAACGTAAAATAAACCAGTAATATAACTGTTCCTTCCCTGTGCCTTGCTGATGCAAAGCTCTGAGGATATATTAGTCAGTACCACTATCTAGCTTAACGTTCATACTTTGCCACTATAGCACAGCTTGTCAATCCAGTAATTAATTGCCTTGCAACATGTATGCACTTCTTCCTTTTCTATTTACAGAGTCCACTGAATACACGTGTTTGTCAGTATCATTGACAGAATCTAAGAAATCAGTACTTCCGTTTTCATTAACTACTAGAAAAACATTGTTCTGACCCCTTTCTCTCTTTCTTTATTTTTCTTTTATGTGTTTTTGAGAAATATTTCAATAAACTAGATTGCTTACATGTTTTTTAGTCCATTAATGACATTTTGCCTAGAATGTCTTCTGTTCAACTGCTGCTGTTTTATTTTTATCTGCATAATAATTTGCCATTTTTGTTATACCGTTGTACTCCAAACAGTTTCTACATTGTCTCAACCTGCTAGAAGTATCAATAGTATTTTTTTGACTTTGCTTAGTTGTCTTTTTCTGCTCAAAGTCTGAAAATATCCACTTTGTGTGCAAACTTTTATTTGATCTATGTGCGTCCACAGCTTCAGCTAATATGAAATCTGCTTCATTGAAAAAAAAAAGTCTGCTTTAAAGTCTGTAATTTTATTTATGCTGCAGACTGTTCTATGATCAGTGAATCATGTGCCACCACAAATTCAGTCTTCAGCTCTGTGTACTATTATCCCAGTAACATATGCAGATATTATTTCATTCAGATTCTGACTTCTGGTAAACAAATAAAGGACACGTATGTTACAAGTTCTTCTTATGGTCATAATACTGTTTAAATGTTTCTCTTTTTACTGCAAAATTGGGTTATTTTCTCTTAAATAAGATTTCATGTGCAAACTGCCTTTATGACATCATCTCCTGATACATGAAAACATGTGTGAATATGAATACTTTCAAACCTTTTACAGATATGTTAGCTGAAGCCATCACTTCCATTTTTCTCACAGAGTTCTCTGGAAAATTAAAGATGTCAGGGGATTAAGTTCTGAAATAACTGTTGTTGTAGCTTTACTAGAAAGGCTCACCCAGACTCTGCTACACTTTGCTGTGAGGAAAAGGTTAGTTTTCTTATTTGTTGTATTACTTTATTGCCTTTTTCTATTTTGAATACTGTGATTTGTTTTATTTACTTTGTTTTACTTGTATTCTGCTTTTAACTGCATATTAAAACTTGAAAAGAGACCACAGCTCTGTTTCTTGTGAGTCAGGCAAAATTTTTTCCCCACCCTCCCAGCCGGTTACTGTAGTGTTCTTAAACACCATTGTCTTTTTAGTTGCCTTCTCCTTATGTTAATTTGACCATTTATCTCATTTCCTCTCTGTTTTTACTGGCTTGTGTGAGTAAGCACAAAATTATCATTTTGTGAAATCACTCCACTTCGACTATTTAAATTTATTGGCCATCCTACTGTATTCCATAGTACCAGAATACAAAAGTGACCACCACCTTTCAATCTATCTTGCTGTTTTAAAAGTAGTGACTGTCCACTAAAACTTAACTTTTTAGACAGGTAAAACTTAAGTTACCTACTTTCACATCTAACTCCTCTAGTGCACACTGCAGTGTTTAGGATAAACTATTTTTTTATCTTACCTTTAAGCATCCCTGTGACTAGCACTTGCTTTAAAACCTGCTGGAAAGCACTAGGAAGACATAAACTGATGCAAGCACTCAACTCTCCTTGTTAATAAGGAGAAATTAATCGTAGTCACTAAACAGCCTATAACTGCAAAGTAGCTTGCTAAGGTAAGGGAAAACAGCTCTTGTACTTTACAAAAAAAAAAAAAAAAAGCACCAAACCAGACATGTCCAAGGGTCAGCTTCCGGTGAGTTCTCCTGTCTACCTGGTGAATCTGGGCATACTGGGGCAATGCAACAATTGCCTCATGTACACAGACAACGCTCTCCTCCTATGACTCAACACTACAACCTGTGAGAGATGCACTTACATAGCCAAACTGGAAGGAAAGCTCTCTCTGGCCAAGATTGTGCTAGACAGTCAAGAGGAGAAGGTTAACACCTGCACTACACCTCAAGCAACTCATAGCCCTTCAAAACCCACATCATCAACACCCACACATAGCAACACTAAACCCACATATGCGGAGGCCCTTAACATTAACCTGCCCAAGCAACAAGGACCTTCAAAGCTGAAACACAAACAAACAAACACCAGTCACAACCAAAGTGGCACATAGCTCACAACACCAGTGTGCCACCAAACAACAGCCCCTAAGGCAAGACAATGTACCTAACACTTTAGTCATAGGTGACTCTATAGTCAGGCACACTGATGTCCCACTCACCAGGCTGAACAAGGAGATAATTACAGTCATCTGCTTGTCGGGTGCCAGGATCTGCCACATAATGCATGCACTCAAGTCACTCCACAACAAGTACAAATATGTCTCTGTCATTTTCCATGTTGGAGTGAATGACTTGAGACGTACCTGTCTGGAATACATGAAAAGAGACATGGAAGAGCTCTCAGATCATGTGGCCCAGGCAGGTATGACCCTAGCCCTGAGTAGCATCCTGCCTTTGCCCAGAATGATACCACAGTATAACGACAAAGTGATTGACTTTAACAATTGGCTAAGCTTCTGGTGTCATTCAAAGGGGATCCAGTATCTGTCTGCCTGGGATGACATGATCGACAGACCATGATGTTTTGCCAGAGATGGTCTGCACCTGTTGCCCCTGTGATTCAGGTTGCTGGCTAAGGCTCTTGCCACCCCTATAGTGCCTTTTTTAATAAAAGTTTAAAGGATTAAACCACCACTGTAACAGGTACAAGCATGCAAAATCTGAAGGTAATGCTACTCAATGTTAGAAGTCTAAACCTCAAAATGCACTCTCTCAAGGCACTCCTAAAAATGGAGAACACCGATATCTGTGCAGTAATTGAGACCTGGTTCAAGGCTCCAGAGAGCAACCCTGCAATACCAGGCTACAACTCTTACCACACTTTTTGGCCACCAAACCAGGACCGAAACACTAAAGGTGGAGGAGTGTCCATATTCACCAAGGATATTCACAACACCGGGCTAGTTGTCCAAAACAATGCATCTGAAATTCTCCAGGTGCAACTAACACTAGGTAAGACTGCAATCCAAATTGTAACTTGCTACAGATCCCCCACCATGCCCCAAGATTCTCACTACACCTTGATAAACATAATGGAAAATATTAAGATACAACCAAACATCCTAACACTGGGTGATTTCAACTACCCTGCCATTAACTGGGAAAACTACTCATTTACCAACTCTTTTGCCCAGTGGTTCTTGGAATTCATAAATTCCATTGCCCTGGATCAACTAATCCTTAGTCCCACCAGGGGCTCCAATAACCTAGACCTGGTCATTACCAACATGGGAAATCGATGCTCCACACCTATGGTCACCCCCTCATTGGTCATGTCTGACCATAAGCTAATCACACTTGACATCCACATCCCACTCCCACCCCCCAGTAAGCAGACCTCCGTAAAAAAACTTCTCCAAAGCCAACTTCATGCTACTCAAGTCAGAAGTGACAAATTTCATGACCCCCATGCAGACGGGAATTGAAAGTTCGACTGCTGAATCCTACACTAAGGCACTGTAGGAGCACATCCACTTGTGCATGAATTGTGCCATCCCCTATAGAACCAATATGCTGTCCTCCAAGAAAAGGAAGCCAATCTGGTGGTCCCTTGGCATAAACAAACTTTACAACAAAAGGAAGACACTGTTGCAGAAAAAGAGGAAAATCCCAGGATGCAAAAACTCCCTTACTAGCCTCAGTAAAAAACTGAGATCCCTCATAAAATCCTCCAAAGCTAGTTATGAAAATGAAATTGCCAAAGATTCCAAAGACAACCACAAGGCATTCTATAGCTATGTCAAGAATCTAAATGGCAATGCTCAGATCTGCTCTGAGCTTACAACAGAATGGCCTTAAATATACTGATCCCAAGGATATTGCCAATATCCTGGCAGATCGATTCAGTGCAAAGTTCACCCCCCCTCACCCCCTAAAGGGCCCATCTCAATACCGAAAGATTGCCAAATTCCGGTAATAATGGCCACACAGGTAAAAAATGCACTCTCCAAAGCTAAGAATAAAGCATCCATGGGACCAGATGACATCCCATGCTGTATACTACATGAACTACAAAATGAACTGGCACCTCACCTAAATGTCAGGTTTAATCATAGCCTCACCTCAGGCTTCATGCCCACTGAGTGGCGCTCAGCTCTTATCCCACTCCACAAGGGGGGATCCAACTTGGATCCTGGGAACTACTGCCCCATCAGTCTGATGAGCCTGATCTGCAAGGTCATGGAATGTATTATCATGGAACTTATAAACAAAGACATTGGAAACCTTCAAACACTAGACCCCATGCAGTTTGAGTTCGTGAAGGGCCGATCTTGTCTCCTGAACCTGATTGACTTCTTCAAATTAGTCTCCAGAGCCGTGGACAAGAGTAAGGTTGTCCACACAGCCTATCTGGACCTCGCCATGGCCTTCGACACCATCCCCCACTCTGGAATCATAGATAAACTTACTAAGCTGGGCATTAATCCTTACGTCACTCGATAATTTGCTAACTGGCTTACTGACAGAACCCACACTGTAAAAGTAGCAGACTCCAAATCCAGTTCCAGACAAGTGACAAGTGGAGTACCTCAGGGTTCAGTCCTGAGACCACTCTTGTTTGGCATCTACTTCTCTGAAGTACAGACCAACACTTAAGGGACTTTGGCTAACAAAGTTCGCAGATGACTGCAAACTGGGAGCCATTATTGAATCCCCAAATGATGTGAATATTCTACAAAAGGGCCTTACAGAAACAGATGCTTGGTGCCAGAGCCATGGGCTCAATCTCAGTGCCAAGAAATGTATAGTTATCCCCTCTGGGAAAATACATGTACCCATGAATTACCACATAGGTGGCAGTACACTAAACACCGAAAGTGTGATAAGAGACTTAGGGACACAGGTGGACAGTGGTCTCACCTTCGATAACTACATAGCCACAACAGTCAGGAAATCCTTCTATGTGGCACACCTCATCACTAAGGGCTTTTCATCCAGAAAAAGGAGGTCATTGTCCCACTGTACTCATCCTTCATTAGACCCATTATAGAATACAATGCCCTATTTGGTATGTACCACTCAAGACATTTGCAACAACTGGAAAGGCCGCAGAAATACCTCACTTAAAGAATCACAGGCCTAAAGCAGATGCCCTATGCTGACCATCTAAAAAAACTCCACCTATACTCTGTCGCATATAGTCTACTCAGAGGCAGTGTTTGCTTAACATACAAGGGCATGTCAAACCGAGAGCTGTTGCACATGCTACACTTAAAGAAATCCAAATCCCTCAGAGACACATGTTCCAGGGATCTAAACCTTGTCATCACAATGAACAAAACATGCTAGAGGGATAGGTTCCTGACCCAGAGACTCTCCACACTCTGGAATAGACTGCACATACATGTCAAGCATAGCGTCTCTTCAAAGGGAACCTTGATGATTGGATGGGAGATAGGAAATTCACCCCGGGGATCACGTCAGTTGCTCCGTTAGACAGGGGTCCAGGGAAGTAAATACTGTGGGAAGAAATAGCCAGGGAATCATTATGGCTAGGCTTGTATAAGCCCTAGGGCCGATAGCCTAGTACCAACCTATGAAGGTACCCTATTTTAAGTGTAATTGAGGTGAGGGAAAGGATGTGATGTGGCAGAAAAAGTTGATATTGAAGTTAAGAGGTGGGGTGTAAAGCAGGTTCAGAAATAATTATGTATATGACTCTAATAAGGTTTCTATTAGAAGCATAGAGATAGGAATGAGCTGTGTCACAAAACAATCAATATAACTGGGAGACACTATTAAAACTATTAAGCAATAGGTAAAGACTGGTTGTATGGTAACAGCAACATTTATCCTGGAGATGTACAGGAGCTGATCCATTGTTTGACAAGTGGAGTTTCAACTATGTTTTAAATGAGTTTGCATTCTGAATGTATTTCAGTGGAAAGGGATTGTGGTTCCATAGTTTAGCTATACTATATTTGAATATAGAGAGTGACCTGCAGTATTAGATGATTTGATCAGAGTGATTTTTCTCTGGTTTGTAAAATTCTTTTGGGAGGTAATGTGTTAAGTTAGAGTTGAATAGTTTTCTGAGTTACAGAGAAGCCTGTGTATTGCAGTTAGCTGAGAAAGAGCTAGGTGATATGGTATTTCTAACCAGTTTATTTACCTGAGGGCTAGGTAGTTGTGCGTTCTATTATTTTATTATAACGTTGTGATACTTGAAGTTTAGTGACGATAGTGGCACCATAAAGTGAAGATGGCAGTAGAAAAGTAGAGGTCAGACATCTTCTGGCTATGTCATTGAGATAGATTTTTAAGTTCTGTAACTTGTCTAGTCCCTGATGAAGTTTTCTTTTTTAACCACGTAATACACAGTGGTTACATTATAACTGGTCATCTATGATATCACTCAGCAATTTTATCTCTTGACAGAGATGATAGTAAATAGTGTTGTTTTGGCAGAGATATATACTTGGTTGAACATCATTAATTTATTTTTTTAGGGATTAGAAGAAGTTTTGAATTATTTAGCCATGTTTCAATCAGTAAGAAGGGTTGTTGTGTGAGGTTTTGGAGCTTAGAGAGTCTATCTGTGTTGGGAAACACATATAAAAGTTGTAAGTGTAGTTGTTTTATGTGTCAGAGGGCACAAAAGCCAGTTTCCTGTGTTTTAAGTGTCTGTATACATTTGGAACATGTGCACAGCACTACACATTGTACAGTGGTGGTTAGTGACATATATAGACACAGTGTTCCCTATAAATCCCCCTGAAACAGTAATGTGATGAGTGTAGAGCAACTACTTCATGGGTTGAGTATCACTGAGCAGTTACTTTGTATGAGGAGGAGCACTGCCTGTGAATTTAGTATTATGTAGCCTAGTTACAGTAAGTTTCTAGCCCCAAAAGCACCATTAGTCAGCCCACTGTTTACTCCTCATGGACGGCAACCATGTGGTTCACCCAGAAAAGGACCTGACATCATAGATATGCACGTTGTCACTTTCTCCACAGACAGTTTAGTGGGTATGAGTGTATTGTGGCAATGTAACAATTGTCTAATGTTCACTGATAACCATTTAATCCTCAAAGAAAGAAATACAGCATGCAAAAATGTATGTACACAGTGTCTCTGGAGGCAAATCTCTTGCATACAAACATAATAACCATCTGATTGTCAGGAGCACAGACGCTATGCACATCACGCATAGCATGCACCCTGCACATAGACTTACTTATGCCGATGCACTTAAATGCAGTCTTCCCAAACCCAAAAGCTCTCCCAGACACTCAACCTGCAAAAACTATCCTCAGCAGAGTAGCACACTAACACTGCACGTACAGCCACACCCAGTGGAGTCTCAACTACCAAGCCCATAATTCAAGCCAATACACTACCCAAGACTCTAGTCATAGGTATCTTCATTGTATGACATGCTGAAACCCCACTTAGCAGGTTGAATAAATGGAAAATAATGGTCAGTTGTCTGTCAGGGGGCCAGCCATGATCCAGCAAGTTATGCATGTACTCCTGTCATTGCACCACAGGTACCAGTATGATTCACTCACATGCTCTGAGGATTTTCCTGAAACTCAGTGAAAAGGGCAATGTTAGATAATGCTCACATAGTATTGGTTCTGTCATTAGCAGTGGTAGGAATCACTTACGCTCCTCCATTTACTGTAATATAATGTCAAGGAACTTGTTTAGAATTTAGGAGGCTGATGCATGTGATACCCCCAATGTGTACCTATTAGGACTCTGAAAGATCTTTGTAGAATTGTGGAAATGGCATACTATCATCCATCCATCCATCCATCCATCCATCCATCCATCCATCCATCCATCCACCCACCCATCTACCCATCCTTCCATCCATCCATCCATCCATCCATCCATCCATCTATCCTCAACCCCTTTTCCCATTTTGCACATGGGGTTGGGGTGTCATTTCAACAGTGACAATCATCTTGAGCCAAAGTTTACACCGTCGGGTGGCATCCCCTTTGAATTCACTTGTTGGTGATACATTTTGACAAGGTTCCCTATAGTCTCCCTTTTCACACAGAAATGGTCCATAATCACTGGACTTTGCTAGTTATATGTCCGACCCAAACTCTTCTTCTTCTGTTGTTGCAAATAAGTGTGACTTGCAACATTGCAGGGGCTGCCTTTAATAGCAACCATTAACATATGCTGCCACCATATAACTGCTACCAATCCAGACATCATTTCCCTCATGTACACTGTGATTCTCTGTTTAAAAATAAGACCGTACCATTTCTGAATTGGTTTAGCATTATGGGTGTCACCTTTTACATACACATTCTCACTTATTTGCATGTTTTCCTCATCTCCATGCCGTTATGCATTCATTAACATTTGTGCTACATTGCCACTTTTGTGACTTTTCCACACCCTGTGCTAATTTGGACTGTGCAATATGCTGTCTGTGAATCCTTGTCATTTTTTCTTAGTTACCATCTTAATGAATTCACCTGAAGTTTTTTATGCAGGCACTCCAGCCTTACTAAATGCTGATGATGTGGTTGTCTTAGGCAGTAAAAATGTGCTGCATCTTATCAGTTGTTTTTTTCTTTATATGTATGGGTATCTACCGTGTGTGTGTGTGTGTGTGTGTGTGTGTGTGTGTGTGTGTGTGTATATATATATATATATATATATATATATATATATGTGTGTGTATAAAATGGGACACAGGCATTTGGTCAAAATGCTAGGTGGCTGACATCTAATTGACTACATTTGGCTGACACATGCAGATAGTTGGCAAGTATGCTAGGTTGACAATCCCAGGGTAAGGGAATATTCCCTTCACCCTGGGATTGTGTTATTTCAGAGATAGTATATATAATTAGCAGTGGGGGAAGATGGCACAGCCTTATTAAGATTAGGGCTATGCCATTTCCCCATTCTTCAGGTGCATGTCCTATACAGAGACGTTGAATGAAAATGTTAGAGAGGTTTGGCTTGGTAATACTTTACATGTAGTGGTAAGCAGCCAGGTGTACTATCTGTCCTCATGCAGGTGTAATATTTTTTGTTTTGTAGGAGGCAGTTGAAACTTGGGAAATCATTGCGATGGAGGTCTGATCTATTATGGCAGGGATTGGCGGCAGGTTTTGTCCTGAGATGTTAAGGGTGAATATTGCTACAAAAAATTAGTAGAACACCTGTTTACTGTTATTATTACTATTGTTAGTATTATCCAGTTCAACATTCACAGGACAGTCTAGAATTTTAGAAATGGCTCCAGAGATCAGCTTGTTCTAAAATTAGTTTATCATTCAATTAAAGTCTGCCTTAATGTGTTCCTCTTTGAAATTTACTCAGAAGTTGTGTGACTCCTGTCCACTTTATAAGTATAGTTGCAGTAGGCAGAGTCTCACAGCAATTTCTCCATCTCTGAATTAGCCACATATTGCCTTTGTATAAATTACTGTAATTTATTGTTTTATTACTAATATTATGTTCATTTATTTGCTTTGTTTCCCTTTTTTAATGAAGAATTCTTTGCGACTTTGGGCAGTATGGGTAACTGTAGTATTGTAACTTTTTGTTTTTATCAGTAATTAGAAGCTGTCAAGTTTTCTATAGTCTGATGATTTATTGGCACTTTGTGGTTTCCTCTAAGACATATCACATTAAGCAGAGTGTAAAAATATAACTAATTTCATTTGTTCATTAGATTTATTGAATTCTTGCCAAAAAATATGACACACTAAGTTAGTTTGTAGAAACATGTTCTTTCAAAATATTATTTCAAAGAATATTATCCCTTTTTAAACTATCCTTTATGTTTTATGCAGGTTCATTTGTAGTGACTTGAGTTATTTTTTCCTTAAAAAAGTTAAAACTTTCATTACACTATCAAGCTGCTAATGGCAACTTGCTATATTAGTGAGTACAAGGAATCAAGGCCAATGTGGGACTGGGAAATTTAGTTTTATGAGAGATAATCTCCTTTGAGTACTTCAAATCATGTCCAGAGAACTGGTGCAGTTCAGAACATAATATAACATTATAGCCTTCTGGTGCTCATCTGTCAGAGAATCCTTGAACAGTAATGGGGTATGAAAGCAGAAAAAATAATGAGCTATCCTCCTCAGCTCAGTGTATGAATAACCATTAACATTCGTTTACTGTAGACGAGTTGAGAAGTCTGGGCTGAATTGCATTCATTGCGACCTTTGTTTCCAAGGGCATCCTAATAACATATTATAAAAAACTAATTGTGCACTACTTATGACTCAGCAGGGCCTTATCTTGTCATTCAATGAAAAGTACAGAAGTCTGTTACAAGTCTGGAGTTTTTTAGAAAATGAATGTCAACAGAAAGTTCTGTTTCTATTTCTGTTGTACTATTTGTATCTCATTACACATCATGGATAATATCACCAGCTGTTTCTTTTATCTTGGAATAAATAAACCAATATCACATGCTAGTGCCTTAGTGATGTGCAGTCTGTACCACTGGCTTCTCAGAAAGTTAGAATGCCATTAAAAATACATTTATTATTACACAGACAAGCTGACAAAAAAAAAAAAAACTACAGAATCTTCCTCAGTGCATGCTGTATTGCTGTCCACATCCCCTCATTCTTTTAAGTACACATGCTGTGCTTCCTTTTAACCTCCTTTTTTGAATTAGTCCTTTTGTCTGTTTTGCATTAACTGTTTTGTGGGCCAACAACCATTTTTGTGAATTACTGCATCCTAATACGACGCTTGTCAACCATTCATACACATTTCTGTTAACGTGCCCATTATTTTGGTCCGAACCACTCCTGAGATCTTCAGGGTCATAGAGGCAGATAATGTCTGTCTAATATTGGTCTGAATTATGATTCAAGAAACTGTTTGTCATGAGATGTCATGAAAAGGTGAGCTGTGTTTATGTTTCAGGTATTTGCAGTAAGGAACAATTAACACAGGTAGTCGTGGCTGTGAGACTCATGCAGTATACTTCTTGGTGCAAGCACCAGGAAAGAAAATGCCAGCTTTACCAAATGACATGCCTGCAAGAATAGGAAATATACATAGTATGACTGCAAGGCATTTCATCCCTCTAGACGGCCCAAGTTAACAGAGTTCCCATAGTCACATGGAATTGTATTCAGTGCCCATGCACAGTGCATGTAATAGCAAATGTGTTTGCTATGAGCCCACTTGCAAATGTTTGTTACTTACTGCACTGTCCATTTTTATCCCATTTCCCATATCAACATGACAGTATGCAGGCCTCTAAACTTGTGGTTTACTGGTTCTCCCCACCTAAAACTCCACTCAGTCGGGTTCACAGAGAAAAGAGCATTTTTATGAAAATCTTTTTATCAAGCATAATGTAAGTAAGAAGAACAAATACTGTATCATGTACATAAAAAAAACTACCAATATATAATAAGAGCCGCTTGATTACAGCAGATTACCTCTCTTGACTGGGACAGGAAACAGAACTATATTCAACAACATGTGTATTCAAACTGTTTACTTACATAAGACAGGGTAACAGGGACAGAGCTGGATCCAGACCTAGCCAATGTATGGTCTATGTTGGTTTGAAGGGCCCCATGTTGGCTTTAGGGGGGGCCATGTTGGCTTGGTTCACTATAAAAATAAAAAAAAGAAACTTCAATAAAACTTCATTAAATTAAAAAAACAAACAAAAAAATTTGGTAATTCTGACAAAACACAGCAAGCAATAGAACCTTGTGGAAATTATCCGATCATGGGACAAATTAGGAGAACATTCTAATGTCAAACAGCATGAGAGATTTAGAAGTCATATCTGCTGTAAAGGGGGAGGTATCAAGCCCTGAATGAACACAGATGGATTTGCTGCTCTTTTGAACAAATATGCATGAGAACGTCTGTAACAAACAAAAGCAGACGTTTGTCAAACCACATGTAGAGGATACACAAGCAAGAACAACCCCTGATTTTGAAAAGCAAAACAGTAACTTGTGCATATAACGCTCCATTCATAGGTTCATAGGTTGGTACTAGGCTATCGGCCCTAGGGCCTATACAAGCCTAGCCATAACAGTTTCCCAGCTATTTCTACCCAGGACATTTACTTCCCTGGTCCCCTGTCTAGCAGGGCGACTGACGTGATCCCCATGGTGAATTTCCTATCTCCCATCCAGTTGTCAAGGTTCCTTTTTTATAGGGCCATTGAGGCCCTGTTTGACATGTATGGGCAGTCTATTCCAGAGTATGGGGAGTCTCTGGGACAGGAACCTATCCCTCCAGCATGTTTTGTTCATTGTGATGACCAGGTTTAGACCCCTGGAGTGCGTGGCTCTTAGGGACTGGGATTTCTTTAAGTGTAGCATGTCCAACAGCTCTGGGTTTGACATGGCCTTGTATTTTAAGCAGAGATCTCCTTTGAGTAGATGATATGTGACAGAGTATAGCTGGAGTTTTTTTAGATGATCAGCATAAGGCATTTAGACCTGTGATTCTTTTAATGAGATATTTCTGCGGTCTTTCCAAATGTTGCAGGTGTCTTGTGAGGTACATACTAAACGGGGCGTTGTACTCTATAATGGGTCTAATGAGGGATGAGTACAGTGGGACAATGACCTCCTTTTTTCTGGATGAAAAGCCCTTAGTGATGAGATGTGCCACATAGGATATTCCTGACTGTTGTGGTGATGTGGTTATCGAAGGTGAGACCGCTCTCCACCTGTGTCCCCAAGTCCCTTATCACACTTTCAGTGTTTAGTGTACTGCCACTTATGTGGTAATTCATGGGTACATGTTTTTTCCCAAAGGGGATAACTATACATTTCTTGGAATTGAGCTAGAGCCCATGGCTCTGGTGCCAAGCATCTGTCTCTGTAAGGCCCTTTTGTAGAATATTCACATCACTTGGGGATTCAATAATGGCTCCCAGTTTGCAGTCATCTGCGAACTTTGTTAGCCAGAGTCCCTTGGTGTATGCCTATACTTCAGAGAAGTAGATGCCAAACAAGAGTGGTCCCAGGACTGAACCCTGTGGTACTCCACTTGTCACTTGTCTGGAGCTGGATTTGGAGTTGGCTACTTTTACACTGTAGGTTCTGTCAGTAAGCCAGTTTGTGACCCATCGAGTGACGTAGGGATTAATGCCCAGTTTAGTAAGTTTATCTAAGATTCCAGAGTGGGGGATGGTGTCAAAGGCCTTGGCGAGGTCCAGGTAGGCTGTGTGGACCGTCTTACCTCATCCACGGCTCTGGAGACTGATTCAAAGAAGTCAGTCAGGTTGAGGAGACAAGATCAGCCCTTCACAAAACCAGGGAACTGCCTAGTTAAGTTACTTTGCTCAAAGTCAGACACTGAAATCTTAATTACTAAGAGGCAGTTAGCGCCTTAAACCTCCACACCAGGTGCTAGGTCTTCTTTCATTTTCTTTCTTTTTTCTTGTTTTTGTAGATCACTGAGACTTATAGTCTGTCAGTCTCCTTCAGGGTTTCAAGGGTAGGTGGTTTAGAGTCAGTGGTGCAATAAGTAGCATGCTTGTTCTTGGTGCTAAAGGCTGTTGGTTCTGTTCCCACACCAGGTAGATCAACTACTGAGACTACTGTGCAGACAGTGGGGGGAGGGTGATGCACTCCTGAGTATGCCCTCCTTTAGATTAGCTGTCTAGTAAATATGAACCTGTTGTCTGCTTGCCAGCCATTTCCTGTTGCAGATCACCAGCACACCATTTTTTGTAACATAGGCAATTTATTCTTCAAGGGCAGGAGGCACTGAATTTGTAGATGAAACACTGAAATGCAAATTTGACAGTAGCAATCTCTTCCTAAGTTATAGTTTTCTTTAATATGGAATTATTCAGATGGCTTTTACTTCTGCAGGGATTGCGCATGTTGACTAATACTAGTGGATTTATAATGACAGCTGTATGATTGGCTTTTTATGGCTGAAAGGTTCTGAAATGGGTAGTTTTGTCATTATCGGTTCATATATTTTGTTTTGTTGCTCACAGGAAAAATATTTAGAACTAGAAATGTAAAATGCACTCTATGACAAGTGGTGCTGTATTAAACAAAGAATATAATTTAATACAAGGTGAGGTGAGTCACGTCTATGTATGCATGGTCTTAAAAATGTGTGCCAGAGTCCCATGGTTTGAAAACAGCTCAAAGCTAAACTTATTCTACCACTAACAGATGCATTTTGTATAAATGTAGGTTTCAAAAAATGTGTGTTTCAAGGGCAGAGAAGGTTATTGTTGCCCATGCTAAGTCTGTTTTCATTGTGAGACTGTATTGTTTTGTTTAGCAAATGGCTATTAGTGTTTGTGCTATAAACTTTGAAACAAAAGTTTTAAATTAAATCCAAATATCTGTAGTAATTTTAGAAGTAAATAACAGTGTTCATAGTGACTGGGGAGAGATGGCCAAGTAATGGGGCACTAGAACGGCTAAGGGAGAGATGGTGGCTGTGGGGAACCTGGCTTCGAGAGGGGGTGCCTCCATTACCCTGCATAGGACCTCATTTAACCACAATCCCCATGATCTGCTCTGAATGGGGGATAAGACTGGGAAATTACTTGCCCACCAAGAAAGAAATCATATTGTTCAAATCAGCTCAGACTTATTACTGTCCTCGATCAGAAATTTTGCAAACGAGATGAAATTCAGGCAATCATATGTTATGCAAAAGTTAGTGAAATATGCATTTAATGGACATGGATCCAGAAGGTAATAGATTTGCTTGGAAACATTCTTTCCTCTAGTTAGGAATCAGTATGTTAGGGCAGATCTGGCATCTGGAGAGTGTACTTCTAATAAGTAGTAGTGATATAGTCATCCAAGTACAACACAGACAGAAAAATAAAGGGAAGGAGAGAGAGGGAAAGAGGCGAGGATGTTTCTTTGTTATAGAAAATGTCTGCCTGGGTTTTCCAGTTCCATACCTCTGCTCAGGCTACAGTTAGAACTAAGATCTGGGGCAAAGGTGTAGCTGGGCCTACTCAGTGAACTTTAATGAGGACAGTATTTTGGAGCATGTTTTGGAAACTTCAACACTCAAGAAGGCATCCTATGTAAATAGTTGGTTTTGTAATGTTGGTTTTTGGAATTGTTTCTCCGCATTAAGCTTTGGCTATAAAAATATTTCTTTGATATACATACTGTATATATGTTTATGTTTGTGAAAATCAATAAATATTAATTCAGTAAAAAAGAGCACAGAAGGTTTACAACTTTATAAACTAATACAGTGTAGCGGTATACAAAGAATACATGTGTGAAAGGAGTACATCAACTCTAAAAATAACTTTTCATGGGTACAAATGGCAGCAATTGAAATGATGAGTCCCCTTCCTGTATGTCTAGGGGTAGCATTTTGAGACTTGAGTATATTTTAAAATTGATGGGGTTAGTAACAACAACGTTAATTCTGAGTACAAAATATAAATTTTTGGCTACACCACTGATCTGGAGTGACTCAAACTACAGTTAGAACTAAGACCTGGAGTGACTATGTAAGTACATCTCTACATACATAGAGACATATATATATATATACTCTCATCCCCCTGACAAGGGGAAGTATAACATGCATTTGAGAACTCACTAAAACATTACCACTTGTTGCTCCTAGTGCACTAGTTTGAGTTCCCATAATTTCAATAAGAAAATCGTCTATGTCGGCTCCTCCCGATGCAGGAATAAAGGCCTGTGTTTGACTCTGATGAGCCAGGACTAATTAGCAGTCCCTCTACTGGAGAAGCTGATTGATGGGGGGAGGGGAGTGGGAGAAGGATGAGTGTTTGAGACCACTCATCTCTGTCAGATGGGATGGGACATTCCTGTTGAAAATACCTATATCCCATGCATATCAAATCCGACTGGTAATCTAACAGCCTTTAAGTGTTGAGACACTAGCTATATACAGGAAACTGGCTTGGCTGTTTAAAATTCAGAATCAGGTGATCTACACTGTATATGAAATGACAGGGGATGCCAAGGTATGTGGCCCACAAGTGTCCAGCAAGACATCAGTTATTTTATATTTATACAAAATTTACAAGTACATTTTCTTCTCCTTTAATACCTGAGCATAATATTGATGGTCAGGAAAGTATCACAATTCATATTCATGTGTAGAAAACTACCCTCTAACTGTCACGTATGAAATGTCAGCTACATTATAATTTACCACCCCTTTTCAAATGACTTCCCTTATGTTGCTGTATGGCTGACCAATTCCTTAGAATAAGAATAAAGTCAAAGTCATCCATAAAAAAATCATCCTTATAGAGTTTAGCAATAAAAAGCTATACAGCACTAAAATGCATAGTTATAAAACAAATTGGTTTACTTTGCTCAATGACTGAAATAAATCTGCTTGGTATACTGTCAGTGAATTCTATGATGCCATTAACCAGCATCACATAACCCTCTCTTATTTACTTGCTCAGGTGCTAAAAGAACAAAGGCAGGAAAGATGGGAGTGTACAGCTACTTCTAGCTTGTCCATCTTGATGAAAGAGAGGTGGCTGTGGCATCATCCTTGGGTGACATCTGGAGAGACTACTGGCTATCACACATGTTGACCATGGACTTGTTGAGCATAGGTCACCAGGAACACTGGCCTGGGATCTAATGATGCAGATGTTTGCTTCCCTTGATAGGTATCACTGAATTAAGACTGATTGTTCATCCTGGGAAGGAGGAAATGGGTTATAGGACTCTTGCCTGTGTGTGTCTTGCTCCAAGTGGAGCAGGTGGGCCAAACTGATAAAGACAACGCAGTCATTAACCATTGGCATCTCTGATGTGGAGCAAACAAAAAATGAACAATGAGTAAGGCACAAATGTATATGCAAATTTAGAAATAAGATATACAACAGAGAAAAAGAAGCATTAATTAGCTGTCAAAAATGGCCTTAGTCATATAAACAAGGCTAGATTAAATAAAGAACACAAACTGATTACTTTTGTTATCAAATTTTCATGATGTAGCAAAACTTGATCTTAAAGGCTGAGATATATAGTAATGCATTATTTAGTTTCATAAGAAAAGTGAAAAATAATGTACATTTTTATGCATGTGGGACTTGGGTTGACTGTTGCTTTAAATATGAACATATTTAAATGAGCATATCACTGTTGTTGTGAGACAAATACTGATGACACCATGCGGCGAAACCGGTCTGGGTAGTGGACTGTTTGTTCAATAAATGTAGTTGGCATCACTGCTTTGCTGTTTTTTTATGCTGGAGTACTTGTGTGTGTGTGTGTGTGTGTGTGTGTGTGTGTGTGTGTGTGTGTGTGTGTGTGTGTGTGTGTGTGTGTGTGTGTGTGTATATATATATATATATATATATATATATATATATATATATATATATATATATATATTGTTGTGTCTTTCGGCTTTTCCCGTTTAGGGGTCGCCACAGCGGAACTCCGGTCTGCTAATGATTGGCAGTAGACTTTTACGTGCCGAGCTGCCGGCCCTGATGCACAACCTTCAATGAAGGTACGCCTATTCAAGTATGTCTCCACACAAAAGACGATCTAGCTGAGAATCGAACAGGACGTCTTACTGTGAGGCAACAACACTACCGCAGCACCACCACCGCAGTAAACATATATATATAGGTGTGTGTGTGTGTGTGTGTGTGTGTGTGTGTGTGTGTGTGTGTGTGTGTGTGTGTGTGTGTGTTACTAACCAATTTCAAGCTCTTCTTGGGTGAATTACAAAATATTTCAAAAACAAAAATACAGAAATGTAAGCAAAAACATAGTATTTCAGGCTAGTTTAATATAAAAATGTATATATACATTCTAGTCAACTTGTACAGTACAGTGTAAATGCTGCAGTATTGTGCTACTAAAAAAAGTGGTAAATCATCAGTTTTACATTTTGGTTGTTAATGCATAGAACTTGGAGATAAGAATGTGTCATACCTATGTTTTTACTATGCTTGTTACTGACCTTGTAACAAATGCATGTTACTGATTTTGTAACATTTATGTTACATTTGTAATTAGTTTCACAGATTGACAGCATGGCCCAAATAATAAATCATCTTCAGACTACTTGCTTTCTTAAAATATGATGGTTACTCACTTTGCATGTAGAATACTCTGCCCATCCAAATTAACCATAATTTCAAACTATGAATAACCCATGTCTGAAGTTAAATTAGCACTCATTATGTAAAAGAGGTACAGCTCAGTTATAACACGAACAACTAAATACGACTTTGGCAAACAATCGAGGTGTTATCACAGATTCAAATGCTTGTTGAAAAGAAAGGCTAACACAATGGAACACACTAAACAATCACAAGGAGGGAATGTTCTGTTTTTCTATGAAAAGACCAAGAGTACTGAATGTTCTTTTAAGACTTTCCATATTCTGTAATTTAAGAAAAATGAATTGCAATAGGTTGCTGGCTAGGTAATTACAGTTGTGGTTTTGAAAAATAATTCATCAGTCCAGGTTTCCTTGCAGCATTCCCATAGATGATTTCCACTTGCTGTGTACTTAAGGTGGGATGTTTTCCAGGGATGCTTTTCCAGTGCCATGACTTTCAGGTAGTTACAAAGAGGGAGAATTAAATTGCTAATTTTAAGATTTTCATCTGTTTTGTTCTGAATACTATAATTTAAACCATTTTCTCTACCTGAGTGTACAAACTCTGATCACCTTAGCACATGCTTAAAGCAAACTGAATGTAGAGTTTCTAGTTTTACAAAATGTAAAACTTTACTCAGTTTTATCATAATTTCTTACATTTGTAAAAACAAGTTTAACAGAAGGAAGCATACCATAATTTTAATGTCACTTGTTATACTAACAAGGTTTAAAAGAAATTAAAGACCATGCAGGGAGCAAACTGAGCCCATTTGTAAATGGATCTTATATTCTAGGTTATTCGTTAAAAACTGATAGATTTAGTAAAGCTAATGCATTAGGTGAGGGTTTATTCATTATTACTAAACCGATGGACTAACTGGACTTATTGCATTAAATAAACCTTTAGTACAAATACCATACATGTACTCATCAAGAATAACTAGTATACCATTTTAGTAACATGCTTCTTTTTTTCATCTTATGCCTGTATCTTATCCTTGTTCATGTCGATATTATTTTCTATCCAGTTAAAATTTCACATTTTAGAGGAAAAAGCAACTAACAATGTTAACTTTCCAGAATGTATGCACATTTACCTTACTTTGTTACTATCTGCTAGCTTTTTTATAAAATTCAGCTGAGACAATAAGTGGTATGAGAAACAAAATAAATAAATAAATAAAACATTCAGGAGTGTTGGAGCACCCTGACTTCCTTAAAACACCAAGAAAAATAAATTTTAAGAGTGAGACTAAAACTTACCTACATCTATGGAAAGTACCTTGTGCATAGTAACCTGAATGTTTGTATGACATGGTGCATCTCTATGAGTAAGGCGTGTAACATTTTATGTTCTGACATTTCATCCCTCAGTGATTATCTTCAGACCATATGATGCCTTCAGATCACGGATATGTCTAGAGTATCATGATTTAGGTATAGCACTTTGAATGTAGCTTTTGAACTTACTGTTGCTCTGCCTAAATCATGTCCTTCTCTCTGTATGTGTATTAATTATTCAGTAATATAATAGCGCCTTTAAAATTACAGTCACTCTCATAGGATTAACTAATGTTCTTAATAAACTCACATATATATTATCAAATTAATTATGATTGCTGATGCAGCCCAGCATGTAAATGGTGTGCTTTCCAAACTACAGGAACTGAAGGCTGTGGGTTCATGCCCCTAACAGATGTATATTGTTACATTGGCATGGTTGTCGTGGCCGTTGTATTAGTACTTCCCTCACCAGTTAAATCTTATCACAAACTGATGATCTTTTCCTTCAATTCTACAGAGAGTTATCTCGTTCATTTATTTCCATCTTCGGGTACACAACAACTTCGTAGGAGTGAGTCTACTTTAGCATATCTGTTTTTATTTTGTTGGCTGGGAGGCCTTTATAACCCCTTCAGTATTTTGAAATTTCAGTCTTATGGTCTCAGACAAGTGAGTTAGGGGTCCATATAATATCTCTCTCACTATATATAAGTATTTATAAATATATATATATATATATATATATATATATATATATATATATATATATATATCTCCCACAAATCAGCAATGTTTCTCCAGTTCAGTTCTGTTAATCAGTTGTTTATAAACAATCATCCTTGTACTATATCTTTATAAAGCTATTAGCCACTGTTGTGATCGTTTTGCACTTAGTTTCTATTACTCATTTATTTCAACAATAATCTAAAATAATTTATTACAACAATAATCTAAAATAATTTATTACTACACTAATCTAAAATAATTTATTACTATATAATCTAAAATAATTTATTACTACAATAATCTAAAATAATTTATTGCTACAATGATCTCAGATCTGCAGTTCTGCAAGAATAACATATCACTGTAGTGAATATTTTTTTACCCATTCTATATCCATTTCCTTTCTGATTTGCCTGTACCCGTGTTCCTTATTGATTTATACTAGTTCACCAATTGTTCCTTGCTTCACCAGAAATCTACCCATTCAACTTTAATGGCATTCATCTCCCCATCTATGATGTAAAAATGATTCATGGAGTATTTTGTCAAAGTTCACATAAAGTAGTCCAGTTTGTCCTTGTTTTGAGTTGGTGGTCTGCAAAAAGAGTTTTAGTTCTTCTTATTCCTTCTAATGTTTTGTGCTATTATTTAATTTCTCACATTTATGTAGTAATAAATGCAAATATGTCACCTGCAGTGAAGTTGTGTTCTTGTTAGGCTCTCTAAACCTGTACAAGGACTTTGTCAGAACAAACAAAAGGTGCTAAAAGGATAAAGTGACTGAACAACATGTCCTACATGGACTTAGTCAAAGCCCTGTTACTATACCCAGTATCCTACAGACTGCTAAGAGGCGACCTGTGTCTGGCATAAAAAGCTTACTCCATACTATTACTGATGGATTTACTTTACATCAGCAAGTCAAATAGTATCAGAAATACTTGGTCTAGGGATCTAAACCTCTTCTGCAACATCGACAGAATGGTTTGAAGGGGCAAGTATATTTTGCAGAGGATAACACTGCTGTGGAACAGACTTCCCATCCACATAAAACAAAGTTCATCCCTGTCAATTTTCAAGCACAACCTGAATCTGTGGATGGGAAACAGAAAGTTTACCTAAAGACTGCCCCCTATATTACTAATGGACAAATGCAGCTCCTTAATGCTTTATCCCACGCATAGGTCCCCCTCAAATTATCTATGATATGATCTCAGTTATTCTCATTTGGGGTAATGTATAACTATCCACCATGGGATGGGTTGGGTAAGGCCAGTCTTTAACCAAATGGGAGAGGTTATTTCAAGCACAAAAAAGGAAATTGGCTAAGCTTAAAATGGCCCACAAGGGCAGATAGTGTAGTACTTACCTTTGAACCTGTGAACCTATAAAGCAGAGAAAGGTGAGTCTTTAAGGTTCTGTGAGCCTTGGTGGTACCAGCAGTGGAACATGACTGTAATCCAACTGATCTGTAAGCTATACATCTAGCTTCAACTTAAATACTAAGGTATTCTTGACCACTATTAGTAAATGAAAAAGTAACAAAAATAATAAACATTCACTGAGATCCTTCTGTAGGTTTAAATTGCCTAGTTTATTTCTTTATGAACATTTTCATCGCAAATCTGATGCTCCCAAAAAGTCATAAGCATGATAATTTTTTGCAATGAGCTTTCTATCTCATAATATAACAATAACAGACGACGTTGGGGTGGTATATTGAAGATTTACCCATGGTTGGTCTGGTTTAATCATGAGAGCAAAGCCCAAGGAATTAAATAAAGACAACCATGAGTAAATCTTCAATATACCACACCACGGAGTCAGCTATTGCTGTTATACAATGACATTATTTAAGAAAAAAATACTTTTCTTCAATAATGTCTTTGTATAATGCCTCCATGGTGCCCTTCCGCATTTTTCCGGTATCCTGGAGCTTTTCTGATGTACTGCACATGCGTATGGGACTTGCATTCCCACACTTACCCAGTACATCAATGCTGTGCAAATGAAGCAACACAGAAAGGAAGATCTCCATTGCTTTTTTTTTTTAATAAAAGAAAAAAGAAACCGGGAGTCTTTTAATGTTAGGGAGGGCCGGGACACAGAAAATAAAAGGGCAATCAGGTATTTTGCTTTAGTTTTGCATTACGTACCTGATTATCCTCTTAATTTTCTCTGCTCCATCTCTCTCATTCATTTGAGGTCCTCGGTTTTGTAAATTTATTCAAAAAAAAAAAGAAAGAAAAGTAAAATTATTATAAGATATACCAATAGAAACACGTCTGGGTGACCAGACCTTTTTCCATTGGTATATTCTCAGATTTACAATGGGCATGCTGGTTGGGCTCACCAATCAGCGTGCTCCTTTTTGAAGATTACTGGCCAGTCATTATATAATACCACTTATTCTGTATTTCACAGTTGCTGTGCAGTATTGGGGTATGTAATGATTTTTGCCCTGTACATTTCATTAAGTTGATCTCACAGTTTAAAAGTTATGTACATTGTAGAGCCCTAATATTACTGCACTTAAAATGCTAAACTTGCATTTCCCTGGTTTAAGCTTCTCTGCCTAGTTACAGAGGATTTTCAAGTCCTCGTCTAGACTTTCATCTTCATCTGTAGTGATGACATCAGCTTCTTTGCCATTCACATATAGGTTTACCTTGTTAGTTTCTTTCTGTAAGTGTAACCCATCCAAACCAAGTCTTTTGGGCAGTGATTCTTCCAGAAGAGATCCCTGCAGCTGTCTACAGAATACCCCCCTCATAGCCATTTCCAGCCCAGTTTCTATATCTGGGCCCTGCTCACAGCTCACTGAGAGTGCCATATTTCTATATCTGGGCCCTGCTCACAGCTCACTTAGAGTGCCATATTTCTATATCTGGGCCCTGCTCACAGCTCACTGAGAGTGCCATATTTCTATATGTGGGCCCTGCTCACAGCTCACTGAGAGTGCCATATTTCTATATGTGGGCCCTGCTCACAGCTCACTGAGAGTGCCATATTTCTATATGTGGGCCCTGCTCACAGCTCACTGAGAGTGCCATATTTCTATATCTGGGCCCTGCTCACAGCTCACTGAGAGTGCCATATTTCTATATCTGGGCCCTGCTCACAGCTCACTGAGAGTGCCATATTTCTATATCTGGGCCCTGCTCACAGCTCACTGAGACTGCCATATAGTCTAGGAAGAGGAAATGCAGTGTTACTTCATCCGGTATCAGTGTTTTATCCTGCTCTCTTGTTAACTGTTCATACTAGAGTAATATGCACAGCAAGTATCTCTTTTTCACACTGAAACATTGCTGTCTTGCATTATAAAGACAGAATAAGATGTCCCTCAAAGTATCATTTCCTTACTTTTATCACTATATCCTTCAGATAAATTGACCTATATTTCTCAGAGTGGCCCTTATAGCAGTAAATAAGCGTTAATAGTCTGACCCTGGGATATTGCACAGTACGAAAACTTCCATTACAATATTGCAATAATCTTGTGAGAAAGATCAATTATTTTGTCCAACCTATATAGCCATAAAATCAGAATATTCTGAGTAGTTGGATTAAATACATAAAATACCATATACATCAATTAAACTCGTATTTTATTTTTGGCTTAGCACCTACATGTTGATACGTGCCTTTCTTAAAATAATTTACAGTAATTAGAAAATACAGAATAAGTGGAAATAGCAACAGAAACACAGGGATAAACTTGGAGCAGTGTATTCTGGGCCTACTGCTTCAGAGATATTGATTATAAGTCAAGAGAATAGAAGAGGCAGCTAAAACCATGAGTTTCTTATTGAGATTATGATAATTTCAAGTTATACTTGTCCTACTACCTGCATAAACAGTGATACAGCTGAGCTTTTGTGTTGGCCTGTGTGGTTTTGGCCAGTGTGTACTTGACAAAAGTTAAGTATTCTGTCTTTCGCCTCTGCTGCATCCTCACTCACCACTCAGCACTTCTACTTTCTAAGCTTTTTGCCTCCCCTGTTCTTTAATAAATATCAACGTTAATAACTTGTTCATTGTATCCACGTTATCATTAATGACTTCTCTCTGATCCTTGATTAGCTTTTTTAAAATATTACTGCTTTCTTTCTTTCTGAAGCATACCTGAATAAATCTTTCTCTTTCCATTTTACCCAAAGATCTAGTTTTGTCTCTTAGCTGTTGTAGACTTCCTGCTCCCACAGGCAGTTCCTTTTCTGACTCAAAATATTTTTCTCTTCTTCACGTCTTACTTCTTTCTTTGTAGTTATGCTATTAGTTGCCAAGGATGTTTCTGACTTTTTAAGAAACCACTTAATTCTGTTCCTAATCTCTTCTATCTTTTTGTACCTAGAGTCCAGTGTATACCTGTTAAGGTACTGACCAGAGGAGATTGTAATTTCTGTACCTGTTTTGGTGTCTGAAATCTTCATGTCAAAGAGACAAACTCAGCCTGTACACTCACATCAAAAGTTTGCTGAGCTTTACTGGAAAGATAAGGAAACTATCGTCATATGGCAGACATCTGCATAGGCTAACACGCTTTTAATGTGATACCATTAGTTATACATATATCCTACATCTCCTTTTTTGCTAAGTATTAATAATACATAATGCTTAATATTAGGTAAATTATCAAGTTCTATACACTGGTTTTAAGAATCCTGTACTCTATCCACACTAATGCATCCAGTCCATTTTACAAAAAATAAAAAAATTGAAGGCATCTTTAATGTCAAATACATGAAACAATTTTCAGTGTCTTGTAGGCTCTCACATAATGAACAGTAATTTACGTCATTTATTTTCAGAGCACCATAATGCTTTTCTGATAGGTCTGCAGAGTCTGGAATATTACTGAAGGTGACTCAGTATTCTGAGACTAGTTAGAAATTCTCAGTAACTGTTGGAGGGGTAGCTATTGCAAGTTGAACAATTTAAAAACACGGGGCCTTATGCTGGAATGAACCCTTTTTATTAGTCAAATGTGAAGACTGTGTACTTCTGGATACTGTGTCTGTTGGTGATGTATTTGTGCATGTTGTATTTCACTAACAACATCACAGGCATGTTTGTTTCTGCCTGAAATGGAGATGGTTCCTTCTATTAAAAAGTTCTATCAAGGTTTGACAGTCTAGCACTTTGTGAAGATGTCAAGGTTTGACAGTCTAGAACTTTGTGAAGATGTCAAAGTTTGACAGTCTAGCACTTTGTGAAGATGTCAAGGTTTGACAGTCTAGCACTTTATGAAGATGTCAAGGTTTGACAGTCTAGCACTTTGAGAAGATGTCAAGGTTTGACAGTCTAGCACTTTGTGAAGATGTCATCATCTCAATCTTTCACATTCTGAGATCCTGGCTCACCTGCTTTTGAAATTACTGCAGCATGTGTTTGACTTTTCTGTATACTAGACAAACTTTATGCATATAATCGTAATTTGCATCCTTTCCTATGATTAACTTTTCAAAACAAACAAGTTCTTTTTGCCTCTCATAGTAAAATTGCTGTCTCATTTTGTTTGTAATTTAATAAGTTTATTAAACCCTCCACATGAGGCTAAGAATAATCAATTTAGACATTGGTCTCCTTCCCATTAATAACTGCGGTGATGATAGGCTTACACTCTGACATGGTGAACTTCTACACTGTAAAATTGACATGTAATGAACTGTAATCTTGTGAATTGCCATTCTGTGTTGTTAAATTATTGATTAATTGCATTGGTCTCTCTCTGGTTGCCTACTGTTCTAAGGACAGTGCAGACTTCAGGTAATGTGTCTATAGTTCTAAATTTCTGTCTGGAAAATTGGAACGCTATTATCAAAACTAAACGTCTTCTGGAATGAAGTGTGTGTGTGTGTGTGTGTGTGTGTGTGTGTGTGTGTGTGTGTGTGTGTGTGTGTGTGTGTGTGTGTGTGTGAGGAAGAGGCCTTTATGGATGTTGCTGAAACAAATGTTTGTTATTTCTTTTATTTGTATGACCTTGGGATGGATCTACTCACACAAGAACAGGGGTGCTTGATACACCCCAACCCCAATCAGCTTTAACTGACTGCCTGGATGATGGGGTATTAATTCCCTTAAAGTACCTGTTCACTGAAGATGAGCAGCATATACAAATGGAGGCAAGAAAGCCTGTTACTATAAAATCATATATTACCAAATGGAAAAGTTTTTATAGTTGGTGCCAGCAATATAGCCCGCAACCATTCAGAACTACTGTTTTTCTGCTTTTACAATATTTATGTGAGTTACTATCCTTTGGCCTTTCTTACTACTACATCAAAGTTCATTTAGCAGCCATTTCAGCATGTCTGCTCATGGAATTACCTCCTTCTATGAATTTTTGTGCCAAAATGTTTTTGAAAGGGGGTTTTAATAAGAGACCTCCAAGAAAACCACTGGCTCCTAGAGATCTTAATTTTTTGTAAGAGAAACAAACACTTGGGTGTGTATATGTGTATATACATTTTTTCCTTCCAGCTATGTCCTTTCAGGACTCATCCTCCCTTGCTCAGTAGGCATGAAAACTCTGAAGGGCTTGGTGCCCAAACATTCTTGGCAGAATATAAACCATACAGCTAAAGCTACTGCAGCAGTGATCATTTGAACATCTACTGATATTGTAAGTTTACTTACACAAGTGTACTTTGTTGCTACTTGGAATATTCTGGAATTGCTTTGGAGAAGGCCCTTACCTCCCCATAGTGCCTTTTTTAGACAATGTCAAAACAACAAATTTTCCAATATAACAAAATCTAATTGAGACAAACTCAGGGTCATGCTGCTTAACCATAGGAGTTTGAACATGAAACTGCATTTCCTGGAAGCACTCCTCACCTTGGAGGATGATATTGTCTATGCAGTTACCAAGACATGGTTCAAGGCCGCTGAGAGCACCCTGGCCATGCAAGGCTACAATAGCTTCTACACATTCATACCTCAAAATGAGCATAAAGGAACCAAAGGGGTAGGTGTATCCATCTTTATTAAAACCAAACATAGTTCAAGACTGGTCAAACAGCATGACTTTCTCGAATTACTCCACGTCCAGTTAACTATTGGGAAAGTACCATACCACATCATTGCTAGCTATAGATCCCCCACTATGAACCAGGATATGCACACTGCCTACCTTGATTTACTGGAATCCCTTGCCATACAGCCCAACACTTTAGTCATGGGAGATTTCAGCTATCCTTCCATAGAGTGGGGAACATACACAAGCAAAAACATGCTTACTCAGAGGTTCCTGGACTTTGTTAACATAAATGCTGTGGAACAGATAGTCTGCACCCCCACTAGGGACTCTAATGTTCTGGACACTTTATGTGTTTAATTATTTATTTTTTATTGATTTAGTCATTCATGGACCTTATGAACAAGGACATAGGCAACCTCCAAATGCTGGACCCAACCCAGTTTGGCTTCGTTAAGGGTAGATCATGCTTATTAAATCTGATGTACTTCTTTGAGAAAGTTACCAAAGCCATGGACAAAGGTATGACAGTGCACACAGCCTACCTCAACCTTGCAAAGGCGTTTGACATCATTCCTCACTCTGACATCATTGAGAAACTTTCCCAGATAAGGATTAACCCTTACATTACTAGATGGGTAGCCAATTTGCTCAGCAACAGAACACACTCTGTCAGAACTGGTGACTCCACCTCCACTGAGACCCATCACTAGTGGTGTACCACAGGGGTCTGCACTGGGCCCCTTACTGTTTGGCATGTATTTTTCAGAAGTCCAGGCCAAAGTAGATGCCCTTTGGTTCACCAAGTTCACTGATGATTTCAAACTGTGAACAATCATTGAGTCCCCCAAGGATGTCAAGATATTATAGTAAGGGCTTACACAAAAGAATGATTGGTGTCAAAGCCCTGGTCTAAAACTAAATGCAAAAAAAAAATCATTATTATTCCCTTTGGCAAAATGGAATACCCTACAGTTTACAATATTGACAGCCCCCCCCCCAAGTTCCAACCCAGTGGTGTGAGACTTGAGAACATAGGCTGATAGCAGTCTGAACTTCAGCCACCAAGTTTGCACAGTGGTAAGGAAAGCCTTCTAAGTAGCACACCTCATAAGCAAGTGCCTAGCATCATGCTCAAGGGGTATTATAACTCCACTGTACTCGACCCTCATCAGACCACTAATAGAGTATAATGTACCCTTTTGTATGTACCTCACCAGACACCTGCATCAGCTGGAGAGACCTTAGAGATTTCTCACTAAGAAAATACAGGGACTCCAAACCATGACCTGCATGGACATGCTGAAAGCCCTGTCACTTTACTCTATATCTTATAGGCTGCTGAGAGGTGACTTGTGCCTGTCCTATAGGGCAATCTCTGACCCTGCCCTAATGAAAGTGATGCGCATCTAAAAGTCAAATGGCACAAGAGTCACTTTCTCTAGTGATCTCAACCTAGCCTGTGACACTAACAGAATGTGCTGGATAGATAGATATTCTCCCAGAGACTGGCACTTCTCTGGAATAGACTTCCTATCCATGTAAAACAGAGCTCCTCACTGATGCTATTCAAACACAACCTAGATAATGGGGTGTAAGACCAGAAATTCACCACTGGGGTGGCACCCATGTCCCTCATTGACAGAGGTAGCCAGTATTGATCACATACCTGCTCTGTTCATAAACTCATTCTGTGAACTACCCAAAAAGAACAAATAGGGTTATTTGGGATTAACATGGCTAGGCTTGTAAAGGATCTAGTGCCGCTAGCCAAGTAGCCTCCTATGAACCTATGAAACTATGACTGAATCTGGAACTTTAACATAGCCTTTACTATTATCAGTCATGCATCTGTTCTTGCAAACATTGATGCTGCCTTCTCTAGAAGCATTTTTGGTAGTGATTATATCATTGCTGTTCCTAAAAGAGTCATCTTAATATGTCAGTTTCTCTGTGTAATGCCATCTTTTGGATATCTGAGACCTAACAGTGTGATCTACAAGAATATGAAAAACTAAGGTTCACAAAAAAGTAGCAGCAGACTTAAGATTTTATATATTAATTATTTTCGGGGGGGGGTGTCTGCCTTTACCATCCATACCTCACTACTCATATATACTAACTCAAGGACCTCTGTACCACTAAAAAGGCACTCATTCAAAGTATGTATATTCCAGGCTTAGTTCAGACACACATACACACACACTATATAAACATATAGATATTAATATATGTTCCCCCAATTGCACTTAAATTTCTGAAGTTCAAAGGACTGCACAGTGCACTTACAGTTCACAAACTCAGAACAGGAACACGTTCTGTTCCTACATCCAGTGAATTATATTAGCCATGCCAAATATCTCACAAGTTAGGTGACCTAACATATCTCACAGGTTTACTTTAATGTCTAAAGACATTACTGGAAACATAATATTATACTTTGTTGTGCTTATATCCCTATGGGAGCAAAATATGACTCTATACTTTTAATTTGTGACCAGAATATGTCAGCAATATACATGATGATTTATAGAGCAAATAGCAATTTCAGTGTTTCCAACTCAGATTCAGATAAAGCATCACAATGCAATTTTTACTGTAAATTATACACTTATTCTGATCAAATAGTACCCTCAGTACTTGTGACCTACATTCAGCTTTGCTTATACATTTCTACTGCACTTGCAAACTTTCCATTTTATTCTCCTTTGTGGACTCAGCAACATGCACATATTGTAAATTAGTCTTACTTGATAGCTTGTGTACTTTAACTAAATGCTTCTGATCCCCACATTTTCTGCAGATTTGATCATATTACCCTTCCCAGTCATGTATATGTGCACAACTAGTGCATTCAAATGAATTTCTAATTAAGGCACTGTCACAGGATTATGTTCGTGATTGCCATATTTCATCAGTGTGCTTCAGGCTTCAGTTTTGCATACTTCAGGTTCCTCAGTCAGACATTTTCATTGCCTGTTTCTAATCTCAGTCACTCTACATACATGGAGGTCTTGTTTAACATCAGATCAGGTTCTTGCATTTGTCTGCCTTTGACTTGGTTATAGTTAATGACACAGAATTATATCATTTTGTCAGCTTGCAGTCAGCTCAACACCAGAAATATCTATTGCTTCCGGTGCTCCTTGGTATCTGGGAAAATAAATGCATTACCAACAAGAAATTCTTCTTTGGCTCACACTATGACATTTTTAATTATTGCTAAATTATCTTTTTCCAAGTTATTTAAGGAAAAAAGATTTTAAATATCTTTATAAATTCCTTGTATGGAGGATGTAGTGGTATTGCTTATTTTCTGAAATCACCCTTTCATTGCAGTACAGCTCAAATTTTTGTGATCTACAGGTTTTTTACATAAGTTACCATTCAGCTTCAGAAACATAGGTAGCTGAGTGTAAACATTATGAGCCTTTACAAACACTTTAAAAAAGTACTAATTAAATGAGATTGGTAGTCAGGTGTTTTTCTGTACAAAATAAGAAAAAGTGATTAGTATTTGGGGGTGAACAACAAAATGCAACTGCATAATTTTTCAGAAATCTGCAAGTAATATTGTAAGTAAAATTTGATCTGATGTCATTTCCATTAATTGCTCAACGGATGGGACAGTTATGGTGAGTACATAACTTTAATTTTTAACACTTATATCCTTGAATTAAAAGTGCGAATAACCTATGTTTTTTCATTAAAATTAAATTAAATATGCTTGTTTAGTGTCTAGCGTTTTACATGTAACTGCCTGTATATCAACAGTCTTATCTCATAGTGGAGAGGGTCCAGTACCTTATCGCATGCACAGTTCTGAAGATTAGGGGATGAATAATCTGCTGTGAGACGTCTTCTGCTACCTAAAGTGATATGCACTTATTATGAACTATAGTCCAAAATGGCCTTAACGAAATGATAAAAGTACAAAGTACATTAACAACAGTTTAGACTTTAGTAACAAAACTCACATCCATTCTTTGGCACCCATTTCTCCTCAACTCTTTCTCTAAGCTTTCTTAAAAACTCCTTCCTTCCTTCCTTCATTGCTCCCCACCACTGTACTCTGTACATAAAAAGTTACAAGTATAGCAGTATCCATGCCTTATCAGCTTCAGTCAGCTTTACCAAGCACACAACTACCTTGTAGCACTATGAATCACTACTGATGACTTTATACTGGGAAAAAACAAAACTAAGGGTTATATCAGTGCCTATGCATCAACACTAAGAATTATTCTTACTGTTTACTGCAAACTGGGGTGGCACCCTTTTTACTCATTAACAGAGGTAGCTAGTTTAATTCTTTCCTTTAACTACTGTCCAGTAGAAGCTGAACCAAGAGTTAGGCTGCTGGCAGAGGCTCTTGCCTCCCCCATAGGGCCTTTTTTAGGCAAGATCTCAAAAACAACATTACCGACTTGAAATTAATCAATCAGAACAAAATAAAGGTCATGCTGCTAAATGCTAGGAGCTTAAACCAAAAACTGCACTCCCTAGAAGCACTTCGATCACTAGAAGATGTAGATGTCTTTGCAGTCACAGAAACCTGGATGAAGGCCTCAGAGAGTACCCCAGCCTTGCAAGGCTACAAAACCTTCCACACCTTTAGACTGCAAAATGAACATGTGAAAACCAGAGGAGGCAGTATTTGAATTCATATTAGAGATAAATTCACCTCCCATCTAGTTAGACTGGACAACTCCATGGATTTCCCCCAGGTCCAGGCTATGGTGAATAAGACCCCCATTTAAGTTATGGCCAGTTATAGATCCCCATCCATGGGTTATACTGCGTATGATGCCTACTTGACCAAACTGGAGACAATCCAAATTTTACTGAACAGACTAGTTATGGGAATTTGAATTATCCCACCATGAAATGGGAAACCTATGCTAACACTAACTTGCTAGGGCAAAAGTTCCTTGACTTTATTAGTTCAAATACCCTGGAGCAAATTGCCATATCCAGACAAGGGGAACAAAGATTCTGGATATGGTCCTCATCAACATGTCAAACAAATGCACTGCCACAATTGCTGGACCCTCAATTAAAACTGACCACAGATCAGTCACCTTCAATATGGCACTAACACCAGAACTCACAAAGGGTGAAATCAGACTAAAGAAACTTCACCAAAGTAAACTATACCTTCCTAGGTGAAGATATAAGTGCATTCCAAGCCCAACCAAAGCTGGAAGTGGTAATTACGATGAAGCTACTAAAGCCCTGCACAATAACTTGCATAAGTGTATAAACTCGGCCATACCAGAATGAATCAAAGCCAGAATCCTAAGTAAAAACAAGCTGCCATGGTGGACATCCAGCATCAACAAACTTTGCAATACAATAAAAGCAAAAAGTTGCTTTTCAAGAAAACAAAGGCAAGGCCCCAACAATGGAAAAATACCCTTCTCAGCCTCAACAGGTAAGTAAGACAACATCAAATTTATCAGATCCTCCAAGGGCTCCTTTGAGAGAAACTTAACAAGTACATCCAAGGATAACCATAAGGCCTTTTACAGCTATGTACATAACCTAAAGGGTAGGACCCAAGGATGTGCAGAACTGGTAGTCAACAGTATTACACACACTGACCCCACAGAGATAGCAAACCTGCTAATGGATAGGTTTGGCAAAGATTTCACTCCCTTATCCCCTCCTAACTTACAGCAAACCTTGCCCCAACCTCCCCACCCCTACCCTACATATCTGAAGAGCAGGACCTCAAACCCTTGTCCAAAGCAAAAAACACAGCCTCAGTGAAACCAGATGACATCTCAGGCTGTCTTCTAAACAGGCTCAAACGTGAATTAGCATCACAACTAGGTACCCTTTTCAATCATAGCCTAACCACAGGCGTTGCTCCTGTGGAATGAAGAACAGCAACATTTATTCCCCTTAACAAAGGTGGCCTAGCAACAGACCTGGGGAATTACAGACCCTTAAGCCTGACCAGCCTCATCTGTAAGACCATGGAACATATCACTATGGACCTCATAATAAAGACATAGGTGACCTCCAAACCCTGGATCCTACCCAGGATCTTGTTGCATATCCGTAAATCAAACAGGACTAGGGCTACCCATTCCAGGGACCTAAATATGGCCTGTGACTTAAATAGGACATGCTAGAGGGACAGATTTATCTCACAGCAACTGCCGCATCTTTGGAACAGGCTACCAATTCATGTGAAACAGAGCACCTCTATGAAGTTTGGCTTCATGAAGGGCAGATCCTGCCTGTTAAATCTGGTAGATGTCTTTATAAAGGAGACCAAGGCCATTGATGAAGGCAAATCTGTGCACACAGCATGCCTCGACCTGGCAAAGGCTTTTGACACAATCCCACATTCAGGCATTACTGATAAACTTAGCAAACTGAATGTAAATCCCTTCATTGTAAGATGGGTTGCCAACTGGCTTACAAAGCAGATACACACTGTCAAAGTGGGTGAATTCCACATCAACCAGCAGACCTGTTACCAGTGCGGTGACACAGAGGTTAGTGCTGGACCCCCTACTGTTTAGTATATACTTCACAGAAGTTCAGGTCAAAACTAAGGGGTTATGGCTGACCAAGTTTGCAGATGACTGCAAACTAGGTGCAATGATTGTATCCCCAAATGATGTCCGTATACTCCAGGAGGATCTCATGCAGAACAATGACTGGTGTATTAGTCATGCTGTCATACTGAATGCAAATAAATGCAGCATCATTCCCTTCAGCACAACCAATGTTCCCTCACACTATCAAATCAACAACAATACCCTAAGTACCCATGAAGTGGTAAGGGACCTGGGATCACAAGTTGAATGCAACCTTAACTTCAACCGCCATGTGTCTACTGTTGTAAGGATAGCTTTCCATGTAGCTCACTTGATTAGAAAATTTGAGAGCAAAATAAGTTATAACCCCCATATACTAGGCACTTATCCAGCCCATAATTGATTATAACGCCCAGTTTGGCATGTAGAGTACTAAGCACCTGGAGCAATTAGAGAGACCTCAGAGGTTTATAACAAAGAAGATCAATGGGCTCCAGCATGTGCCTTGCACAGACCAACTAAAGTTCCTGTCAATATACTCCATATCATATAGAGTTCTTAGGAGAGACTTATGCCTGGCCTACAGAGCAGTCCAGGACTCAAACCTAATGAACTTGTTGCATATCCGTAAATCAAACAGGACTAGGGCTACCCATGCCAGGGACGTAAATATGGCCTGTGACTTAAATAGGACATGCTGGAGGGACATATTTATCTCGCAGCAACTGCCGCATCTTTGGAACAGGCTACCAATTCATGTGAAACAGAGCACCTCTATGACACTGTTCAAGAGGAACCTGTAGAACCCACGACCGTCCTGGACATGGGCAGTCATCACTAAATGCAGTCCGGGGTATTGACTAGCATTTCTATGGTATCACATGGAGATGATTTAGCTAAGCTTAAAATGACCTCCGGGTTGATAGACTAGTAGTCTCCTATGATCCTATGATCTGATGACAAATTATAGGAAATTGTGTGCATTTACAGGAACTAAAATATGTTAGACTGGATCCTGACTAGATCATTGCAGATTGTTATCACTACAGACACTATGCAAGCAAATATGAATGAGAAAATATGACCCTTAACTGGGTCTAAAACAATCCTCAATGACCAGTCAGAACTGTCAGAACTGCAACTATTAGAAATGCTAGAAACATTACCACTGACAACAATAGAATGTCAGTTACTTGTTTACTGGTTTGCAATTATAATATTGTTCTTCCAAGATAAGGTATTGCAACATTTCTAATGTGATCCACCTTAATGCCAATAATAAACCAGGCTAATAAACCAGACTAAGATCTTTTGAATTGCTCGTGCCAAGCATGTCAGAAATAATGTCAAATATGGATAAGGTTTGGATACCCTGTAAAAAAAAATAGCCTTTCTTTTGTACTTCTGAATTGTAAGACAACTGAGAAATAAATACTTCTCGCTGATGCCAAGCTTTATGTTACTGTTCAGTTACAATTAAAAGAAACCCTAAATGTGTCTAGAAATGAATTGACAGTATATGTGGAAATACTAAGCATAATATGTAAAAACATGAACAGCACCCGAAAAAACACTGGTTCAAGTGTTATAACTGCAGTACCATAGTCATAATTTAATAAAATAATAAATATGTGAAAAAATATCACAGTAAGTGCTTCCAAACACTAAGTAGACTTTTTCAGACTAACACTCTGAAGAAGTCCACTTGAGGATATAAATGTTTACTGTGTTAATTTTGTTTTATGCGTATATTGTTTTTTTTTTTAAGTGGAACTGCAGTTTGCATTATTTACTTTTGGAAGACTAACCAAAGTACCTTATCTTTACCCTTCTCAGACTAAGGCAGTATGCATATAGTCTAGTTAAGCAACTGATTCTGTTCTACTGCAAACAAACTCTGTGTCACTTTAGTCCTTACTACAAAGACACAATGAATATGCTATACTCTAAGTCCAGTTTTATCGTTGATGTCAACCTCAATTCAAAATCTAGTGTAAAAAGTAGGCAAAAATATTGTAGAGGCCAGACAAGGAGAAGAGAAGAGAGTATAAAGTGCTGGCATGCACATCTTCAGAGAGAAAATGTGTCACCGGGTTGAAATAGTGACACCAACCAGTGACTGTGTGATCATCAGCAGACGGAGCCTAGCAGGCCCTTTCGAAGTCTGTCCAACCTAGTCTGTAAGTGGTTGCAATGTCATTTGATTATTGACAGCTTGTAAACTTCCACACTTCTGTAAAGAATACAAGCTGTCTTTAGCTGACCACAATTGTAATCACACAAAACAAAACAAACAAACAAAAAAAAACGCAAAGGTCAGAGACCACACAGTTCACCAAGGATCCACAAAAAATGATCTACAGATATGGCCAGTTATAATTAAAATTTAAATACACTTGTCACAGAGCATAATAAAATAGAAATAAGTCTATAACTGTTAAAATTCTTATATTACAGAGTAGATAAACATGGCATAAACAACTTGTTAGAAGATTAACATATGAGTTTAAATTGCTTTGTATTACACTAAATGTAGCAGATAAACAGAACTGAGTATCAGTTGTAGATGAAACATTGCACAAGCGTATGCAATACAAGTAAAAAAAAGCCTTATAGCAGACCTACGTTTTAACACACAAATGGAAAAAAAAAAAAAATATATATATATATATATATATATATATATATATATATATTCACTTTATATCCTCGAAATACTGAAATATCGAAATTCAGTATGTCAAGGCTATAAAGTGGAAACCTGAAAAGAACGAAAACTCAGAAGCGCGAAATTCAAAATCTCGCATACCGAAGATTTTGAATTACCACTTCTGGTGTACACAAACACTCACCTTCCTCCCCACACACAAAGACAAGCTCTGTCCTACATAAAAGACAGCAACCCCCACACCCTCCCTACTTAAATATTCTAACTCTGAGGTCGCACTGCATACAAAAACACACAAAACATCACCACACAAGCTACATTCTCCTCGCACACACACATCACAGTAACAAAACACACCAACACACACCACAGCCCCTGCCCAAAACCTTTAACACATAAACACTTACCTGAATCCATAACCACATCGAAACACTAGAAGCACTAATTCAATATCTCCGGTATGCAAGATTTTTGAATTTTGTGCTTCTGAGTTTTTATTCTTTTCAAGTTTCCACTTTATGGGCCTTGAAATACTGAAATTCGATATTTCAGTATTTTGAATTTCTAAAGTGAATCTATATATATATATATATATATATATATATATATATATATATATATATACATATGGATCTAGGACTATTAAACAAAAGTTCAATAGTCCAAATCCACATTCACTGAACACACTTTAGCGAAAGTGCTTTTAACCAAAAAAGCACTTTCGCTAAAGCCCCCAAAACAAACACCAAAAAAATAAATAAAAAACTCAAAAAAACATAGACGTTTACACAGGGGTCAAGCCACCCTGCACCCCCCACACCCCCCTACTTATATATTCTCACTCCGTGATCGCACTACAGTGGGGAAAAGGGAATATTCCCTCATTCCCACTGTGCTACGATCTCACCAACAGCCATTCCCCCCTGATTTTCCCTATATCTTATCATACTTTTGCGAAAATGCTTTTTCGGAGAAAAGCACTTTTGAAAATGTATGATCGGAGGTTTCACTATCGCTGAAACTGCCGTTCCTGCATTAGTATGGATCCCACATATACACACACACACACGCGCGTGTGTGTGTGTGTGTGTGTGTGTGCATATATATATATATATATATATATATATATATATATATATATATATATATATATATATATTGGCCAGGAGATGAATTCAAGGTATGTAACAATTAAGCAACAACAACGGTTAATGAATGCTTTGTTAAATCAGTTCTGATGAAGTCCCAGGTAGGGACAAAAGCACTTAATTGATTTTAATAAACATAGTATTTTAGCTATAGCTTTGTTGTATGTAGATCTTTTTTTGTGGATTCTTGGTAGAATGTGTGGGCTCTGATCATTGTGTTTTTTGTATTTTTGGCTCAGCTCTTTGTTTTAAATGTAAAGTCACCTACATTTTTGGTTATTAATCACTTAAAACACTTGAAAATCGTTCTGTGTATCCACTCAGCTGTTCTGTACTCTAGAGATAGGTTATTTAGTTAGAAAAACAGTTTAGCAGATAACTTACAAGGCATGTGATTGCTTCTGAGATTACTTAATTGATGCTTTATGACCTGTAAAACGTTTTGTAAAGATTCAACACCCCATGTGAGTTGGCACCCACAGAAGCTGCCCTTTTTTTTCAGTCCCTTTTTAAGAAATTCATTTTGGTTGTCCCTCCAACTCAGTTTATACTTAGAACCTAACTCCAATTCATCGCTAATTTTAAAATAGCTAATTCCTTCATGATTGGCTGAAGCTTCTTTCCATCATCAGCTCTTTAAAGTAACAACTCTTGCTTTCCTGCCAGACTTGGTGTAGGCTTAAGAAGTGCTCAGAAGAATGAATGTCCCATCTGCACACATATATTGTGTACCACTCTTTCCTTAAAATTGTCTCTCACCCCATCGCCCAAGACAATGCATTAGTTTAAACGTAAATAAATGGGTATAGTTCAGTCTGCTGAATCAGCAGTTACTTGACAGAGCAAAGTGCTTGGAACATTCTTCAGTAACACTTATTGATCGTGCCCAGCTATACTAAGGTAGAGCTGCGGTTTATAGCAGTGGCAGCACGTAGTTCTTTTACATTGAGATAAAATCTGTAAAAATAATTTCCAAATGGTGTCCTAGCTATACAGACTAATAAAATCCTTAAGTATTTTAATATTGACTCCTGATATCTTCTTACCTCTCTAAATTCATTTGTTTTCAGTACTTCAGTTTCCTATAGCAGCACTCAGCACTTTAACACTTTCTACATGCAACTATACAGCTTGCAATTAGCATGTAACAGGCACAGAATGGGATGAGTTAGAGATTAGGTTAGAGAGATGTTTGAAAGACATGGTGAGAAAAGCAGACCAAGACAGAACTGTTAGAGAAAAGGTGCTTCTTATAGAAATGGGCATAAGTACTATGTACCCTTCTGTAGAGGGCTTCACGTAAGTAAAGCCTGGCTTGGTTGACACAGAAGCAGTGATGCAGCATTTGTCTCACAACAAGAGGTTCTCTGGTTCGATTTTTGGCTGAGGTGCCTTCTGTGCAGAATCTGCATGTACTCTCTGTGTCCATGTGGGTTTCCACTAGATGCTCCAGTATTCTCCAGTGTTACAAAGACATGCGTCTGGAGCATTTCTCCTCTGGCCTCCACTGAAAATGGGGTTTGTTCCAAGTTGGACTTTCCTGGTAAACAAATATCAAATAACTAAAGCAGAGCAGTGCAAAATTACAAACACATGCGTCACAGCATAGGGGTTAGATAAGACTTAAGGTACTTTGATGTCAAGGATGTATTGTGTTCATAAGACCACTCCAAGCAGATGGGATTTGTACAAGCAAAGTGTGTTCTAACTTTTAAGGTGTTATTCATAGTCCAGGGCTTCACATATTCATAGTAGTGATCCTGAAGGCTGTGCAAATCCAGGACCTTCAGGATGACTACAGAAATATGAAGAACTTTTTTCTGAACACAAAAAAATGTGTAACATGATTTACACTTAACTGATAAGGGAACACCTGTTACTCTGTTAAGGGGGGATCACACATATGCACATAAGTCTGATTCATAGACATGAATCTATAACAAACTTATTTGTAACTGAAGTTATAAATTGCCCTGAAGGTACGCCAAAGAGTAGCCATTGTAAGTTGAATAAGAAGATGTGATGGGAGCTGATATGGTGCTTCACCATACCTGAACATCTTCAGGAAGGGGTTCCTTGGGTAGGATGTTTTATTTAGGTGCTTGTGCATGCCTGGACATTTTACTGAAGGAGTTCCATAGGTGAATGTTTTATTTCAGTGCTTGTGCATACCTGGAGATATTAGTGAAGAGGATGCCTGGGTGAAATGTTTTATTTCAGAGCTTGTGCATACTGGGCCATATTAATGAAGAGGTTGCTTGGGAGAAATGTGTATTTCAGTGCTTGCGCATACCTGGAGGTATTACTGAAGGGGTCACGAGTGAAATATTTATTTTAATGTTTGTACATACTGGCGTATGTTACTGAAGGGGTTGCTTGTCTCAAATGTTTTATTTCAGTGCTTGTCCATACCTGGGCATATAACTGAAAGGGTCACCTGGTGAAATGTTTTCTTTCAGTGCTTGTGCAAACCTGGAGATATTACTGAAAGTGTCGCTTGGGTGAAATGTTTATTTTATTGCTTGTGCATACCAGGGCATGTTACTGAAGGGGTCGTTTATGTGAAATGTGTATTTCAGTGCTGGTGCATACCTTGATATATTACAGAAGGGGCCAGTTGGGTGAAATGTGTATTTTGGTGCTTGAGCATACCTAGAGATATTACTGAAGGGGTTGCTAGAATGGGATGTTTATTTTACCGCTTGTGCATAAAGGGGCATGTTACGGAAGGAGATGCTTTGAAGAAATCTTTACTGCTTGTGCATACCTGGACATATTACTGAAGGGATCACTTGGGTAAAATTTTCTGTTTTAGTGTTTATGCATAATGGGGAATGTTACTGAAAGGGTTGCTTGGGTGAGTGCTTCATTTCAGTACTTATGCATACTAGGGCATATTACTGAAGGCATCACTTGGGTTAATGCTTAATTTTTGCGCTTGTGCATACTAGGAAATGTTACTGAAGGGGTCGCTGGAGGAGATAATTAATTTGTGTGACAGGGAAATCCATGTTCGTATGTGGTCAGACTGCTGAAGTGATCAATGGGCAAAATAACTTATTGTGTCATTTTTATGCGTGTGCATACTTTATATAAACTAATGAAGGGGTTACTGAGAGAAATAATTCATTTGTGTGTCGGAAATCCTTGTGCATACTCGGACAAACAAATTCATGGATTGTAACTTCAATATCAAAAACAAAGCACTGCATTTAAGAATGGATGAATGTACCACAGGGATGTCATATTATTGGGTCTGTATTACATAATCGAAAAATAATTTAACTGAACAGAATTTAACATCGAAATGCACGTGATCGAGCTGTTGATAGTGAGATGGTGGTACAGTGAAGATTGAAAAATTTGCCCTTTCCTCACTGTAGTGCAATCTCGGAGTTGGTATATATAATTAGTGGGGGGGGCAAGACCGAGTTCGATGACGTGCATTTCGATGTTGAATTCCATTTGGTTAAATTATTTTTCGATTATGTAATATAACACATGTTATCAATTGCAAAACCACATCATTAGCTTACTGCACCACAACACTTCCCATTTGCATCTCATTATTTTTAGGCCTTGAACATTAGCTTAGATGGTCTCTATGAATCACACCTTCACTATGCTCATTTGTAAGCATCAGGAATGCCCAACACAATACAACTGACTGTGAATACTGTCCTTAGTATGTATGGTCTTTTCTATGCAAATAATCATAATTTTTGGTCAGGTTTTTATGGGGGTTATTGGGATTATAGAAGTACAATTGCATTTATGTGCCTTTGCTACAAGTAGGTATATAGTTTATTATGTAGTAGACAGCCTTTTGGTATTGCCTAGTAATATACGCTAATGTGTCTGTGTATGGAGAGTAGAACTGGGGGAGTAGACATAAAGTACCAAGTTTCATTTAAAGTGGTTTCTTGTAGTCTTGAGGTTCTAAACATCTTTGAAATATACAGTGAACTAGCATGGAGATCAATCTGTCTGAAGGATACTTATGTTTTAATAATATTGATCCTGGATTTTGAAGTACGTAAAATTTGCATTTCTTGTGTTATCTTGGTCATTCATTTGGACCATCACTGCGTTTAGCATTCATGTGAACTAAAGGACAGCATTTCCTTAAGAATGCCATAACCTTCAATCATTATTTTGGAAAGACGACTGCTGTCCACTATCTTATTCTACATTATATCTATTTGTTTGTAGAAGGAGATGTTATGCCTATATAGTCAGCTGTTTAAACGTACACCACCTTGTCGCACACATTCTTTTCAGTCTTCCAGCTCACCTCTTCTTCAGCCATCCTACGCCTACTTAGATGCCTCCAAGGACTCCTTGTCAACAACACATCTTGTTAGTCATTTATGTGTGAGTGATGCCCTTGCTGTGAAGGACTGTTTTCTGTCTGTCTGTCTGTCTCTCTTTTTCTTCTTTCCTTGTTGTTACCATCGGTAATCATCAGACAATCTCTCTGTCAACAGGCACATTCACTCCCTGTGTACCAGGTAGAGATCTAACTCAGAATTGTCATCATTTATGCAGTCATTAGCATCAAGGGTGGGCCTTGGGGGTCCCCCAGCAATCAATTCTAGGTCCTCTACTTTTCAGTATATTTACCAACAGGAATTGTACAGTCACTCCTCTAGCCTCCATTGTCCAGTATGCTGATGACTCTGTTGTCATCTGTGCTGCACCTACCCTAAAAGATAAAGTGCAACAGTCCTTTCTAGCTGTTAAAGCCTGGTATTCAGGCACACAACTAATTCTGAACTCATCAAAAAACAAATTGATGTTTTTACACCTCAGTAAATCACATAACCTCACAACTCCATTCCAGCTATATTCTTCCAACAATACCATAATATCAACTGTAGACCAAGTGAAATTGCTAGGTGTGCTAATAGACAATAATTTGAAATTTGATTTGCACCTATACCAGACCAAGTGAAATGCCTAGGTATACTAATAGACAATCATTTGAAATTTGATTTACACCAATCCTAGGCCATCAAAAAGACACACGCGAAACTAGGAGCTTTATACAGACTCCAGCCCTTCCTTAGTAGCACCACAGGACAAGCAGTTGCCAAAACTGACCTACTGTACACTCGGCTTTATACTTCACCTATCTTCACCAATCTAAATGTCACTTGTCACTTGCATTCAAGAGATGATAAAGTGGTGTATGGGTTCAAGACATTTATTGTACATAAACATGTCAGGAACTGTAATTGGAATATGCATTTAAGCTAACTGATTTACTCATTACTTCAAACACACTCACATGTGCATCTCCACTCGTGCCTGCATTCACTCTAGCTGTCTGTAGAAAATGGCTGTGTTTTTGCACATGTTCAGTACTTGTGTGCATGTGCTATCTAGCTAGAGTGGCTGACTAAGAACAATACACCTAATGATCTACACTAAAGAAAACTGATCCGACCAAGCTAGATACCTGTTACAATATAATTGCTAAATTCGCTACCAACTCACCTCACAGGTCTTGTTACTGCTCAGCCTTACAACAACTGAACTGGCTAGAATTACCCCATTACCTAATGTACACTCAACTCCTTACTGCCCACAGACTAGTTCACCAACGTGAAAAAGCTCCCACTCTTCAGCAATTATTCCATCCGTGCACCAACATGTGAGTCCTCCGAACCATGAATAAATTCCTACTACAAGTATCCAAATCCAACAACATCACCGGTGACTATCTTTACTCTAACTATATTTTATTAATTTATTATTTAACATTTGTTAACATATGAAATTCCAACTTGGAACAAAGCCAATTTTTAGCAGAGGCCCGCAGAGAAATGGTTCAGTTGTATGTCTTTGTAACATGGGAGGAAACTGGAGCACCCGGAGGAAACCCACACAAATGCAGGGCGGACATGCAGACTCCACACAGAAGGCACTCCATCTGAGAATCAAACCGGAGAACCTCTTACTGTGAGGTGGCAACACTACCGCCACACCACTTTATCTCTAAAGTTTGTCATACTATTCCACATCCTATCAAATCCACTGCCAACCCAACTCAATTCAAAAAATGATTCAGGAACTTGCTCAGTAATAAATGGCTTTGCCCATGCACTAGTCCTGACTAATCCTTCCTCCTATTACCAACTTATCAACACCTAACTACAGCTCTTTACTACCATACTATGTCAGTCATATGTAGCTAATCTTATTGGCTTACCTCCTTTCCTCCTTTCCCACACCCCCCTTCTTCATAAGTAATATAACCTACTTCTCTCACTCTACCTCCCTTGCTTCCTCTGCTCCTCTCGTCGCACCCATTAGCACTGCTTAACTAACTTTTCCAATTAATACTTGCTCTACTGATAAAATCTGCCTGTCTTCTGATTCTTCCTACCTCTTGCCTTACTTCCACTTTCAAGCTGCCCTATCACTTTACAGAATATGTCCACTGATAAACCTGTAGCCTAAACTGGTGTGTATATGTAATCTACTGCACAGTTCAACTATTGATTGCAGTTGTATCGAATAATGTATTAATGTTTAACCTTTGCTTTTTACTCTTCTATATCATATACCATGTATATTGATGTCATATTTTACTCAATATTATCCAAACCAAATGTGTTCTTATATGTTTGTAATTTTCTTATATGTCTGTAGTTTTTATAATTACCTATGGGGCTTTTCTTCCTGGTCCTCTGCTGAAAATGAGCTCTGTCCCAGTCAGACACTCATGGTAAGCAAATGTTAAATAAATAAATAAATAAATAAATAAATAACATATCCATAGCTGAAGACAGAGCTATCATGAGGTCTCCAGTCACCAGTAGGGATTCAGCCATGTGATCATGCACCACTGGCATGCACGCTCACAGTTTTCCCTTGTAGAGACAAATCAGTAAAGCCGCATCATTCCTCTTGTCTTCACTACTGTTGCCATAAGGGAACCTGAGTCACTAAAGAAACTTGGGTTACTTAGCTTATAGTCAAGACTTTATCCCTCTCTATCAGTGTTGCTGGCCAGATGTCAAAAACTACTTTCAAACATCCAGGGATGATTTGGTCCCTGCAATTTACATCTGTAACCCTGCAACCCTTTGTTCTTCTGATGCAGAAATTTCCCTGAGATGATCTTACATAGTTATACCATGTCCTACATGTCTACTGGTCTCAGCTGAGAAGTGCTTTAGTTCCTCTTTTCTCTGGGCACATCCTTTCCAGTCCATCAGTTTCACCATTGCCATGGCTTTCCTTAGAACTTTTTAAAGCACCTGATTGCTCTGTGCTTGTGTGGCCCTGAGAACAGCACATGTTGATCCAGATGTGGTCTGATCAGGCCCAGTTTAGTAGATGCATTGCTTCTTTATCTCTGGAGCTTGTTCCCAGAAAAAAACATATTCAGGTATTGGGTTGAGTATAGTGGGACCCCTGTCACTCCTATCCTGATAATCCAGTCTAGGTGTAATCACTGCTTGCAGATCACGGTCCTCTTCTGTTGCTGTCACTTCCACTTGCATCACTGGATATTTCATGCCAGAAATCTTGTGGCCTAGACACCATACTTTGTGTCTGTCTGTACTGAACCTTTCCTGTCACCTTTCAGCCCACTTGGTGAACCTTTTTTAGTCCTCCCAAGACATATTCTCCATCTTACCCTGCTTCTCTTAATTTTTTTTTTTGCATCCAGAAAGAAAAACTTATTTTCTTTTTCTGTCCTGCTGTACCCTACTAGTCCTGACACTGTCTGTCTGATCACAACCCTCTGTTTCCTATTATTTCACCATCTAGCAGTCCACGTCCTTAGTTTTCATTCTACTCACCAAGTTTCCTATATACCAAGGAGCTTCCTACATAGGGCCGAACCGTTCACTATGTAGCTGTCAGTATAGACAAATCTAGTGCTACTCCTTTTATCATTTTATGCTGTGACTAGTCATTAAACTGCATCATCTTTTAACGTACAAGTTCTTTTTACCATGAATGTTTGCTAGATCTTCAGGTTGTTGTCGTCTATGTAAGTGTCTAACCATTCCCTGAGAGATCTTTGCATGACTTTTCTTGAAACTGTAGTTAGACTAACAGGTGTATAGCTCCATGGACTCTTTCTGCTTTGGATATGCTATGACTTTGTTAGTCTATACATATATAAAGAGCAACTTAACAGGAAAGAAAAACACTGACCCCCATCTCGGGTTGAATCCAGGAACCCCCACGTTCCCTGTAGTTGGCAGTGCCCTTGGATCAACATGGGGTTGCTGGACAGATAGTGCCCTAAGAGCAGTTTCAGCTTCCAACTAGAAAATTACCATGATGATGATTCTGAACTCGCAACCATCTAAATTTGAACAAACCATTAACCCATCCAATGGTATGTGAATGTCAAAACAAGGATAGCATACTACTTGAATTATTGTAATGTGGTGCAGTTAGCGCCTTTTGTTCTTAGACATGCACAGCTATATACCACAGCTATCTGAAATCTCATAAGGCATCAGTATTTGGCAATACATATTTTAATAGAAAAATATCCATATATCTGTTTCACAACCTTTACAATAAACAAAACAACTCATTTTACCTTATTGGTATGATTTTTCTTCCTTTGAAGGCAATTATCAGAAGTGAAGTTGCTACTACATATGATTGCTATCAATTTGTGGTTATAAAAACATACTTCAATATCCAGCTTTGGTTATAAGAGATAGCCAGAAAGAATACCTTAAGACCAGTTGGTAATTCTTATGTAAACCTAAACTTCCTAGATGAAGTAATTAGTGCAGCCCGATCAGCTCTGTATAAATATAAAAGTATCTTCTAGATATAAGTAAACTGATGGTATAATAATATGGTTGCCCCATGCTATTCTATGTATTTATTCAAACAACACAGCCATTTGCAAATTGTACAAAGAATGTTTCAGTGTCTCATAAATTTATATATTAATACAATCTACAAGGAAGACTCAGTTCAAGAACCATAATCACCTTATCAATACCCATTCTGAAAGGACACTTTTACTGTGCTGGAGGGCATTACAAGTCAGACCTGGGATTACTTTATGAGTGCCTGTCATATCATAAAAAATCACATTAAAGAAAGCAAGTGTATTAATAGAAGATCATTCCATATGTGAGAAAGCATTTAGTAACAGATCCATCTCTCTAGTATGCCTTATTTCTTTCTGATAGAGATTCAGATCTTTTATTTTGGAGCCACGTCTTTAATGAATGTCGAGAAGATGAAGGAGGGTCCAGTTCTTAATACCATGGAAAGCTGAGCATAATCTCCATGCAAATGACACAAGTATAGAGCTGCAGCTTTAAGCCTGTCTTGGTAACTGATGGTGTTTACCATGGAATGCTAAACATAATGCCTTCCCCCAGGTTGACCCTCTACACTTGCTTTTTACCTCAGGACTTCTCTGTCAACCTCTAAATACTAATTTACTGCATGTTCAACAATTCTTTATATGAAACCTCATTTACTATCAGTTCTACTGTACTCCTGAAAACTCTATTGGCAAATCATGCATACTCTCAAAATTTCAAGTAGAAATCACTGGTCATACAACTAACGTGTCCTTATATTACAATTAGCAGCTATAATATTTCTTCTCTGTGTACCTCTAAAATGTGCAGCCAAAACATTTTCTATATATATATATATATATATATATATATATATATATATATATTTTTACAAACTGCGGAGCTTTCCCCCCAGGCCTCCGCTGAAAATGGATATTTATCCAGTCAGATTCTCCCGGGCAACAAATGTAAAATAAAATAAATAAATAAATAATAAATAATAATCACCATACAAATGACACGAGTATAGAGCTGCAGCTATAAGCCTGGCTTGGTAACTGAGGGTGTTTACCATGGAATGCTAAACATAATCACCATACAAATAACATGAGTATAGAGCTACAGCTTTAAGTCTGTCTTGGTAACTGAGGGTGTTTATCTTGGTGACATTTTTAGCTAGAAACCTTTTGGGTCTTTCTAGTGGTCTGATGCATTTGGATAGATGCATGATAAAAAATACATTGTATTCTATAACTGGCCTGATCATTGCAGAGTACAGAAGAATTATAAAGTCTTTTGACCTGGATGAGGTACCTTTCATTGTTTAATGGGTTAGATAGAAGGATTTTACGACTACTCTTGCTATGTGTTGACCCAAATCACAGTGAAGAGGGATGTTGTCTCTGCTGTAAGCTGTTGTTGAGGCTTGTTTACCAAAATACAATGTTAGGCTTCCTTGCATTCAGTTTAAGCCCATACATGGCACAACATTGGTTTGTGTGATTTAGCCCTTGCTGTAGTAGCATAGCACTGAATGCTAAGCACATAACAGCATAAATATTGCAGGTATCAGCAGACTTAGACATAAGCCCAGCTTAGTGATTTGGCAATCCATGAAGTGGACGCTGGACACCTGTGCTCCGAGTACCAAGCCCTTGGGAATACCACTAGTGTTTTCTTTCTGAGGTGGCACATGGTGCTATAACTACACAGGCTCTAGCCATCAGTCACTTACTGCCCACCTTACTACATAAGGGTCTACGTTTAGGCATTTGAGCTTATTTACAACTCCTGCATGTAGGATAGTGTCAAAATCATTTGCAGGTTCACTATATGAACTGCATGCACATGATATACAACTTCAGTAACTTTATCAAAGAGGTTTACTAAATTAAGTAGGTAGGATCCTTGGTTTGATATAGCTATGCTGTTGAATGTCAACACCAATAATATTTTTTTATACTGAAGCTTCTGAACTCTTGCTTTTTTAACATTAAGCTTCTCTGGCTGTTGGGTCCCTAGTTCTAAGGACCTGCGATGGGGCTTCCCATTATTGAAAGGTATAATGACAGCCATTTTTCATAACTCTGGAGCAAAGCCTATGACAATGCATACATTATGCTTTGTTTAAAGGCATGCTTGCTGCTAATGATTACGCATCATGGTACATTTTTATGGCCCATGGACTTGGTATTTTTAACTTTAGATTGCATGGTTAGGAAAGGGACTTGGAAATCGGTGGAACTTCAGTGCCTGATCATGGTGAGAAGTTGACAGTAAATTTATTTGCAAGTACAGTATCTTTGAGGCCAAATTAAGTACTGTCATCAAGAATTAATTCAGAACATTGCTGATTATTATTTATTAATGTCTTGATATAGTTCATGAAGGATTTATAGTTACCCATGTGACATGTCTTTGGATGCTAATTTTATCTGCCGTTCTTTCATGATCTTTATAGCAATATGGGTGGATTTTTATTCATTACAGGCCATAGTTTGCATGTTTCATTTAATGAAGAGATTATTAATGATGGCATTCCACAAAGATAGTTTGTTTTTACATTCTTCAGTACATCTAGCTCTGATTAGAGCCTATTCTTTTGCTATTTGTTAGATGGGGTAAAATTCATTGCTAAAGTAGCAGCTAAGACTACATGGGAGCTGGAAATGTTTTAGCTGAATTTTGAGAGCTCCTCATATGGTTTTAATAGGTTTGTCTTTTTAAAGTCCTTAAACATAAATGTAAAAGTGTTCATTATGCTCCAGCAGGTCTTAAAATGCTCAAACAGTAATATATTTATATGAGAAATTCATCACTCACTCTAGGAAAATAGAGGCTATCAGTCCGAGCTTTGTGTTGGCCTAAACAGTTTGAACTTGTTAATCAATGCAAGTTAAGCTTCTCAGATTAATGCACAAATCGTAAATATAAACTTCAGTATTATATGAAGATAAAATCAAATGTTGAGACAAGTGGTTTTATCACTATTTGTCATGCACATAAATAGCCAATATGTGCTAAAATATTTTCAAGGGCAAGTCTAAAAATGAAAAAAAAAACATGTACTATGCACAAAAGGGGTAATAAATGGCATCTCTTTAACTAATCTTGTTTGTTCTGGTGAATGATGTAATACTGTAATATTTTCCAATGGGAAGAAGAATACACAGAATCGCATGAAATGATCATATTGCTGTTGTGTACACTGTAGGAGTTAAAATTACCCGACACTGAATTATATGCAATGATGCAGTTTGTCATTAATATACAAAACTGGAACAGTACGTTACAGGGGAGCATGAATGCATATATTACATCTGAGTAACTTTAACATCCTAGCACATTTGTAGCTGTGTAATGCATGTAAATGGTTGCAAAAGAATAAAATCAAAAGTTAGTGGCTATCAGTATTATAATAAACAAAAGATCCTATTGACTAAAACCACAAATACTAACCCTGTTTTATTTCAAGTTTAAGCAATTTACTTTCTGGAAGCATAATCTGAGGGATATGATTTTTAGAATACATCTGCCAATTAAGCAATCTTCTACAAAATTCAGCAATATGGCATAACATTAGTTCATGATAAATATATATTAAAGTAATATTTTGAGAAACCCGCCAGATGGATAATGGCAAAATATTAGAAAAGAGAGTACTTTAGGAAAAAGATAAATCAAAAATTTTATATTGAATTTGTACAGGTTTTCCCAAACAACTCAAAGAAAATAGCCTGTCTGGACTAATTGCGTGATATAGAGGCATACACTGTAACCTAATTCAAAGCCTTTGAAAGCCAGTAAAACATTTTAGGAGTGTTAAGCAGACAGTAGGTAGTAACAAAGTGTCCATCTGAAGAGCAAGGAGCTTTACAAGCAGTTAGACACGTCATTATACTATACTTTTTAAAAGGGTGGCAAGGTTGTGACAGCTTTAAAAGCTGCGTATTTTCAGCTGCTGTTCATTGCCAGCTGCCACTGTCCTTTGTTCATCCCTGGAGTGAGACCCAATCTCAGCTGCACATAGGGATACTTAACAAAAGCTTGCAAGCACCTTTCCTGCATCAGAAAGGTGATTAACAAGCCTTTCGTTTTCCTGTACTAGAGCATAATTGTGACCTTTCATACATGCACTACAATGGAAATTAACGGGATCACTATAAAAATGCTACAAGTCAAGAAGCCAGGATATTCTAATTAATATATTCTAAGGATTTCTCATTTTTCTTTTAAAATATATATGTAATAAAAGTGAAATGTGTCTGAAGTTTTTGGCAGTGGAGTTTCCTGTTATGCACATGGATTTACTGCTGGCCTGATCCTTCATATATTTAATTATTGGCTATAAATCCCCAAAGTTCAATGACATACTGGCAGTATTATATTTTAAACAGGGCATGATTCAAAAATGTCCAGTACTAGTTTTAAGCCATAACATGGGCTTTATTAGTCCATTCTGATTCAAAGACAGGTCCACTGTAATGATCCTATGCTGTTTGTAGGATCACAGTAGTCGACCATCTCCTTGACTGAGTTTCATGTTAATGAGGCATTCTAGGGGAGCGGCTTATACTAATTACTAATGTGCAAAATGCCTGTAGTAAGGCATTTATACAGCCAAGCAATTCAGAGACTCAGTCAGCTGTGTATTAGGTTGACCAGTTGAGTTAAGTAACTTGGCCAAAAGTATGAATTTATCCATACCTTTCAATGAGAGAGATCTTGCTACAGTTAAGCAGCATGAAGTTTAGCAGACGGGTAGTGGTGGCAATGTGTATATGTAGCTGCATGCAGGAGTGTATGCAGAGGGCTGTGGATCTCAGGTGACCGCATGTTTGTGTGTGTGTGTGTGTGTGTGTGTGTGTGTGTGTGTGTGTGTGTGTGTGACTGTAATTGTCCATCAACTACTAGAGAAAGGCAGCTGAAGTTCACAGCTGTGAGTTTTGTGTTGTTTGGCAAAACCAATGATGTTCTATAAAAATCAGGGGCAGTTAAGAGGTATGTGAGTGTGTCTATGTGGGGAGGGCTTGCCAGCCTTATAAATTACTGTGTTTATGACTTCTCCACAAAGCCGTGGAAGAACACTACGGGCACCAAAGAGAATTTTAAAATATCACTGAGTCATTTAAAATATTAATATAGTAACAGATGTAACATCACACTGGGCTTTATGAGAAATAAGAAGAATAAAACTCAGTAATGTCTGGCATTAAGCACCTAATTAACAATTAGGCACAATAAGCGCCTAATTAACAGTACAATTACTTTTTGTGTATTTTGTTAATGTCTGGTACCGGTTGACATTAGTTAATGAAATAAGAACTGGCTAGTACATTACATACAGACGTGTTTCTTTTACATTGAGCTGAATCAATATTAAGACTAACTAGATGCTAACATTCTGTGGGTGAAGTTGATCAACACATGAGCACAAGTAAGGGGTGCTTTACATAGAAGTATTTGTTTGTTAGCACAGATAATACAGTCATACTTTCCTTTTTAAAGTCCTACTTTTTCTTTTTAATGCGAGCTGAAATTAGTACTAATGACTACCCAGACACCATTATAAATATGACTATAGCACATGTACATGGGTAAGGGGTGCTTATATCGAAGTGTTTGTCTGTTTGCACACATAATCCACTAGTAGTTCCTAAAGAGAGCTGGAATCAGTATTAAAGCTAACAAGACAACAAGATAATCCGGGCAAAGGCGACTGTAGCACATGCACACTAGTAAAGGAATCGTACATAGTTGTTTATTTGCTAATACAATCTGTAACTATTTTTACTTTTCACCATAGGCTTGCTATTGAGACTGTAAGTAAGTACATTACACATAGTGACTACGCTGGCGCAGTGCTGAATGTATCTCCATAGTTATCTATAACTGTTTTTCACTGCCAGTAAAACACAAAGCCAATCTGTTAGCCTCTGCCTAATTTCCACTGCGTGTACACCAACCAACTTAAGTATGACAGTCGCTATCTGAATTTCAAACAGTATTTCTTGGTCTAAAGGTTAGGACTATGGATCATAGCGTGATAGGCTGGATCTTGGTGTTTTTTTTTTTTTGTTTTCTCTTAAAAGATAGCGAAGGCAGTTACTGTTTTAATTAATACATGTTTGCATAGGTGCACTGTACTTACTACAGAAACAGTTGTTATACTGTTTTCTCCCTGTATTGTTGTCTTTTGAGTAAACCAAACATTTTTACTGTGTGTGTCCTCTAATCAGCCATTAACAAACTTATTCGCTCCATAACATTGTATTTCTCTCCATTTCTTTTCTAGCTCACTTCCCCTTGTGGAAGACTAAATATTTTTCCATTCAAATAATCCCCTAAAGTGCTACTCTCTGCAAAAAAAATGGTGGCAGTTATCTACCACAGTCAAGGCTGCAAATGGGACAAACAAACTCTGTAAATTTGCATGTGTGATATAATTTCACTTCTTAATTTGTAACCCTGCAGTTTTTACCTAGGACTAAACTAATGTAGTGTATGTACCTTCCTTTGCGACAAGGCAGCAAGGATTCCACCCCCACCCCAATTCATCTAATTCCTCTAGATTCAAAGTTATTTGTGCCTCTTGAAATTATTTTACAACCATAATCCTTATCACAGATGTATACTAGTAGTTTGCACAAGTTCGTGATATTTACCTCAAGACTTTATTCTTAAAAAAAAAAAAATAAAAAAAAAAAAAATAAAAGAAGAAAGATACAAAATATCACTTTTAGCATTAAATTCCTGGGCTGAAATCTGGTACTACTCTCCCTTCAAACCTACAAGCCCCATCTTACCTTACTGCCTTATTGATAGTCTCTGTAGGAGCATGTTTCAGCTCCTGGTCAGACCCGCTCCATTTGCCCTCGCTACACTCGGGCTCACTCCGCTCCTCTACCCTACCCTCATTCCCACCCACCCCACTTCAATTTCCTTTATACATAAGGAGACCACACCCACACTACTTCCACCAAACACCTCGTTCCACAAGTCCCCTCTCCCTCCCCACTACTTTTTCTTTTCACTCATTTCAGAACCTCTCTCCTACCTATACATCTGCTATCCTCAGCTTCAAGTCAACTACTACAACTCCACCCTACCAATTGCAATATACTCCATCAATCATTCTCACTCTACTTACCCCAACAACTACACGTACCTCCTCATCTGTCCACAGAATACACTATCTGACATACCTTCTCACACCACAACATTAAATTGTCTCCCACTATGGAACTCTACTTCACCCTATTGTTCCACCTTACTCTTTCAGTCTGCCTGTATATACTCTTTAATACTACAGACTACCGTCAGCACAAAGCTGTATACTACCACTCCCCTACTTACCATCTTACAGCTCCTCAACACAATCTTAAACAATACAGCCCTATCAATCCACAACTATACCTTTGCAGCAATACTATGCTCTTCTGTTTTAAACAAATACCCTCACTCAACCCCCAGCTATCCAACAACAAACATAACTCCAGTACCATCAAACTGAAGAATCTAGTATTATTCTCCCTAAAATGCATAAAGCTCCAAGGAGACATACATCCAAACCCAGGACGTAGAGGCCATCCTAATAAAAACCTCACCCCATTTTTCCCTCTACTACCATAGAACCAAATTTCAGTCTTCGAAGTTGCCTAAATAAAGTCACAGAATTTCATGCCACCCTAGCCACCTACTCCCCAGATATAGCAATTATGACAGAGACCTGGTTAAAATCCCATATCAGTAATTCATATATTACAACTAATGAGTAAAATATTATAAGACAAGATAGGCTAAATAAGCATGGTGGAGGTGTAGCAATTATGTACAAAGAATCACTCAAGTTAGAAAAACTCATATGTACTCTTCCTGATATCCCCAAAGCTGAAATCCTTACTGGACGCCTACAAACTAACTCTCATAAAAACATCATTTTTATAGCCACTTATCTGCCCCCTGGTAACAATCAGAATGATATTGAAACCCTTCTCTCTTGGTCCTCCTCTACCTTTAACCAGGAAAATATCATCCTAGGCAATTTCAACCTCGACTGGCTTTCCTGTAACTCAAACCACCCCACCAACTTTATTAATCCATACGGCTTCACACAAACCATTAGCTGTCCCACCCAAACTGATAAAAACTCTAAAAGACAATCACTACTGGACTGGATATTAACCAATAAACTGAACATAAGATACCAATCTGGTTGCCTACCAGTAACATTAAGTGACCATTCCCCTACATTTCTAGTTAGGAAAAAAGTAAAATCCCATACCTACATTCCATTCAAACTCACCCACAACAAAAATAATTTCTCCCCAGATACTTTCAATGTACTACTCCAGCATTGTGACTATTCACCATTAAAGAGCCTACAACTAGACCTAGCTGTAGAATACTTTAACACTAAATTTCTTGAAATCGTAAATAACCTTGCACCCCTCAGAAAAATATGTTGTAAAACCAAACGACTACCTTGGCTATCTAATGGAACAAAAGCTCTAATGAAAGAAAGAGACAGAGCCTGGTCGCTATATCTTGCAACCAAAGATAATTGCCATCTGACTCAATATAAACAACTTAGTAACCAAACCAAGAAAAAGATTATTCTTGACAAAAAGAAATTCTTCCTTACCTGTCAACAACAGAATATAAATAACCCCCAAAAGTTTTGGCAAAACATTAACTACCTGCTTAACCCTGGTAAAGTCCCAACCCCAGAACCTAATACATGTAATACCTTTGAACCATTAGCTTCACAGTTTAACTCCCACTTTAGCACTTCCATAACTACCCTCTTAAATAACATAGACAACCAACCAATCCAAATCGCCCCCCCCCACACCTGAACCTTGTACCCATTTCTCCTTTCACTCAATACAAACAGCATACATAAAAAAACTCCTAGGCAAGCTGAAACCCTGTAGTCTCGCTGCAGATAAACTACCCAATGAATTCCTAAAAGTAGCTGCACCATCCATCGCCTATCCCATTTCAATCCTAATTAATAGATATATCACCGAACACTATGTACCTGTTATCTGGAAAACATCCCACATCATGCCACTACACAAAGGTGGTCCCTCCCGAGAAATTATAAACTACTGACCTATAACAATCCTATTTCCCCTAGCCAAAATCCTAGAAAAATGCATACACCAGCAACTTATGACTTACCTGACCACTAATAACCTACTGTCAGCAACCCAGCATGGCTTTAGACCTAAACACAGTACAAACACTGCTCTTATATCTTTTACTAACACTATACTAACACTATCTGTCAGCTTACAAATGCTGGACAGCTAGTCTCTGCAATCTTTCTAAACATGTCTAAGACATTGGACACCATATCACATCAACTACTGCTTAATAAACTTGCAACCTTTAACCTCAACCTATCCTTCCTAAGATGATTCCAAAGCTACCTGACTGATAGGCAACAAGCTACAAAATGGAACAATAAACTCTCTTCTCTACTACCCATCACCATAGAGGTACCCCAAGGATCCATACTCGGCCCCCTTCTTTTCACCATATTTCCCAACAACTTACACTCAGCCACCCAGCATGCAACCATCATCCAATATGCCAACAATTCCTCCCTAATCTGTGCTGCCCCCTCCCAGCAAAAGCTTCAGCAATTGTCTCAGTCTGCCTTCTAAGACATAGAAAATTATCTCTCCAGCCATAAGCTCATTCATAACCCAAATAAAACTAAGTTAATGATCTTTGCAAACAATTCAACTAGCCATAATATACCTCCCCTCACTATTTACTCCACAAATGGCACTAAAATAGAACCTACTGACCAGACAAAACTCTTAGGTGTTACCATCGACAACAAACTTAAATTTGTTAAGCACATCTCCATAACTATCAGAAAAGTACACTCCAAACTAGGCACTCTATATAGAGCAAAAGCATACCTTACACAAGAAGCCAGACTTGCCACAGCTAGGTCACACCTACTATCTTCTACTTTACTGCTCAACTATCTTTATCAGCTTACATAAGTCTGACCTAAATAACCTAGATTCATGCTACAACAAGATAGCTAAGTTTGTAACCAATACACCCCATAAAACTCACCATTGTACTATACTTAAGCAGCTCAAATGGCTAGAGCTACCCAACCTTCTATCTCTTAACCAACTTACCGTTACTCATAAAATCATCCACAACCCAACTAACTGTCCTGCTCTCTCAAACCTGGTTCAACCTAACACCACCTGCAGGACCCTTAGATTTTCCAACAAACTCATGCTAAAAATTACTCAGTCGCATAACTACTTCGGTGACTCCCTCTACTCCCACAATATAGCTAAGGACTGGAACAAACTTCCTCAAAACTTAGAAATAAATTCAAACCTATCCTTATGTAAAACGGCCCTAAAGGAACACCTCAACAGTCACTGGCTCTGCAACTGTATAGCTCCTAGCTAGGCTTTCCTTTCCCTGTCTCTACATTTTTCACCTTATGTCAACCTTAAATATCTCTTCTTCTTTCAAAAACATCTCCTCACTCTGACTAACAATCTTGATGCTTACATATTTGTATGATTAGTTGAATATTGTATGTTTCTTGTTGGTCTGCCTAATATGCATATCATTGCTATTTTTTTTGTAAGTAGGAGTGAGTATTTGAATCCAAGTCTGATTATGTTATCCTAGTCAACTCTTGTATGTTATGCTAGTCAACTCTTGTAATGTTGTTTGTTGTTGCATGTATAAATCTTATGTCTGTATCATATGTCTCATATGTTCTGGAGCTTTTCTCCCCGGGTCTCCCCTGGAAATGGGCTACAAACCCAGTCGGACACCACCCGATTAACAAATTTAAATAAATAAATAAATAAAAATTAATTATTAACTGATTTAATTATTCATGATTTACAAGGGGCATGGAAAAATACAAGGCTATATCAGGGGCATTCTGTAAACTCAGGTACAGGTTAGAGGAGTGTGTGTATGTGTGTGTGTGTGTGTGTGTGTGTGTGTGTGTGTGTGTGTGTGTGTGTGTGTGTGTGTGTGTGTGTGTGTGTGTGTGTGTGTGTGTGTGTTCGCCATGTGTTTTAATGTGCGTATCAGTGTGGGAGGATGACTAAGTGGGGTGTCTGTGCCAATGCAGTGCATACACTGCCACGGGTATTTACCACCAGAAAGTGTTGAATAGTACTAGGAGTAATGCTACACAATTCAGCAACAAGCAGATTAGCTGATAATGAGGTATTTTCTCATCATGGCTAATGTGTCTCTGAATCCACATTTTCTTTGCTCACAAAAGCACCCCCTTTTGGTTGCAGCTCTTACCATCTGCTCTGGGTTTCTTTATGAATCTCTGTCCAAGTTTTTTCCCCAACAAAAGCACATTTTAGGGGAAAAAAGCATAACATGTTATGTATTACAACTAAAAATAATACTACATTATTAAAATTAGTCAATTATAGACGTCTTAATAAAAGCATCATATATTTATTTTGTCTTTGTTAATCATTTATAATCACAAGCACATTTCTCTAAAGAAACACAAGTTGCCTAAGGATGAACGATGAGAGGGTGGTGAACATTATTTATAAATCTAAAAGTGATTCAAAATCCAGGCAGAGAAAATTAATATGAAATGATTGTTCATTCTGTTATTTTTATAATAAGCTTTAAAATGATTTTAAAATGAAACAAATTTTTGATGTTTATGATATCAACAATGAAAGAATCCAGAAAATCTAAGTTGTTGAGAAATATAAATATGTAAGTATTTCTACTGTTGTGTTTTCATAGGTTCATAGGTAGGTACTAGGCTATTGACTGTAGGGCCTATATAAGCCTATCCAAAGAGGTACCCTGGGTTTCACCACCCAAGAAAATTATTTTCCGTGCCCCTATCGAGCAGAGCCACAAAAGGGATCCCCGGGGTGAATTTCCTATTTCCCATCCAATCATCAAGATTTTTCATGAAGAGTGCTAATGAGGAGCTTTGTTTGATATAAATAGGTAGTTTGTTCCAGAGTATGGGAAGTCTCTGGGACAGGAATTTATCTCTCCAGCATGTTCCGTTTATTGTAGTGACAAGGTTTAGGTCCCTAGTGCATGTAGCTCAGAGGGATTGGGATTTCTTTAAGTGGAGCATGTCCAACAGCTCTGGGTTTGACATACCTTTGTATGTTAGGCAGAGATCGCCTCTGAGGAGGCGATATGTGACGGAGTAAAGCTTGAGTTTTTTGAGATGGTCTGCATAGGGCATCTGTTTGAGGCTGGTAATCCTCTTTGTGAGGTATTTCTGTGGCCTTTCCAGTTGTTGTAGATGTCTTGTGAGGTACATACCAAAAGTGGCATTGTACTCTATAATGGGTCTAATGAGTGACGAGTGGAGGGGAACAATGACCTCTTTTTTCCTGGATGAGAAACCTTTTGTGATGAGGTGTGCCACGTAGAAGGATTTCCTGAATACTGTGGTGATGTGATTATCAAAGGAGAGACTACTGTCCACCTGTGTCCCAAGGTCTCTTATCACACTTTCGGTGTTAAGTAGACTACCACCTATGTGGTAGCTCATGGGTACAGAGTTTTTACCAAAGGGTATGACAGTGCACGTTTTGGCATTGAGCTTAAGGCCATGGCTTTGACACCAGGCATCTGTCTCCATGAGGCCCTTTTGTAGGATGTCTATATCGTTAGGAGTTTCGATTATGGCTCCTAGTTTGCAGTCATCTGCAAACTTCGTTAGCCAAAGACATTCTGTGTTAGCCTGTGCTTCAGAAAAGTAGATACCAAACAGGAGAGGACCCAGGACTGAACCCTGTGGTACTCCACTTGTCACTGTTCTGAAGTCAGATTTGCAGTCTGCTACTTTCACAGTGTGGGTTCTGTCAGTGAGCTAGTTGGCAACCCATCTTCTGACATAGGGATTTATACCTAGTTTAGTGAGTTTATCTAAAATTCCAGAGTGGGGGATGGTGTCAAAAGCCTTGGCAAGATCTAGATAGGCTGTGTGAACCACCTTACCCTCATCTACGGCTTTGGTGACTGCTTCAAAGAAATCTTTCAGGTTTAGGAGACATGATCTGCTTTTTACAAACCCGAACTGGGTGGGGTCCAGAGTTTGGAGATTACCACTGTCTTTCTGTATAAGATCCATGATGATACATTCCATGGCCTTGCAGACCTGGCTCGTTAGGTTAATGGGATGGTAGTTCCTAGGATCCATGGTGGCTCCACCTTTGTGGATGGGATAACCGTCACTGTGAGCCATTCAGTGGCCTAAGGTGAGGCTTTGATTGAACATGATGTTTAGGTGGGGTGCTAGTTCATTCTGCAGTTCTTGTAGAACGCAGCCTGGGATGTTGTCAGGTCCCATGGATGTTATGTTCTTGGCTTTGGAGAGTGTGGTTTTTACCTGTGCAACTGTGATTACAGGAACTTTGTATTCTTCTGGTATAGAGATGGGCCCTTTAGGGGGTGAGAGGGAGGTAAAGTTAGCACTGAACCTATCTGCCAGGATGTTGGCAATATCAGTTGGTTCTGTATATTTAGTGCCATTGTGCTGTAACTCAGAGCAGATCTGAGTGTTGCCATTGACATTCTTGCCATAGCTATACAATGCTTTGTGGTTGTCTTTAGAATCAGTGGTGATTTTGTTTTTGTAACTAGCTTTGGAGAATTTTATGAGAGATCTCAGCTTCTTACTGAGGATGACCAAGGAGTTCCTCCAATCATGGAATTTTACTCTTTTTTACAACAGTTTCTTTCTTCTGTTGTAGAGTTTGTTTATGGCAGGGAACCACCATATTGGCTTCCTTTTTTGGAGGATAGCATCTTGGTTCTGTTAGGGATAGCATGATCCATGCACTTGTGTAAGTGCTTATAAAGTGCATTTGTGTAAGATTCAGCAGTCATGCCTCTATTGTCCATCTGTATGGGTCTCGTGAAGTTTACCACTTCTGTCTTAAGAAGAGACGTTTTTCCCTAATGGGGGGTGGGGGCAGGATATGGATGTCTAGGGTGATTACCTTGTGGTCGGATCTTACCAATGAGGAATTGACCTCTAGTGTGGAACATGTCGACCATGGTGGTAATGACCAGGTCTAGGATATTGCTGCCCCTGGTGGGGGTGTGGATAAGTTGATCCAAGGCATTGGAATTTATACATTCCAGAAAATGTTGCGCAAAAGAGTTGTTACATGAGTAGTTTTCCCAGTTAATGGTGAGGTAGTTGAAATCACCCATTATTAGGATGTTGGGCTGTACTCTAATATTTTCCGGTGTATGAAGAAATGAAGAGTGGGAATCCTAGGGCATGGTGGGGGATCTGTAGCAAGTTACAATTTGGATTGCAGTCTTGCCCAGAGTTAGTAGCACTTGGATAATCTCGGATGCATTATGCTGAGCAACTAGCCTGGAGGTGTGGATATCCTTAATGAATATGGACACACCTCCACCTTTAGTGTTTCAGTCCAGGTTAGGTGGCCAAAAGGCGTGGTATGAATTAGAGCCTGGTAATGCATGGGTGCTCTCTGGAGCCTTGAACCAGGTCTCTATCACTGCACAGATGTCGATGTTCTCCATTTTAAGGAGTGCCTCGAGTGAATGCATTTTGAGATTTAGACTTCTAGCATTGACTAGCATTACCCTCAGATTTCACATTCTTGTACCTGTTAAGGTGGTAAATTTGTCATTTGAACCTTGCCTAAAAAAGGCACTATAGGGGTAGCAAGAGCCTTAGCCAGTATTCAGAATCCCAAGGGCGACAGGTGCAGGCAATCTCTGGCAAAGCATCGTGGTCTGTCGATCATGTCATCCCAGGCATACAGATACTGGATCCCCTTAGAATGACACCAGAAGCTTAGCCAGTTGTTGAAGTCAATCATTTTGTCCTTGTACTGTGGTATCATTCTGGGTGATGGCAGGGTGCTACTCAGGGCTAGGGTCATACCTGCCTGGGCAACAAGATCGGAGATCTCTTCCATGTCTCTTTTCATGTAGTCCAGGGAGGTACATCTCAGGTCATTCACACCAACATGGACAATGACAGAGTCATATTTGTACTTGTGGAGTGACCTGATTGCGTGCATTATGTGGCGGATCCTGGCAACCAATAAGCAGCTGACAGTAACTTTTTCCTTGTTTAGCCTGGTGAGTGGAACACCAGTGTGCCTGACTATAGAATCATCTATGACTAGAGTGTTGGGTACATTGTTATGCCTTATGGGCTGTGGTTGAGTGGCATAGTGAGTGTGTGGGCTATGTGTCATTTGGGTTGTGTTGGGGGGTGAAGGTTGCTTGCGTTTGTGCTTTGGAGGTCTCTGTTGCTTGAGCAGATTTTTGAGAGCCTCTGTGAATGTAGATGTGTATTTTGTGTTTCTATGTGTGTGTTTTGGTGGTGTAGGTTTTGAGGGACTATGTGATGAGTGTGGCGTGATGCAAGTGTTTACCTTCTCCTCTTGACTGTCTACTCCAGTCGTGGGTGAAGAGAGCTTTTCTTCCAGTTTGGCTATATAAGTGCATCTCTCACAGGTTGTAGTGTTGGGTGGTAGGAGGAGAAGGTTGTCTCTGTAATGAGGCAATTGCTGCATTGCCCCAAGATGCCCAGATTCATCAGGTAGAAAGGAGAAAACACCAGAAGCTGACCCTTAGACATGCCTGGATAGGTGCTTATTTATTAAGTACTAAAAACTGTTTTCCTCTAGACAAGTGAGAAAAGTTTAGTGCTGTAGTAAATTGTAGCTTATTTAGTGCTTACAACGAGTTCTGAACAAGTGCTGAGCTCAAAGAAACAGATTTTAGTGCTAAAACTAAAAGAAATGGCTGTTCTATGGGAAAATTTGAAGAGCAGACTTTATTGCACCATGAATAATTTTACCCTAGCTAAGCAGCAATGCATAAAGTGTAATTTTTTTAATATAACAGTAGCAAATGAGCAAACTGATTTAAACAAATTAACCAATTAACCAATAAAAAGCTAAAAACTGAGCCAGGTTCCAGCAGTCTTCGATCAGAAAAGTTCTAACTGCACACTCCTGCAACTAGGGTGCAGGGGAACCTTCTCCAAAAAAAGATGATCTGGGTTAGTGCTCAATTTATATAAACAAAGCTAGATTTTGCAGGTCTGAATTTAGTCTGTGCTACAGCAAACAAGGTGTACCAATTTCAGAAAGAAACAGTTCAAATAAGCAGGCACAATAAGCCTTTAACCAGAAACTCCCAGCTCAGAAGGGCAGAATCCACTCTCTCCATCATAAGAGTGCAGACCACACTTTCTTCATGTAAAATATCTGGCCCAAAGCCCAAGTGCTTAAACCAGAACAAATACACTTTTAGAATAACAGACACTAAGCCTTCAGTCAGCAACTCCCAGCTTAGAAGTATGTAAGCTACCTGTCCTGCCACAACAGTGCAGACCACAAATCTTCTTAATGTAAAACAACTGGTCTGAAGCCCAACTGCTTAAACCAAAGGCTTAGAATAAAAGTTACAATTTAATCAGGCTACTAACAAGCAGTAATAAGTGCAGCAGAATAAATGCAATTAAGTACTTTTAAGAACAAGCAGCAAAGGAAAATAAAGTAATAAAGTAGGAAGAAACAGAAATACAGTAAAATCAGATAAATAAAGTGCATTTTTTAATATAACAATAGAAAACGAGCAAACTGATTTAAACAAATTACCCAATTAACCAGTAAAAAAGCTCAAAACTGAGCCCTGTTCCAGCAGTCTTCAATCAGACAAGTTCTAACTGAACACTCCTGCCACTAGGGTGCAAGGGAACCTTCTCCAAAAGAGATGGTATGGATTAGTGCTCAAGTTATACAAATAAAACTAGATTCAGGATGGCTGAATCTAGTCTATGCTACAGCAACCAAGCCGCACCAGTTTCAGAAAGAAACAGTTCAAATAAGCAGGGACAATAAGCATTTAACCAGAAATTCCCAGCTGAGAAGGGCAGAATCTAGCCTCTCCTCCCACAAGAGTGCAGACCACAAACCTTGTTAATGAAAAATAACTGGCCTGAAGCCCAAGTGCTTTAACCAGAACTAATACACTTTTAGAACAACAGACACTGAGCCTTCAATCAGCAATTCCCAACTTAGAAGGATGTAAGCTACCTGTCCTGCCTCAACAGTGCAGACCACAAACCTTCTTAATGTAAAACAATTGGTCCGGAGCCCAAGTGCTTAAACCAAAAGGCTTACAATTTAATCAGGCTACTACCAAGCAGTAATAAATGGATCATAATAAATACAATTAAGTACTTTTAAGAAGAGGCAAAAAACTCAAACTCAAACAATCTGGAAATTTATCGCTGATTGATAAGTATATTTCTTGTCATTTTAACCTGTCAGAGTTCTGCATTGTCTTAATTTTGCCTGACTGAATTATTTTATATATTCTCTGGCATTGTTTTCTGTTTTTTGCTTCTTCTGAATACACTATTTATGTTACACTGTTACACAGGAAGTTTTCAAGTAGTTTTACATTTAAGTTTTCAAATATTTATCTTTTTCATATATATTCAGAAATATCATGCCACCATTTAGTGTGAAAGTGAGAAAGCTGCTTAGATCAGACATTTTTTGTTGTTGTCATTGGCTTTTAACTATAATTAACATATTCACCTACTGAATTTGATAATATAACAAAATAATGTTGTTTAATTCTCAGCTTGTTATAATGCCATATTGCAGGATGTCCCAGACTGGGTTTTCACACACATACATAAAACTTGAATACACTACCACTGCATATTTCATACACGGCTCTCATGTGCTCATCAGTCTTATCTCTATGATCTGCTCTCAGCACTGTTGTCATTCCACCTTCTCTCTATCACCCTTCAGAAAGTTTCAGGACTCAACCTGTCCTAAAGCGTTTTACTACATTTTCTTTGGAAATAAAAAAGTTTGTATTACATACAGAGGAATTTAAATAATGTATCAAGTTTAAGTGAGGGTGTGTGTGTGTATGTGTGTTTTTGTGAGCGTGCATGTGTATGTGTGCCTATGAGTGTAACAGTGTGTGAGACACAGCTTCTGAGATCATTACAGGGCCTATTCCTAGTTTCACTTTCATTGCCAATTTTCAAGCAGATCCATACCAATTACTAATGTCTTCACCTACAAACCAAACAAAAACAATTCACCCATACATATATTTCTGCCACTTTAAACTGTAACAACAATACTAAAACAGTAAGGTGTTATGAACCAACAGCGATAACAGTAAGTGTGACCACAAAATGAAAATAATGCAGCAGTCACCAGTTTATAAAATATATACATTTATAGATAGACAGAGAGAGAGATTTCATGTACTTATCATCAGCAAAAGAAATTCATTATAGCCAAGCAAACCTATACCATTTCTGATTTCCCAAATGCTAGTCACTATGGTATGGAAGAGGCCACACAACATAATCAGCATTGTAATCACCTGAGTTTCTTGCTGAACTCAAATGACAATCAGTCTTATAAATATTTAAAATTCCAACATAAACTAACAATTTGGACATCACTACTGTCACTAGAAAAAACATCCCAGTCCTCAGAATTGCTTTCAGCACTGAACTGACAGTCTTAGTTGACTCTCTTACATGACATCAATGGTCAGAAGTCACTCCATAGAGAATTACAAGACAGTAGTGCATCACGCAATGAAAAATAATAGCAAAAAAAGTAAAAAAATTGATGTAAACCATGAAACAATTACAGTAAAATCAGAGAAGAAAGCATTACAACAAGAAAACAACCCAGAAAGTAAGAATAGTAACATCACTTTAAATGGTTAGTAGTACTATCTTATTATGTGGAAAAAATCACTCTCATTCTGATTGTGTGGTTTTCAGTTCAAAATATGTAAGCATCAAACTACATAAAACAAGTGTTGCCTAATATTATTACGTTCATTAAAAAAATAATAATAATAATCTTCCCACATAAGTATTAACATTGTCTGAGCTTGAGGCCACAACTGCCCAGGTGCTGTGCATAAATGAGGTTTGGTAAAAAAACAGTTTGTCCAGGGACATCTTCACGTGGGAGTTTAGATAGAAATAATAATGGGTTTTATGAGGGTAAGGGAAGAAGCTAGTTGGGAGGAAAGGGTTAAATCAGAAAGTCGAATGATTTACAGGAAATGCGGTAAGGGTAGGGAGGAGCTTAATAAGTTTTGTGAGAGTGTAACTGGGTAAGGAATCACATTTTGGCATGAATTTGCTATGTTGCAAGATTACGTCCGAGATGGCCAGTAGGTACTTTAGTGGTCAGGTCGCCCTTGATTGATAGCATACTTGAAGAGGTGGGTAATGGGTTTGGCATTTTATATATATATGTATATGCATACACAGGTATGTAGGATCAGCCTTTGGGATAGGGTGTTAATTGCTTTAGTGATCTTCCTGGTAGTGGATCTATGTCCATTTAATTTACAGCGGGGTACCATTTGTGCAGACAGCGGAGGGAGGTTAGGCTCCATAAGGGCATTACCTTCAGGTAGTCTGGGAATGGAGCAGGTTAATTTATGGTTTGTGTTTACGGCTGGTATGCTTATTTTTGACTCTAGTGTTTTTTTTGGGGTATCGTCAGCTTACTCTTAGCAGTGCTGTAAGGCAGAGTTCCCTTGTTTACAGTTTCCAACAGAACAGGGCCTGGAAGTAAGCATCGTGGGGGGTTGAGTCCTTGAATAATTACTGTTGCTACCTGTGTATTGGGTTTACAAGATAAACATTAGTTGTTTGTAATTAACATAACTGCAGCTTGTATTTAGTTGAGGGGGGCTATGGCACAATTGATTTTCAGATACAAACAATGGTTGATGTTAGCTTTTGGAAGCAGGATGCTTTGCCATAGGTGGGGAATCAACTGGATTTTTTTTAAATATATACATACCCCGGTATCTTTCTTCATTGAAGTGGTTCGTTTAAGGTGTCATGCATTGGCTCTAGGCTGAGGTGGTGCAGTGTGTTGCATGTTTGCTTGGAGATGCCAGTGTATGGCAGTTTTGTAGTACTTTCCTTTTTGCTGTTAAGGAGTTGGTTGAGCTTGAAAACTGGTTGTTTTGAGGGAGGGGGTTGTGCTGCTGGCCAGTCCTTGATGGATGGTGCTGTTTTCTGCCCGTTAGCTTACAGTTTTCCACTGTGGTTGCTTCTGTGATGGTGTAATTGGAAGCAGCTTCTGCAGCTTATAGTTAGACGAGCCTGGAGTGTCTCTTCAAGGCTTTCATGGGCTAAGAGGCAGCCCTGTTTAATGACTTCTCACCACGCATAGACAGTGCAGATTTAAGTTAAAAAAAAGAGCTGGAAGTTTTAATGCAGGTTCTCCTTTATGGTGATCGAGCACCCCTGGTGTCAAACGGCACATATATCTTATATTTGCAAACAACTAGAGATGCAACTCAGTAGAAGTGGGAAAAGATAGAACCTTGTAGGTAAGATCAACTGGTAGCGAGGAGGCAAGGATAACAATATTTTAGTGGGAAAAGTTGCCACTGGGATGCAGCATAAAGGGACTATACTTATTGTATGTCATGAACAAATACATTGAAAATTAAATGAATGTACTGTGTTAATTCTCAATATGCAGTTCCCTAGTTTTCCAGGGATGATATTCCTTACATGTTGCTGTGCCTACAGAAAGTGAAGAAAGTAGAGGAAACATGTACAGTTATTACAATATTGACTGATCATCTATATAGAAGTTTAGTGTTTTTTATAGGTTCATAGGTTGGTACTGGGCTATCTGCCTGAAGGCATATATTAGCCCAGCCACGTTGTGCGGTATTCACCGCCCCTTTAGTAGTTCCCTAGACCCTTGTACTAGCAGCTAGTATTCTTGGCCCCTATCTAGTAGTGCTGTTGGTGTGATCCCTGGTGTAAACTTTCTGTTACCCATCCACTCATCAAGCTTCCTCTTGAAGAGTGATAGTGAGGGGCTCTGTCTTATGTAGATCGGGACCCTGTTCCATAGTAAGGGAAGTCTCTGCGAAGGGAATCTATCCCTCCAGCATGTTCTATTCATTCTTGTGTTGAGGTTTATATCCCTAGAGCATGTAGCTCGAGTAGATTTGGTTTTGCTAAGATGGAGCATGTTCAACAATTCTGGGTTGGACATGGCTCTGTAAGTTAGACAGAGATCACCTCTGAGAAAGCGGTATGCAACAGAGAACAGTCTTAGCTTTTTCAATCGTGCTGCATAGGGCAACTGTTTGAGGCCAGTAATCCTCTTGGTTAGGTACCTCTGTGGTCTCTTTAGCTGCTGGAGATGTCTAGCCAGGTACATTCCAATTGGTGCATTGTACTCAATAATGGGTCTGATGAGGGAAGAGTAGAGGGGCACCATTACATCCTTAGATCTTTATGCAAACCCTTTCATGATCAGATGGGTCACATAGAAGGATTTTCTAACCACTTTGGCAACATGGTTATCAAAGGAAAGCTGACTATCTACTTGGGTCCCTAGATCCCTTATTTCTTCTTCAGATTTCAGGGGATTACCTCCTATGTTGTAGTTTGCGGGTACTCTGTTTTTTCCAAAGGGAATTACTACACATTTTTTTGCATTTAGCTTGAGACCATGGCTTTGACACCATGCATCAGTCTCATTTAGGTCCTTCTGGAGGATCTCCATGTCGGCCGGAGACTCTATTATAGCACCCAGTTTGCAGTCGTCCGCAAACTTAGTCAGCCACAGCCCTTCCTTTTTCTTTTATATCTAGCCTAGCATTAACTCCGTTAACATGCAGAGCCAAGCACTCTTAACTTGCTAGAGATTAGTGTACACAGATAATAATGTATGCAGTTGATTGAACTATACAGATAATAATTATTGCTGGGGATCAAAGCTTAAGGAAAGTATACAATTGATTCACTGAGCTCCATTGTTGTGTTTATTTTTGAAACAAGTTAACATGTATATAAGTATCTGGATCTGGTATAGCACAGTTAAAGGAGTTAAAGGATATGTAAATCACATTTGACATGCTTGCAATTGCATTCTAAGGTTCATAGGTGTTTATTAGGCTAACGAACAGAAGGTCCTTTTTATGCCTAGCCATGCATCCCAAATCTTTACAAGTTCTGCTACCCTGATGATTTATATACAAAACTATGCAATCAGTATCTGTGCATGAGACAACATTTTCATAGCTTATAAACTGAGACTTACCATACTGCTAAGATGCATAGCATATACTGATATTCATGTATTCTGCAATAGCAGAAATTGGGCATGTGCAGGTGGGATGGAGTGCTGAATTCTGTGGTATGGCACCATTCTGGTTAACTAGATAGTTGTAAATACACATTAACAAAGAGAGAGAGAGAGAGAGAGAGAGAGAGAGAGAAATGTCTGGCATATTTTGATTGGAGTGTGGTAAGAGAAAATGAAGACGGACATTGGGGTTTCAGAAACCTTACCGTGTGGCATTTTCAGGTTGCTGGTACACAGTTAACTTGTTAGGCTGTTGAGGGTCAGGGTGTTTTACAAGCTGGTGGGTCAGCAATTTTGTAAGTGTGATGGTTCATGTGAGGTGTTGTTAGTTGAAGCATCTTGGGACATACACTTAAAGGGTGATTTGAGTTGGAGGTGGGGTATTGATATTACCTCCCATGCTGTTATGTTACTAACGTACGTGTCTGAAGGAGTACATCCTGCCATGACTGATTTGTGGCTGGCCCTTATATGTTTAATCCATTTTTCAAAAAAATGTGGTTTTCTAACAAATTAGTGGCAAACCATTAAAGACTGAAGTTAGGAATTAATGACAAACATGGGGTTTCGGATCTCATACCATTCAAAATTCATCCAAATGAAAATGTTTGTAAAAGCAATAATTAAAATGCATTTAAAATTATGAGATGATATCCATTTTTACATCTGGACAAACTCCAGACTGACTTTGCACTATTTTTATTATGGCTTTGTCCAGATTTTTTGCTCTAAGAGTTTGAGAGGTATGCATAGAGTGTCAGGTGTTGCCTCATATTTTGGTCATTTTCAGAAAATTGTGGTTATCTACCAACTTGCTAAGTTTGTAAGAGCAATATTTATATAAAAAAATTGTCCCTCAGTCTGGGTGTTTGTCCCACTTTTTTTATAGTTTGTCCAGATGTTTGGCTCTAAGCGGTTGAGAGGTATGGCTTGCATATACTTTTATTATTATTTGCAGTACATGGACTTTGCTACTGCCCGGAGGTGGCAGAAGGGATGGATATCATCTCATAATGTAGGTCCATTCTTTGAGCTTGGAAGGGTCCTCAATGGGTCCCCACATTTGACATCTAGACTAATGCAGACAGTAAGTGGTGGGGGTTGTGATAATGTGTTTGACTAATAGGCACAAGGTAAAAGGTTCAGGGTCAGGCCTGGTTAGCAGTTGGATGGGAGACCACCTACAAGTACCAGGTACTGGAGGCTTTGCCTGTGACCATGCCACCCTGAATGTGCCCAGTCTCTTTCATTGCAGCTTGAATGGTCAAAATGCTATAGGGGTATGTTTATGGCTTTCAAACTTCCATTTCCAGAATGAGTAATGCTGCTTCTCAAAATGTGGTATATTTGGTAAGTAGATGCTTTGACTTTTGCTTTAGAGAGTAGTAGTAACATGTAGAATATTCCTATATAAAAGGTGTATTCGGATGGCACAGTACAGAATCATTCTAGGTTTGGATGCCAACCTCCTACTGTTAAAATGTGGAGCTGGAGGAGATGTTCTAGTAAAAAAAAAAAAGTATTAATAGAATGAAGCCTCGTACTGATGTGAGTTTGTTGCACTGTAGGGCATTGGGTGCTCTGGCTGTTTCCAGTCTGTTTGTGTGGCTTTGTTTGGATTTCTTGGACTAAGAGGCTAAGAGGAATGTGCAGAATGTCTTGCTGTTTGCGTCATATTTAGGCCCCTTTTCATAAAGTCATAGAATGAAGTCTTTCAAGCATGGTTAACAAATGATCACTTTCAAATCTGGGCTTTATTGGCAGCCTCGTGAGATGGTTGGAATGTAATGTTTTTATTTGGAGATGGTTTTGATGGAATAGTGATTTGTCTCTGTTGACCACTGATATAAGTTAAGTAGTTAGTGTGGAATGTGTGGTGGTCTTTCAGTGTGGAGCCTCAAGGAACAAGGTCTTTGTGATCCCAGAAGGGGAGTGTTTCTCGGGATGGAGTGCACTTGAGAGGCATGGGTATGTTACGGAGATAATTTATTCAGTGGTAAACATATTGGCAAGGTAGGGCCTTGGCAGTGAGCAATGTTGGTATTAAGAGGTTTTGGTTTAGGTGTGTGTACACAGTTTCTTTTCTTTTGCAGATTACAATGAGGTCACAGATGGGGAAGTTCAGAGTAGGCATCAGTCGGTGGCCTGAAGGAAGTGCATTTGGAATGTGATGGATTCGTCTAGGGTGGATGTTCCTTCCACTGGAGTGGTGCACAGTGAGGCTGCAGGTAATCCTACTTCACTCACTAAGGCATGTCAGAGTGCAGCTTGGGAGTAATGTGGGGGCAGGTGAGGATGAGGTGCATCAGGGGCAGGGTGAAGCAGGTTTGAGGACTGTTTATGAGGAGTTTGAGGTTGTCCACAGATGGGGTGGAGTTACAATAATATGAGGTTGGGACGCATTTTGTAGGCATGGTAGTTGGGTTTGTTTTCATGGGGCATGGCTTGGCAGCTAGATTGTTTAGTGGCCATGCCATTGTGGGAGTTTAGCACTGTTTTCCATTGGATTTGGCAGCAGTGGGTGGGACTTTAAGACTAAGTTAAGGGTTTGACAGAGCTTGCAAGGATGCTTGCATGTAGGGATGGGAGAGGGACTGGGTACTCTTTAAACAGAAGCTTGAATGTCCAAATGGATGTGGGCCATGGTGGTTTGATAAAAAAAAAATTGAGGGATGGAGTTTCAGGACAAATGTGGATTAAAGACATCATAGAGTTTGTTGGGCTCCTTAATTTTGCATAATTGTGAGGGAATGGTTTTGGCTTGTTGGCTTGCAGGATGTAAGGATGATTGGAGGATGGATGTACAGGATAGAAGGACATTTGGAGGAAGAATGTTACTGTTTGGAGTTAGTTTCAGTTTGGTTAGCATTGTAGCTTTAGCAGAAGTTGTGGAGAAAACGATTAATTCTCATTTGGACAATAAGGCAGTGGTAGGAGGTCCTGATATTGTCAGGGGAGGTGTGTTAGGGTGGCTTGGAATGATTACATGTGGTACAGGATTACAGGGCAGCATGGATAGGAAGGTATATGGTAAGGCATTGCAAGATGTTATCCAGCCAGACTAGCTCGGTCAACAAATGTAAAAATAAAAAAAATAAAAAAAAAAAAGATTTTGTTAATTTGTGTTTAGGCTTGGGAATAAGGTTAGGTACTTCAGCTGGTCAAGGTGGATTTAGCTCCAATTAGTATGGTTGCACAGGTGACTTGGTTATGTGACTTTACTGAATTTGGGATGATGGGTCATATATTTGAAGGGTTGGGGTAAGTTTGATAGTGTGAAGACTGACAGACTATGGCTATTGTCAAGAAGTTTTCTTGTGAGGGTTGGTGTTGGTGAATGGGGGTTCACTGGGTTGCAGACTGGGGGGTATTGTCATTATGGAGGATTGAATTCATTAAGAGAGTGGTGCAATGGTCAGCAAATGCTATATGGTTATCATATATTTGCTTTATAACAGTTGGTGGGTATGGGGGTTGAATTCTTATTGAACTGATTTGTTGGAGAAGTGATCTCATTTGGTCATTATTACATCTTTTGTGCGGTTAAAGGATGCTGCAATTAGGTAGGATGGTAATTAGTTGGACTTCCTTTGTTTTGGAAGGCATTGGGCTTTTTAGTGTTTTGGTGGCATGTTTGGCAGGTGATGGCCTGGGAATTACTGCAAAGCTACTGTTGGTAGTTAGGATAAGTGAGGATATGTTTGATTTACAGAGGTTTTGTAAGGTATGGGTATTACTTTGGCTTTGGAGAGAGGTCATTGGTATAATTTTAGCTGATTAGGCAACTGGTTGGTTTATATGATAGGGTTTTGGCATATTGATGACAGGGAGTCAGTTTGGTTCACAGAGAAGGGAGTACATCAAATGATGTTTGGCTTCTACCTTTTAATGTACAGTTTGTTTTGTTTTGGAAGATTGCTTGGTATGAAGGAGGGGGGATAGCCTGGTCAGGGTGGTGGGCAGAGAAGAGGGCCAGGATTGTCCCTCTTCTGTTCCCCCCTCTGGTGTTGGAGGTTCATTTCAATGAGTTGGGAAATGCAAGGGAGCGATTAGACGCTGCTTGACAAGTTATATGAATGTTTATGCTGTGATTAATAAATGAAAATGTTAGTTCATAGGTTCATAGGTAGGTATTAGGCTATCGGCCCAAGGGCCTACTTAAGCCTAGCCAACAAGGTTCCCTGGCTTACGCTACCCAAGAAAGTTATTTTCCTGTACCACTGACAAGCAGAGACACAGAAGTGATCCCCAGGATGTATTTCCTATTTCCCATCCACTCATGAAGATTTTTCTTAAAGAGTGCTAATGAAGAACTTTGCTTGACATAGATGGGTAACCTGTTCCAGAGTATGGGAAGTCACTGGGACAGGAATCTATCCCTCCAGCATATCTTGTTTATTGTGGTGACAAGGTTTAGGTCCCTAAAGCGTGTAGCTCAAAGGGATTGTAATTTCTTTAGGTGTAGCATGTCTAACAGCTCTGGGTTTGACATAGCTTTATATGTTAGGCAGAGATCCCCTCGGAGTAGGCGATATGCTAAAGAGTAAAGCTGGAGTTTTTTGAGACAGTCAGTGTAAGGCATTTGTTTGAGGCCAGTAATTCTCTTTGTGAGGTACTTCTGTGGCCTTTCCAGCTGCTGCAGATGTCTTGTGAGGTACATTTCATAAGGGGCGTTGTACTCTATAATGGCTCTAATGAGTGTCGAGTAGAGGGGAACAATGACCTCTTTTTTCCTGAATGAGAACCTTTTTATGATGAGGTGTGCCATGTAGAAGGACTTCTTGACTACTGTGGTGATGTGACTATCAAAGGAGAGACTACTGTCCACCTGGGTCCCAAGGTCTCTTATCACACATTCAGTGTTAAGTAGATTGCTGCCTATGTGGTAGTTCATGGGTACAAAGTTTTTACCAAAGGGGATGACACTGCACTTTTTGGCATTGAGCTTGAGGCCTGACACCAGGCATCTGTTTCAGCGAGGCCCTTCTGTAGGATGTCCACATAATTTTGGGACTTGACTATGGCTCCTAGTTTGCAGTCATCTGTGAACTTTGTTAGCCAGAGGCCTTCTGTGTTAGCCTGTACTTTAGAGAAGTAGATACCAAACAGGAGAGGTCCCAGGATGGAACCCTGTTGTACTCCACTTGTCACTGCGTTGAGGTCAGATTTGGAGTCTGCAACTTTTACAGTGTGGGTTCGGTCAGTGAGCCAGTTGGCAACCCATCTTGTGATGTAGGGATTTATACCTAGTTTAGTGAGTTTAGCTATAATTCCAGAATGGGGGATGGTGTCAAAAGCCTTGGCGAGGTCAAGATAGGCTGTGTGAACCACCTTACCCTCATCTACGGCTTTGGTGACTGCCTCAAAGAAGTCGATCAGGTTCAGGAGGCATGATCTGCCTTTCACAAACCCGAACTGGGTGGGATCCAGAGTTTGGAGGTTACCAATGTTTTTATTTATGAGTTCCATGATGATACGTTCCATGGCCTTGCAGACCAGGATGGTCAGGCTAATAGGTCGATAGTTCCCGGGATCAATGGTGGCTCCCCCTTTGTGGAGTGAGATAACTGTTGCTGTGCACCATTCAGTGGACACAAAACCTGATGCAAGGCTATTATTGAACATGGTGCTTAAGTGGAGAACCAGTTCATTCTGAAGTTTGTGTAAAACGCATCCTGGGATGTTGTCCGGTTCCATGGATGCTGTGTTTTTGGCTTTAGGGAGTGCAGCTTTTACCTGCGTAGTTGTGATTACAGGGACTCTGCATTCTTCTTGTATAGATATGGACCCTTTAGGGGGGTGGAGGGGTAAAGTTAGCACTGAACCTATCTGCCAGGATATTGGCAATATCAGTTGGTTCTGTAATTTTCATGCCATTGTGCTGTAACTCAGAGCAGATCTGGGTGTTGCCATTGAGATTGTTGACATAGCTATAGAATGCTTTGTGATTGTCCTTAGAATTAGTGGTGATTTTGTTTTCATAGCTAGCTTTGGAGGGTCTTATAAGGGATCTCAGCTTCTTACTGAGGCTGACCAGGGAGCTCCTCCACTCATGGGATTTTACTCTCTTTTGCAACAGTTTCTTCCTTCTGTTGTACAGTTTGTTTTTTGCTGTGGACCACCAGATTGGCTTCCTTTTTTTGGAGGATAGTGTCTTGGTTCTGTTTGGGATAGCACGATCCATGCACTCATGTAAGTGATTATGCAGTGCATTTGTGTAGGATTCAGCAGTTGTAACTGCATTGTCCATCTGCATGGGTGTCATGAAGTTCACCACGTCTGTCTTAAGAAGCATGAAGTTGGCTTTGGAGAAATTTTTGACCATGGTTTCCTTAATGGGGAGTGAGGGCGGGATGTGGATATAAGGGATGATTAGCTTATGGTCGGATCAGACCAGCGAGGAGTTGACTTCAGGTGTGGAACACGGGTTACTCATGTTGGTAATGACTATGTCTAGGATATTGTTGCCCCTGGTGGGGGTGTGGATAAGTTGATCCAGGGCATTGGAGTTTATGAATTCCAGAATGCGTTGAGCTAAGGAGTTGGTAAAGGAGTAGTTTTCCCAGTTAATGGTGGGGTAGTTGAATTCACCCATTATTATGGTGTTTGGTTGAATCCTAATATTTTCCAGTACATCATGAAAAGAGGAGTGGGAATGTTGGGGCATGGTGGGGGATCTGTAGCAAGCTACAATTTGGATTGCAGTTTTGCCCAGAGTTAGTTGCTCTTGGATAACCTCGGATGCATTATGCTGAGCAACTAGCCTGGAGGTGTGGATATCCTTAATGAATATGGACACACCTCCGCCTTTGGTGTTTCGGTCCAGTTTACATGGCCGAAAAGTGTGGTATGAGTTATAGCTTGGAAGTGCAGGGGTGCTCTCTGGAGCTTTGAACCAGGTCTCAGTCACTGCACAGATATCGATGTTTTCCATTTTAAGGAGTGCCTTGAGTGAGTGCATTAGGAGTCCCTCTTCTGTGAGTGTTAGTTGATCAATGGAGTTATGTTTATGGAATTTTAATAAAGGCTATCAAATGTCATTTGGTGTGATGTGTGTTTTTTGAAGGGGATTGGGACAAATGAGGTTTGGTAACAAACCAATTTGTCCAGGGGCATCTTCAGGTGGGGGTTTAGATAGAAATAGTGATGGGTTTTAGGAGGGTAAGGGATGAAGCTAGTTGGGGGGAGGATGAAAGGGTTAAATAAGAAAGTAGGATGATTGGGAGGAAATGAGGTAAGGGTAGGGAGGGGCTTAGTAAGTTTTGTGAGAGTGCAACTAGGTAAGGAATCACATTTTGGTGTAAATTTGCTACCTGCCCTCCCTCCCAGTTTGGAGCATTGGGGATTGTGTGGTGATTATAATTTTGGGAGGAGGAAAAGAGGGCCAAGCTTGTCATCCCACTTCTGTTCCCCTTCTGGTGTTGGAGGTTCATTTCAGTGATATGGGAAATGCAAGTGAGCAGTCAGACGCTGCTTGACAAGTATAAGTAAGCAAGTGGAGGAGAGGACACTGCTTATTTGACTGGATGGTTATTTCAATGAGTTGGGAAATTCAAGTGAGCGGTTGGACACTGCTTGATAAGTAAAATAAGTGAGCAGAGGTAAGGATGCTGCTTACTTGGTCAGGGTGAGCGGGGTCACGTTACCCTAAGTTAACTGTTACATGGATATTTATGCTGTGATTAATAAATGAAAATATTAGTTGGTCAGTTAATTTATGTTTATGGAATTTTAATAAAGGTCGTCAAATCTAATTTGGTGTGATGTGTGTTTATTGAAGGGGACTGGGGCAATAGTTTTGTTGTAATGCTTTTTGTTAAAATAACAAAAGCACATCTTGCAATAAAAACATTATTGACTTAATCATGTACATGAGCTTAACTTTGTACAAGTTTCCACAACATACCGTATAAAGGGATACATAATCTACTAGTACTTAAATGTCTGTGGGATGTCTTATTCACTTGTGTTACAATATCCTTTAATCTTTTAAACCATGGCTGAAACTTCAATGCATAATTGTCTTTCCTCAGGTTAAGTCCTTTTTCACCACAGACAAAAGTACTAAATGTCTTTTTATTAAATTTGTGACAATTATTCCTTTGTAGTTTTTTTTTCTCCTTGTCGACTTAGTGCCCTAGCATTTGTATCAATATACTAATGTACTTTTGCACTTTTATTATTAAGCAACCTTTATGTATTATCATCAGTGAAATGCTATGTTGTGCTATTTGTTCAATAAGATCATAAAAAATGTTTGTAGCTTGGTTCTGAAAGAGCATCTTTCTCTCTCACCCTGTCTCTGTTTCTCTCTCTCTCTCTTTTTCAGACACACACACATGGCTTCTCAATTAACACTATAGTGCATGCATGAAATAAAAAACACAAGATTTTCTGAATAATTTACCATCGTTAATAGAATTCAAATTATGAAAAATGTAATACAATTCAGTTTCCTAGTAAAACATTTAAAATATTGAATAACAAACTGTATTTGCTTAAAAAGTGAGTGTAAATATCAAACATTTTGCCACCACATTATGCATAATGATGTCTAAAATTGTACTTTACATATTCAGTACTGAGCTCTCTTTTCATACTATGCCAAACTCTTGCTCATTCATAGTGCCTGTTGTGAGATTTACTAGTTCACTGTTTTCAATTCATGAAAAGGATTCCATCTATATCTCTTTCTTACTCACGAAACATGCTAGGATCTAATGCCTCCACATTGTTGTTCCACACCTAATCTGACATGCCCATCACCTGCCTGTTGTATCATATGTAACCCGTGACTCTAGTGTTTGTTTGACTGCATCAATTTTTAAAAAACATACCTAATCGAAGTGATGTTCTGACAGTTTAAAAAATGGATTAAGATTATGAGCTGATAACAACCTTCATTTCGTAGTCCAAGGCTTGATTCCCCAAGTCCTTATTTGCCAATTATGTGATTATTTGAAAAGTGTCTTTGTACCTTTTTGGTTTATACAGTTATGAAATTTATAAAAATATAAATAATAAAGAAGTAATTGTCATAGAATCTTGAGTTATAAACATATCAGAAGCAGCAAATTAATAAAACTAGAAATAATAAAGAAACAATTATGTTCTTTATTTATTTTACATTTGTTGACCGGGATTGTCTGACTGAGCTGAAGAGCACTTCTTCAGTGGAGGCCTGGGGAGAAAAGCTCCAACATATTATACAATTTTCAGTATAAATTAGCATTATACAGCAGTTGTCATAGAATCTTGAGTTATAGGCATATCCTCAGAAGCAGCCATTTTGGATAATGGTAGTTTGTTGCATAACATCAATTCTGCTAATGTACAATTGATGTTATGCAACAAACTACCATTACCAAAATGGCTGCTTCTGATGATATACTCACCCCACTTTCATCAGTAGTAGAAAGTGCCTTAGATGTTTGCTGTATGGTAACTTTCCTTGTAGTTTCAAATTTATCAGATAATTGCCAAGCTGTCCTATTTCATATAGCTTCTCACACAACCAAAGTAACAGTTGAGGTCACCAAACCCATGTTAAGTGTGATAAAGCTACTTGAAAAGGAACAGTAAAGGAATACGTTTTTGTCATATAAACATAAAACCAGAGCTTCATTCCAAATACCTTTTTTTCTTGAATAAAAAATGAAAAAAAAACTTCTTGGAGGCTGTGATAGCCGAGGCGCTAAAGTCTGATTAATAAACTTTGTGGAACTGTTGCCAGTAGTCTTTTCATTTTTTGGATTTACCTTTGGATGTGTGGCTGTTGTTACCTTTTTTATTGTTGTTGGAAAAGTTTCTGTTGTTTTTAAAAATAAACTTTCTTAATTGACTTATGTATTCTTCCATTTAATTGTTTTCTTTTTCTCTCTCTTTCTCTTTATGTATGCATGTGTGTGTGTGTGTGTGTGTGTGTGTATATATATATATATATATATATATATATATATATATATGTGTGTGTGTGTGTATATATATATATATATATATATATATATATATATTGGTGTATATATATCTATGCATTTATTTTCATGTGTTAGCTGGATCTTTAACTGCGGCAGGTTAATATATGTGTACTAAGCTAATGACCACTGGGTCCTTTTTAAGCCTAGATCATTTTGAGGTGCAGCCAGGAAGATTAAGCAAATAATATAAAGAACAATCATACTGAGGTGTAATATAACATGTACACTGTGATGCATTATTATAGATTTATAGGTTCATAGGCACTTACTAAGCTACTGATTTGTGAGGATTTTAAGAAACCTAGCCTTACATTCCCATGATAGTGTTTAGCCTTTACATGTTTACATATTAATAACACAGAGGTGGGCAGAACAAGGGCATGTCAGGGCATTACCAGTTGCCACTGTCCATGTTGGATATGGGTAATAAACCAGGAATGAATCTGCAAGTTCCTATCCATTTATTCAAATTACATTTGAATAGAGTGAGCAAAGTTCTTTGGTTTATGTGAAGTGGAAGACGGTTGCATAGAAGAGATATTTTCTGTAATACGTATGTACACGCCCAACATGTTCTATTAATTTTGCAAAAGAGAATGTGTCCCTTTGAACAGGTGTTCACACTACTGTTTGACTTAAAAATGTGCAATTAGTCTGACAGGATAGGGTCTGCTGAGGCTCTATATATGAGGCAGAGATCACCTCTTAGTAGCCTGCATCATACCTCTCAACCTCTTAGAGCAAAAAATCTGGACAAAGCCCAACATAATGGGGTAACAAAGGCCCAAGAATAGGGGCATATTTTAAATAATGCTCTTATAAAGTTATAGAGTTGCTAGAATAACAGGCTTTGTCTTAGCATGCATTTTTCTGAAGGATATGAATTCTGAAACTCAAACGTATATCATTATGTCATTATGTAGTGACTTCAGTCCTCAGACCATCCCATTGATTTGAAAGTAAATCACAATTTTTATGAGGAATAGACCAAAAATATGATACAAAAATCTGGACATTCTGCGAAAATCTGGACAGTTGAGAGGTATGGCCTGCATGATACTTGGAGGAGTAATAAGGCTTTGAGATGTTCGGCCTAGTTTTGGGATTCAGGGCCTTGATTTTTTTTTAGCGAAAAAGTATTATGGTCAATCCAGTTGTGATAAGTGTTTGGACAGGTACATATAGACTAGGACATTATATGCAATAATTGGCCTGGTGATAGCTGAGTACAGTGGAATGGTTACATCCCTGGACACTGATGTCATACATTTAAATATAATCATCATCATGATCATCATCATCACCCTTTTCCCATTTTCTACATAGGGTTGGGGTGTTGAGTCAACTTTTGCCATCTCTTTGACTCTCTCTTAATCCTCTTAATAATGAGGAAAGGGGCAAACACACTGGGATGGCCAAGCGATTTCTTTCCCAGGGAAAGAAATCGCTATTTTGAGCATTTGCACTTTAGTGCATTCGCTCTTTTTGTGTCGCCGAAGAGGTGTTTGATTAAACGCCTCTTCTGTCTTCTAATATAGACCCAACCCAACATGTTTTCCTGACCCATACAAGAAGTGTTCTTGGCTTTGGATAGCACCTTGAGGAGTTGTTCTTGTGAAATTTGAATGGTAGTGGGTTGATGCAGGTAAACAGGGAGGGGAGTGGGGTGAAGTTTGAACTAAATGTGTATGGTAGAGGTGTAGGTATGTCTTTTGCATTTGAGTATATGATATCCTTTGGTACTAGCTCTGCTCACTACTGGGTGTTGTTTTTGAGACTTTTAAGCAGAGGTAAGGAAGGCTTTGTGGTTATCCTTCACCTGAGTAGCTAGTTGTACCTCATGGTTGGCTTCTGTTGATTTGATCTTGGCCTGACGCCCCTTTTTAAGTTTAGCAAGATCATTATTGGTATAGTGAGTGTTATATTTCGTTTTACATATAATGTGTTTCTTCTCTCATTACAGTGACTGTTTTATATTATGCTTCCACCATAGGGGGTTATTTTTGAATTTGAAGTTGTATTCATACCTCTCAACGTCTTAGGGCAGGAAATCTGGACAAAGCCAAAAATAATAGGGGGATTAAGGCCCAAAAATAGGGACAGATTCTAAATACTGCTTTTATAAACTTCAAATATTGCTAGAATAACATGTTTTGTATTGGTAAGCATTTTTTGAAGGATATCAAGTCAGAAACTGAAATGTATGTGATTATTTAGTTGCTTCAATTTACTTCAATCCTCAATGATTTGCCATAAAACCACTAACCTCATGAGGAGCAGATCAAAAATATGAGGCAAAATCTGGACATTCTGCAAAAATCTGGACTGTTGAGAGGTATGAGTGTATTTATTTCTTAGGAAGACAGATGCATCTTTGCAGATATTTACATACACATAGAATTTGATGGTAGAGGATTCCACATAATTAGTTGGGTTGTCAAGATGGAAGAGACTTTTAAATTTAGCTAGATCATCAATCATTTTTATTAGATTAGCTTTAAAATAATCTCTGACCACTGAGGTAATAGAAAAATGCTTCTGGCTTTACTCTTAAGGTGAATGTAACTGGTCTGTGATCTGATTTGTTCAGACATGAAGTTGCAATTGGTGGGGAGCAATGCTGCCCCATAATGGTAAGGTACAGGTTCACAGTATTATTACCCCTGGATGGGGAGTAGAATAACTGGTTCAGGGAGTTTGTATTAATGAAATCCAGAAATGTATGTCCATGTATGTTTGAGGATTTGTAAGTTCCCAAGTTAATGGAGGGATAACTGAAGTGTTCTAAAAGAACTGTTTGGATTAATGCATGTGGTACTCCATACCATAATTACTCTATATGGGGACATGGACGGGGTACTATCATTGGGTATGATATGACTAGGGATTTTGTTAACAGCAAGTCTGACATGGAAGAATTACAGGTTTTTATCTTATCTACTAAGTCTGGAGGTGAAATGGCTCCTTTTAAGAATATGGAGATAACCGCCATCTTTATTTCTTTCATTTGATGGGGTAGGCCTGAAGGGTTTGTATCACTTTGTCAGATCACTAATGAGGTAACACCTATTTGTTGAACCATTTCTTATTGAACCTGCTAATCAGCAAACACTGTTTTAATCAAAGTTTTAACTAGGGCAAACCGATGGTAGGCTAACCAAGTGACTATGAAAAGAAATCATAACATTTAAAATGAACACAGGTGGGGGATATGCCCCCACACCCACCCTAACTAAATATACCAACTCCGAGATCACACTACAATGGGAAAAAGGGCAAATTCCAGCTGTTGGCCAACTGTTGATGTTCCCTAGGAAAAGTTTGCTGCTCGATGATTAGCGGTTTTGATGAAAAAAGTTTCGACAAATAGGTGTGATGTAGTCCCAGGCCTGAAAGAGTCATAGACAATGAAAGCCTTCACTAATAGAGTGCTCTCACTGTTCTTGAAACAAGTGTAGTTGATGATGCATATACTGAATGTTTCCAATATAAAGAGTGCATTTGGGGAGTGGAGCTTTTTATTAAAGCAGCAGTGCTGTTATGCTATCCAGATACTGTTTTGTTGAGTTGGAAGTTTTAGAAGGATGACTTTGCCTAATAAAAGTGCTATGATGGGGGGGTGCCAGGCATTTAGCAAATATATAGCAGCCTTGCATGTTATAGCCATCCCTTTCAAAGCAATTTGGACTGTCTACCATCTCTACCCACACTGTCATATATTGTAACCCCTTCGAATGACACTAGTAGCTAAGCCAATTGTTGAAGTCAATAATTGTTTGTTTGTTTGTTTGTTTGTTTGTTTGTTTGTTTGTTTGTTTGTATTATGACATCATTCTTGGTGTCAGTGGTACAATGCTGCTCAAGACTGAGTTTGTACCTTCTTCATAAACATAGTCTGAGAGCTGTGCCATGTATCTCTTCATATAGCCTGTGCAGGTATGACTTAAGTTATTTACACCCACATGCACTATGACTGTGTCATATATGCACTTGTAGTGGAAAGACCTGAATGCATACAGCATGTGGTTAATCTTGGCACATGATAGGTAGCTGACTGTGATTCTCTCCTTGCACAGAGTGGTGAGTGGTACTTCGGAATGTGTCATTGTGGAGTCACCTATGACTAGGATATTTGAACATGTGGAGGTTTGCCATATGGGATTTTCAAATGAGTCATGGTGGCTGCTTGTGTTGTGTGTCTGTGAGGTTCGTTGAGGGGACTTTGCTTCTTATGTTACATTTAGGTGGCCTTTGTGGTTTAGGTCTGAGCTATGTGTGAATGGTTTAATGTAGTGCTGTGTGGTAATGACAATCTACATTTTTTTTAGGGAGATGGATGGAAGGTGTAAATCCATAGTTTCACATGCTTAACGATGTGTGCTAAAGGAGGGAGTAGTGGTTATAGGGCTTGGCGTTGATTACTGGAGGTGCTATCTGTTTGATTGTGAAGATAGTGGTGTTCTTCATCTCACATTGCTGCAGTCCTTACACTTGGGTATTCCGCTGTCCTCGGTCGTCCCCGTATCAAGATCAAAGTGACGCCGTCGCGGCGCATTTGACTGGACATCAGCTCATTAGGGAACAACTGATGGTACATATCCCTCATGCCTTTTTGCCTGGTCCGTCCGCAGGTGCAGCAGCAGCATTGCAAACGCACATGACAAGATCTTTTTTGGCGTTCTTTTCAGACCGATTTGTTATCAAGTTTCGCTAGAAGGGTTTTGTTTTTTATTTTTTAGTTTTTCTGTGGATGTGAGAAAAGTCATGTCAGAAATTCAGCCAATTGCATTTCTTGTGGGAAACAGATATCATATTTGTTGTGTTACTTTGTTTAGGGCCCGGAGCAGACTGGCAGCTGTGTGTCTTCTTGTATTGTCGCCTTGTAAACGCTATAATAAAAAGATTGAAGAGGTAATTGATGGGCCAGGTTAGTCGCAAAGTAATGGCAGAATGCGGATGCCGATTCCAGCTCCGGCCTCCGCTAGCCCAAAAGACAGTAGTTAAGTTTGGACCTAGAGTTAACCGCTGTGTACGGGACCGGGGTCTGGCGGACGCGTGTGGAGGTGTTGTCTTCCCCGGGTTTCCCAGGTGAGACTTTATTATTGCAAGTGTGGGCCTCTCAGGAGGCAGGTCAGGCTGAGGGGCTTCTCAGGCTACTATACTCCTGATCCTCCTAGGGCTAGGCCCCTCCTCCTTCGTTCCAAAGGCTTCTCCCAGGGCCCGGTCTCAGTTCCAAAGGGCTTTCCCCTAGGGCTTCTCAGGTTCAGTTGCCAGGCACATATGCTTCTTCTGCAGAAGATTTATTTGAGATGATGAGGGTATGTTCTCCCGGGATATGCACTTTGAGGTGGAGCCTGAGCTAGGAGTTTTGAGCAGGCTTTTTTGCTCTCAGAGCAGAGCCTCGGCTGAAGACTTGCAGATTCCTATTCTCTGATTGATGTGATGATTCTCCTACCTCCTCTCTTATCCTGGTTGATCTTTGAGTCTTTTTTTCTTCTCTCATTCTCTGAGGCCATTTTTTGCATTTCAGAAACTCTTCATTCCATGAGGAAAAGGTTTAGGAATTTTTGTTTTTACCTCAGCATAGGAGGAAAAGGTTTAGGGAATTTTTGGATGTTAGGAAGATGTTTTCCTTTACTTCTCTTTCTTTTTTTATTTTTTGCCTCCTGCTTCTGTTAAACTATTACTAATCTTATTCTTTGCCTGAAGTTTCTTTTCTTCATAAGAGTTTTAGAGCAGAGAGGGCCTGTCATAAACTGTTAGCCAGGGTCCTAAAGGTGCCGCTGCAAAATGTTAGCCCTGCACTTCCTGCAGACAAAGCCATTATAGAAGAAAGAAGTTTATACTTCTTTTCTTCCTTTTGCTATGAGGGCTGGGAAAACAAAACCAGACATGTTGAAATACCAAAACTATCTCCTTTCACAATTGAAGGCTTTGGCTTGAAGGCTTAGAAGGTGGGTTGATTGTTCAAGTTGATTAATTAAGGTTTGATAAGCCGTTTCAGGTGATTACACAGATTTCCAAGCAGTCTGATACAGCTTGGGGCGGAAGGCAAGCAGGTGGGTGTCACTCTCTTGTCTGTAGGAGGCAATCTTTGGCTGAGCCCTTGAGGAATTTGTACATTTTGTTTGAAATGAGGAAATTAGATGCTTAACGGCTCCTGAACAATCCTGGCGGTTCTTCTGTTGAGCAGTTTTAATTGTGTTAAAGACAAGGCTAAGAAGGTTGAAACTATGCAGACTGTTAAAAAGATTTTGCAAGACAAGGCTTAGTAGTTTAGTAGTTACTACTAAGCTATAGGGAGTATCCCTATCCTTGCAGGCCTTCCTCTACTGAGGGGACGCGACGTGGGGCCAGAGCTCCAGGCTCTTTCTTTCTCTAACACTCTGCACAGTCTTCGGGAGGGCGTTTTCCAGGCCAGGGCAGGGGTCAGGGCATGACCCAAAAGCAGACCCTGCCAGAGCCTTCCTCTGCCTGGACCAAGAGCCTTCCTCAAGGAAGGCGCAGACTTTCAAAGGGAATTGAGTTTTTGGAAAAGACCAAAGTTGATTTGTAAGGAACACTGGGGTTACAGGTTTTAGACAGATGGGTATTGGATATTCCATCCCATGCCTCGAGGTTCCTCTCAAACAAAGAATAGAGGCTCACAAGCAAGTTTCTCTGTTGCTCCAAATAGGGAGATGTCCTCCTCATTTGTTCCACAAGTGCGCACAAAGTGCCAGCTCAGCCTTTAGGATTTATCTATCCTCAACACTTATTCTGGATGAAGAGAAGTGGAATAACGACGCTCTGCAGCAGATCTATCCCTTCAACAAAGATGGACGACATTCCCACCAAATCTGGAGGAGGCTCTCAGAAGACAAATTCCCATCAGACATACCCCATCATTGGATGTTCATGTTCTTGGGACTTCAGCTCTTACCTTCTCTTTCTATCTGGCTTGGATGCGGAAAAGAGTCTCACGTGCCGTTCTGGCTTGCCTCACTGCTTTCTAAGTTTGCAAAAAAAATACTTCGTCCCAGAAGTGTTCACGACTGCTAAATTCTCTGCACCAGAAGCTTTGGTCTTCATATGCCTTGGAATATGATATCATAAGTAAGAGCTGGACACTGATCTGCCAACATCTGGAAGAAATCATTAGTTCGTCATTATTTGGAGCTTTCTGGCAAGAGGCTGATGCTAGCATCCCAGAACAAAGCTTTTATGTACCCTCTCAGGACATGTGCTTTCTGGGTGTGAGACTCGGGTGCAGCTTGCAGCAGGCCTTTTTGAGCCCAAGGACAACAAAAGTTCTGACTCTCGGCGGCCTCCCAAACTACTCATCAACATGACGAAGAAACCACAGTCCTTAGCAAAATATAGTTCCATAGCATGGTCTTGTATTCTGGTTCCCTGCCAGGCTTCGACACAACCAGCTACAATGGAACTGTCAAAATGTAATGACACAAGTGGTGGATGGAGGGGACAATGTCATTCAAGCAATACCTTGCATTCAAAAGGAATGTTTGGGACATATAATCAATCAGAGCCCTAGGGGACTGTCTGTGGCTCAGAAAGAGTCGAATGGAAAGTTTGCTACAGAGAGGGGCCTGGAGCACTAAGCGGAAGTTATATCAAATGGAAGTAGCCTGCAAGACTACAGTGTGCATTAAACACGCTTTCATGAATTACTTCTTCCACAGCAGTTAATTCATGTCCAAAACACAACTGTCAAAAGAATACATGATTCAGGTAGGGTGTTGATTCTTACAGACTCAACAGGTGGTATCTTCACATGCACAACAAAAAGCGTGCCACATATCATCTCTCAGGCGCTAATAGCACAAATTTTGTGAGACACTCCTCTCAGTTTAAAGGCCAAATCTTGAGGCAAGGTTTCTGCCCTCAGGGAAAGACTCACCTAGCAGATGCCTGAAATTGACAGTGCTCATGGATCCCTCGCATCATAGAGTTGATCAGATCACTAAAGGATCATTGCCAAAGTTTTGCACAATGTCAGGCAACCCACTCACTTGGAGACTCTTTTTTCGGCTGCAAAGTCCCACTATGTGGTTTGGAATGTCAATTTCTCTGCTTCACTAAGGTTTCTACTTCTAAAGGTCAGAAAGGTTCTGCCTCTTCTCTTTTTGCCTCTCTCCAAGAGCTTCCAAATCTGTCAGAGGATTTGCCAGAAGTCTCTTTTTCAATAATCCATGGCCTGAAACAGATTAAGGTTTGTCTGGTACTAAAGCCAGGAGGACAGCCCATTTTTGGCCTCCAAGCTGATGCGACCACCATTTGCCTTCTGGCCAGCACTTTGTTTGAACCTGGAGCTTCTGGTTGAGCTCTAGCCTGAAGAGCTCCCATTCCTGCTTTAGGGGCCAATTTTGTTCAGCCTCATTTTGGAGGCTAGTGCCAGATTTTTATTTTGGAGTAGAAGGAAAGATTTTTTATTTTGGATAAAGCTATTGTTTTTCAGTGCATACTAGATTTGAGTTGTTTGACAAAATTTTGTCTTTAATCTCTTAAATATTCTTTTCGTTACTGAGCATTTTTGCATCTATTTAACTTTAAATAAGCCCTTGCATGGCCTTGTTTCTATAGTTGCACTCTTTGCTATTCTATATTGACTTCTTTTAGGCTTAGGTTCAAGATACTGGATCTCAGATTATAAGACCCTAACTCAGCTCTCAACCTCAATTTCCTGCAGCTCATTTTGTGTTGGAAAAACTCCAGTCTCCTTCCTTGTTTTGTTCTTTTTGTCTTGTGTCTCTCTGTTTGAGGGCCTGCTGTTTTTATGGCTATTTGGCCATTCTTTGTTTTCATAATTGTCTTTTATGCATTTTGTGGATTCTTCCTTTTTCTCTGAGGTTAAGGTTAGTGTAGGGCATAATTAATCCTTTCATCCCCCTTATTTTTTATGTGGATTTTATTGATAAAACTAAAAAGATCAAATCTTTGCTTAGATGAGGGCAGGCAAAAACAGTTCAATTGATTTACGGTTTGTCTCAGTACAGTTGCACACAGTTGGGAATCAATGATCCTTTGCTCCGTCTATCACTACAAGTAAAAGAGTAGCACTAATCCCAAGCTGCTGTCTGAGAAGTAGTATTAACTCAAATGTTTTGGGGTTCAGTGCACTTCCTACTGTCTTCTCTTATTAGATACCCTGGATGGAACCTGCAGCAGCTGGTCTCAACAAAAAGCCAAGCTGCACAAAGGAGCTGAAGCCTCTTGCCAAAACTAATGCAGACCACTGAGACAAGTACAATGCACATTGACCTATCAGAGACTAGCAGGAATCAATGTCCATCTACTCCTTCTCTCGCCAGGAACAAAGTAATAGCAGTAATTACAATATGGCTCCTAAGAAGCTATTTTCAGGCTTTCCAGTGATTGGTAAACACTAAGAATGTTAGGAAGTAAATTTCCCATGCTCCATCTTTTCACCAGGAGCAAAACAGAAGCAATGGTTTCAAGTTGATTGCTGAGAAGCAGTTCCTAGGCTCACCATTAATTGGTAGTCTAGTTCCAGATGTTACAGATTTTAAAAGTTAAGATGGAAACAAAAAGGAGTTATACTCTGAAATGTGTATTGTATATTTAGTAGGATGGTATGAAACAGAAGATAACTTAAGGTTTGAGGAGGGCCTTCCCTGTTGATCTGTCAGTGCCCAGTAGAACAAGTAGATGAGATGAGACTGGGAGAAGTGCCTGATGTGAAATACAGTAGGGACAGGCAGCTCAAAGCAACCAAGTTACAATGCGCAATAGGGATGAGGAAAATGAAATGCAGTTGGACAGCAGCAGTAGTCACAAAAATAAGAATAAGGCTAAATGCATGCAGCTAAATAATAAATCCTTATTTTCCAGCTCCTGCCACTAATTAGCTAGATTGGATTCCTTTTCAGTTAATTTGTTAATGGAAAAGGAATCCTTTTCTAACTGCTGATAGCCAGGCACTTTTAAGACTACAAGAAGAAATTAAATAAAACAAAATTTAAAACAAAACTAGTTCTAATATTAGAGCAGAAAGATGGAAGTATTCAAACCATAAATGAATAAATCCAGCCCAAAATTAGTCAGACAACAGCAGAGTTGCCCAGTACTTCACCTCTCGCCTTATAAAGTAAAAAAGGAGAGATAGAATGCAAATTAGTAAAACAGATGAATAACTGTATGAAACTAATTTATTCTTAAGCAAGGTATCAGGATATATCTGTGAATGATATACTATTTACAATTTACGATATGTACAACTAATGTATACAGAGAGAAATAGGAGAATGAAAAATTAAAGTGAAAAAGAGAAGGAAGCAAAGTTCAAGTTAGGGGATGGTAGGTGAGAAGATCAGTCAATGGCTCTAGATTTTAAGCTTTATACCAAAAATATGCATTTAAGTCTGCTTATGTTTTGGGATCACTTTATCTTTGTGTCACTACAGTCTCCCATTCTGCAACAAACAGGTCCTTTAGTAGTAATATTAAACCAGTATCAATGGAGACCTTATTAACAAAACCGTTAGCATCTCTGGAAAACAGTGAAGGAGTATATCCATCTAAAGGATCAACAAAGATATTGGTAAGAATTGCTAGAGAGAGAACCAACAAATAATGTCTAGGTTCAACAAGCATTATGGTTTCAATTAAAATGATTGGAAATATAGCAAACAAGAATTATGTATGTACATGTGATATATATAAACAGACAGAGCGGTGCAGATATTAATACGACAGAAATAGCTGACAAAGATAATATAGGCATAGAATTGCCCACTTACTAATGCATACTATTCCTAACCCTGTCTCTGCCCCTAACCTGTCACCTTACTTTAGGAAAACACTTCCATAACAGTACCAGTATAAAAGGTACACACCTCAAACATATACAACGATTACGTTAAAACTGTCTCCTTATCTAACCCCTACTATAACGCTAAACAGTAAATATCACAGAAACATTCACCTCCCGCAGTCACAAGCATCCCATAGTCTATCACCTGCCTTAACATTTGCTTTATCACTAAACCACAATGACTTCTCACTTACTGACTTCTCACACTATACCAAACATTCATACATAGTCTTACCTTCCTCAGTGACATCCCTCTGTTCATCAAAACAAATACACTGGTAAACATCCACTCAGCCTAGGGTGTCCACTTTTTCAGGTGTTCAAAGTGAATCACATAGGATATGACCAGATATGTGATGTCAATGTAGGTGTGACTAAGATTTACTGTAATAACTATGAGACAAATAAACAAATTATGCTGGAGGTCTGGGGCCTGCCAATCCATCAAAAGCCATGGGATTCTAGAAGCTCTGTGGTGCATTGCAGGGAATTCTTCCAGACTTCTGATCCAATGACTGCCTGAACAAAAGTCATAATTAAGGAAAGAAACTCTTTCAGTGAAGAAATAAAATATGTTTATAGTTCAGTATTCAAGATACTAATAGTTTCCAATAAACTGAAAAGACAAACACTTAAGAAAACATGAGTCAGAGTGCAGGAACAATACTGTGCAAAGAAAGGAGATGTTATGTTTTGGCCAGGAATGTCAACAATGCCAGGCATTATGATTTTTATACTTACTATTCTTTAGTGAATGCACTTTGATGCTAAATCTGTTGTTGCTGTTTTTGTAAATAAATTACAGAGGACTACAATCAGATTGTATGCCAAGTATTTTTACCCTCATACTTACTCTTTGGAAAATGCATATTGATGCAAAGCCTGCTGTTCCTGGTTTAATTATCCCTCTCACATGCTCTGTTATTCTTCTCTCTCTCTCTCTCTCTCACTCTCACTCTCACTCTCTGTCTCTGTCCCACTCATCTCATAGTCTGTTTCTTCTGACCACTCTTACTCTCTCTCTCCTTCTCCCATTTTCTCGTACTCTCTTTCTGTCCCCCAGCTCTCTCATGTCTCTGTTTATCCTTCTTTCACCCTCTTACTATCACTTTTGCACATCCACGCTCTCTCAAACACTTATTCTCTCACCCTCATATTCATCTGTTCCCTGTGTTTCTCTTTCCCATTCTTACTATTTCTGTTTCCCATGCTGTGTCTCCCACACTTCCTGCAAATGATATTAACTAACTGTGAGCTTGCTCCACACTGGGGGAAAAGGTAAATTCCCCAGTTCCCACTGTACTATGATCTACATGGATATGCTTTAATGGAGAATTTACTCCCTGCATTTCTTCATTCTCCAGTATTTTTCCATCTCTACACCTCCCGAAACTGAACTCTTTCTCTAAATATTATTTTAGCTTCTTTCCATTCCTACAAGGATGTTTCTGTCATTCCTTTCAACACACTCCCTGTTAGTATTCCTACTCAGGAGAAAAACAGCGATTCTCCATAATCCTCTACTACTCTCACCTGGCAAGAATAATATCCAGGCAAATAATCCTGAGTGTTCCAACAATGTTAGCTCTCCGACTTCCATCCTTTCTACCATTGCTACATGAGCTCTTAAAACAAATAATTTATTTACTCTTTACCAGGTTTGTCACTTACAACTAGAAAGGTGTACCTGGGATGTTTTGTCTTTGACCAAACGTTGAATAAGCCAAAGGTTTTTGTTTCGTGTTTTGATCTTTTCTCCATTGTCATTAGCTGACTTGCTCCCCTTCTCCCCTCTACCTGTACTGCATTAGAAATCGTGTTCCATTCCCATGTAAGTTTATGTATTCCCTCTGGGAAATGAGATATCCACAGTAATAGGGACCTGGTAAAACTAATTTTAGCTGCTAGAAGTATACAGATGGAAAGCAAAGTCTTCTTCGTACCCTGATCCCTTCCACACTTCCATGCCAGGCAACTTCCCTTCTCTTCCAATTTAGCCTCTTCCTCTAGTTCTTGTTCTCAGTCCAAGACAATTACTACCCCATGTCTTCTTCTTCCTTACATCTGCATTGCAGAAACAATTACCACCCCATGTCTTCTTCTTCCTTACATCTGCATTGCAGAGACAATTACCACCCCATGTCTTCTTCTTCCTTACATCTGCATTGCAGAGACAATTACCACCCCATGTCTTCTTCTTTCTTAGATCTGCCTTGCACAAGCACTATACATCTTCTTTGCTCTTTTACATCTTGTATGCTCTTCTTCTCTTAGATGTGACTCCTGTAACAGTGTATTCACACCTTCCTTCCTTGACACACCATATAGTCTTCTCTTTTCAGGAGATTTGTTAATCCATTTACTTTCCATGTAAGTACCTTAAAATACAACATGGTGACCTACCCAGCTCAATTTCCCCTATGCCTTTTCTTGTCATCATACTGTTATAAAACTCACTATATACAATGTGTAGTGAAACCACCTCATTAGCACCTTTCAGCACTTGATCTTAATGTAGGATTTCCCTATCAACTAGGATAACGTCAATTTATTAGATGCCTTTGTCACATGCAAGAACAAGCCCAGATGCAGTGTAATTTAAAAAAATGGGAAAAAAAGCAAAGAGTAATGGCAAAATATATATATATTTATATACAAATCTTTCAGCTATGGACAAATAGGTCAATGTCAAAGGAGGAGCTATCTGCTACTTGCCTCTGATCCCCCCATTACAGGAGAGAGCCAAGCCTACTGCTTTTGGAGTCAGTTTCTCACTACTTTTCCCTCTTCACCATATCTCCCGCTGTACTGTGATTTCCTAATTACGCTTCACTGCTACCAACCTTAGCTCAGTAACACTTGAGGGAAAATATACTAATCCTTACCAGAATGGTCAGGAGATGTGCACTGGCAACTTGGTTGGATTCTAGGCAGGTGTCTTCTCCAGACAGTCAATTTGGATAGTTCTTTCTGTATAAAGAACTGGCAGGCCTTTCTGGCATGCCTACTATCCTTTAATTCTTTCTTCTGGATCTGATTTCATAATTGGTTAATTTGACTTCCAGGCACTACATATTTGATTTAACTGGATCCTGCATCATCCCTCAAATACTCCCATACTCAGTAACCTTATTAGCCCCTATCAAAATCTTTTACCCTTACGATCTGCTAACAGAGTACTTGTCTCTACCCTAAAATCCAATAACAAATCTGGGGACTGCCTATTTACTAACTCGATTGGTGTCCCATGGAACAAACTTCCAAGAGAACTAACATCCCTGACATCCACTCCTCTTTTCAAACAACAACTTAAAACCTTCCTAAAATCACAATGGCTATGTCCATGCTCATATCCTAACTGACACTGTCTCCCTTTTGCATCTCATTTTTAAGTCTATTGGTACTGGATTCCTCTTGCTTTATTTCCCTTTTTTAACTATTCCTAAAGAATTTTTGTTTAGCTGTGTAATAACTCTCTGTGTTATGTTATTCTCTATGACTGTATCTGTAAAAAATATGTATATTAATTATGTTTAAAGTTAAGTTGAGTCTTAATAGTCAAAAATCCTTTTTAACTATGTTTTCAAAATTTCATTACTGTATTTGGAGCTTTTCTCCCCGGGCCTCTGCTGAAAATGGACATATATCCAGTCGGACTTTCCCAGTAAACAAATGTAAAATAAAATAAAATAAAATAAAAAATAAACTGCAGCATTAATGCTTTCAGTACTTCATTATCCTTGATCATATTGTAGGTAACACTGAAGTGGGCATTGACTTCCTCCCTTACTTCCCATATTGTCTTCTCTGTTTCCTTCGTATAGTCTTCCAGCCTGACATTTATTTTCTGTACCTCCATGAAGATATAGTTCAGAGTAGATTATTTTTCCTTTGTGGAGATTCCTTCAGCAATCTCAAATGTGCAATAATGATTACCATGACAAGTTCCCCTTTCTGTGTAATTTTTAAGTATAGTAAGTTAAGAGTCTAAGACAATAATGTGTGTGTCATCAGTAGTAGCTGTTGTAATACAGGTTGTCTATGTGTGAAAATGCCTCCACTTTGAGAAGGAGTAACAAGATTTCGTTCAGCGATGCATAAGTTATTTAATCTGAATGACAATAAAGTTTACTTTGACTTTGACTTTCTGAAGATATTTGACTGTCAGACACTGCTTTTTTCCCACTTGGCACAGGTTGCTTGACTGGCTGAAGCTTGTTTTTCACTTTTTAGTAATGTTAGTCATACAGAAGTCTGTATTTCAGCAATAATCCACGACTGGGTGTGAGTGTATCAGGATTTGCCTATGGTTGATGTGGTTTGATCATGAGGATGAAAACCGAGTGATTAAACAAAGCCAACCATGGGTAAATCCTGATACACCCACAGCCACGAATGGATTATTGCTGTTATATAATGACATTATTTAAGAAAGAAATTGCTTACCTTTCTTATATAATGTCTGTATAGCAGCATTGAAATGTTCCTCCACATTTTTCATTCTTTACTGATGTACTGCAAATGAGTATAGCACTTGCATCCCCAACCTTGCACAGTACATCAGTGCAGTGTAGGAGATGCAATGGAGAAAAGAGAATTTCCGTTGCTGTTTTCTGTTTTTTTTTCTTTCGAGATTTTACAAGGGACAGCACAGAAACAGAATGAAAATCAGGTATGTTTGTATTTCTTTCTTTTTGAAAAAGTACCTGATTTTTCTTCTATTCTGCTCTGTCCCTCAGCATATTCCCATAGAAAATCTGGCCACTCAGTGGTGCTTCAGCTGCCAACTTTATTCTATTGGTATATGCTCGATTTAAAGCGAGCATGCTGGCTGGGTTGTCCAATCAGTGTGCTCATTTTTGAATGGCAGTAAGCCATTAGTGTTTAATTTTACATGTTACAATAAAATTGGACCCCCCCCCCAACATAACAAAATCTGCCTTGGTTTAAACCTGACTTTTTGTAAACTTTTCAAGCAGAAGAATGAGGGATTGGAAAAGTCTGTTGTTCATTTTAGCAGCTCGTTACTGGACATTCTACACAAAACCATTTTGATACACGAAGAATACAACAGTTGCATAAAATATAATGCACTAGAATAACAGTGTGTATGTAAAATATTATTGTTTACATGAGAATCAGATTTATACGTTTGTGTATTTATGTGATACAGAGATGTAGAAATATTGTACGTGATACCAGCAAGATGAATAACAAGGTAAATAAAGTAACAAACTACATGATAAGTGTACAGAGGAGAAAATGGAACAGAATATATGAATGTGACACAAAAAGGTAAAAGTTCTTCTGATAATATAAATGCACAGTTTGACAAATACATTCCTTGATTTCATTTTTTCCTTATACTAATGTATGCCTTAAATTTGGAGTTCAACCTATGTTGAATATCAATAATCTGTAGAAGAGCATTTTCTGATTGGAATTCATCCCCCTGCAACATTCTATATGATGGCATAGTGTGTTGCAGAACTGTTTGCAATTTTAAGAAGTACTATTGATTCACTGGTTGTATGTACGACCCTTTTGCGTTGTCCTTTCAGACTGAATTAAAAGAATTTGTGTTACTGCATTATTTCTCTTTCTGTGTCATATCATTTTTAAATTATTCTTACTGACACGTTTAATGCAAATTGTGCTACAATATGATGAATCCTATGTACAAACATACATGAGAACAACATTTATTTCTTTAATGTTCTTAAGTTGCAACTTGTTAAATGACACTAGCTTTGGCTGATAGAGAATATAGCTACTCTGTGCCATTTTTCAGATGGCTACTTTCCTAACACTGCTGAAGAATTTTAAAACTGCTATTATTTAACCATTTTTTGTAGTAAATGGAAAGAAATGCTCTCAAATTGGACTGCAATTTCACAGTGCATTCAGTTGCTTTATTTCATGAATTGGCAAAAGGAGTAAGGTTCATGAATAGTCTAATCAGTAAGTGATGTTTGACACCTTAGTAGAAGTATTGCTTCTTTTTAAGGTTGATTTGCAGTCCATGCAACTCTGATATAATTGGGGACTGAAGCTGGATAGACCATATGTCACATATGAGGGATCATTACCTTGCACAGATGTGAATGCATAATGAATAACAATGACAAGGCAGTAAAGGTCAGAAAGTTTTTTTTTGCATTAAACTTACTAGCTAAACTTTTCTTATAATGGAAAGCGGCACAACAGTCTTCTGACAAAGAACATTTGTCTTTTTGTTTTTTTAAGTAGTAAAAATAATAGAGTTCAGTCTAAGAGCCAGTGCAACACATGGTAGCATTCTAAAGTATCAATTCTAACGGGTAAGAATGCACTTTGCAAACGGCAATCTGCAGTGAGCCTGTTAACAATCTTTTTAGATATGGGAATCATTCACAAGAGAAACTGACTTCTTACATGCAGAGAATGGAAAATTAATTTAACTTCAGTGAAGAACCTATGCTTGCATTTAGCTTTCTTTTCTTTTGTTTAACTTAATGACTCACTAAAACAATGTTAGCAAATGCAGTCATGTAGGATAATTAATCTCTTTGTGACATTCTCTAATCCTAGCACATTCCATGTATTGGAAATATTCTACAGCATTGTCTCCTTCATTTAACTGTTTTTTTTTCTTTATCCTTCCCAAAAGTTTAATTTTTAAAAGTGGATAATAAAGAATATATTAACCAATTAAGGGCAGGCACTGAACTTAGCATCACTGCAAAGTATAATTGGCTTTATCCATGATGAATGGGACAAGAGACTGACAAATTTACATGTTCAGTGTGGGTAATGATCTTCACATGGTTAGTTTACTTTCTAGCAGTAGGAAACAAGCACTACTTATAACCCAGGCAAATAATTAATGTGTAAATGTAAGGTCATGGTAAGCCATACCTGTGCTGGGGTGCTATGATAAATTTGCAATTTTATTAATTTGATTTCATGAAAATAAGTCATGCAACTTCCAACAAATCACATATGATTGTGAGACAGTGATTACCCAAAGGCATGGCATCACTTTCTGTTAGATGCAGGGATCTCAAAGCTGTCACTAGTTAAGTCAAAAGTGCATGGATTGCCACCCCACATGAGGAGAATTTTTGATTTTTCTGAGTTGGCGGATGTGTAATTCATGGAAATACACCTTGTAATTTGCAGAATCAAAGAAGTGGTCTTCAAAAACTGAACCTATACCTAAGCAATATGACACTCTTCAAACTGACTTCCTGTTATTTGCTTATCAGTGTAAGGACCGCAACATCTTCATCACTTGCTCATCTTCACAAATGGTCTCTTTCCCCATCTTTATTTTCATAATTTGCATTTATCTCTTTGTACTGTTTCTCCATGAATACTATGCATATGTAATGGCACTGTTCTTGAATTAATTGCATGTTCTTCTGCAGCACTGATTTCCAAATCAACTTTCTTTCTAAGCCTTTTCCTTTGTTGGAGAGGGAATAGATGACTTTTATTAAGGAAAATGATTGTAACTATATCAGATATGTTTTTTTTTCTTTTTTGTAGTAGAGCACCAGGGCCACACAACCACCTGCTAATCATTTCATTTCTGTTTGTATTTTAACAGTTATTGCCCTGGCATGATATTGATGAGTGTGTGCTACACTTTTATGGTTAATTAACCTATGAGGATGTATACCAGTTATGTATTGCCATGCATGGGACAGTAACCTTAACCTGCTAAGTGCAGAACAAACATGTATTGCTTTAGGGCCTATATACCTTGCTTTGCTCTACAGTTAGTATAGTGCTGGTATTCCTATTTCTACACAAGCCAACAGGTTCTCAATCATCCTTTCATATACCCATGCTGACATAACACAGAAACACGCATTTGTACTACGAACAAACCCCTCACTATGCTTCCACATACAGACATTGTAGCTGAAAATTGAATTCCTAGATGACCATTGCTTAGGCCCACAATATCCACCAAAGCATTGTATTTCCCATCATCCTCTCACTCTGGTCTGCCCCTCACTATGCTTCCACATACAGACATTGTAGCTGAAAATTGAATTCCTAGATGACCATTGCTTAGGCCCACAATATCCACCAAAGCATTGTATTTCCCATCATCCTCTCACTCTGGTCTGCCATTTCTAACTCTCTATTATCAAGAATGGCAAATACATCTCGGTCACCTAGAGAAGAGCTATGTTCACATCATTGTTACTACTAAGCAGCCGAATGGAAAGTTTTAAAGGATGTCATTGAGTTTCAGCATGTACTTACACAATTTATATCTTCTAATAAATTCAATTTAATAAGTAACGTTTTGTTTACAATTTACCTTTATCTCCACAATTTATGTATACTTGCTGTCAGGTAATTGAATACACAAAAATATTCCGTATTGACCTTAACATAACAAAATAAAATGGAGATTTTGAAATGAAATGTTGAGAAATATAAATGTGGAAAGGTAAAACATTGCATTGTCTAGATTCTGATTCAGCAACCAGTCCAAAACCAAAACATTTCAATTAATACAATTTCCTTACCTGGTCATTTTTAAGAATCTGCTTGCCTATGTTTTACTTTGTTAAATATCTTATGTTAAATAATAAGTCACCACAAAAAAAGTGTATACATTTGAGTTTTAGAAATTTCTAAGATGTACACTTCATCTTCATTTTGTGATGGAATTGACTGACTGTGTTTTTATTAATGCATAAGTATGACAACATGATGCTAATTACATTTTTAATATTGCACTGGGTTGCCCTATTGCAGTTATACATGAATTCCTTCATACATAGATACAGACCTGTGAACATGCATAAATGGTAGTGGTTGAAATGGTCAGAGAGCTAAAGGTTATCATATAAAAAGAGGTGAAAGTGTGGACCTTTCACCCCTTCACTTTTATGAGAAGAGGAATTAAATCACTTATGCTGTCTGTTCTACTTGATAGAGTAGTAGTAGTTTCATCAGTGTAGCGATTAAAGGAAGCACCACCCTCTAATGAAACTAACCTTGTCACTGAGTTAATTATTTATTTAGTTTTATATCAGCAATATTTTTCACTTGCAATTTCATTCCAAGAAATTCTTCAGTAACTTTCAGGGTCATAATTTCAGTTTTACCTTCAACAGAGTATAAATGTCTCATAGCATCTCTGATTTTCTCTTCATCTCTTATATTATGTCAGATGTGTGTGTGTGTGTGTGTGTGTGTGTGTGTGTGTGTGTGTGTGTGTGTGTGTGTGTGTGTGTGTGTGTGTGTGTGTGTGTGTGTGTGTTTATGAATGGGTGAGTCTATCTGTAACTAGCTGGGTGATCTGCCATACCTGTGTATGGCACATGTGCATGAGTGTGTGTGTGTGTGTGTGTGTGTGTGTGTGTGTGTATGTGTGTGTGTGTGTGTGTGTGTGTGTGTGTGTGTGTGTGTGTGTGTGTGTGTGTGTGTGTATGTGTTGGGGGCTGCCATACCTCTATACTCTAGACTAACAAACAAATCCCTCAGTACTATGGTGTAAACTAGACATTATGGACTTTTACTACACCTCCCCCCAAATCAACAGCAAATCCACCCCACCGAAATTGTGGGCTACCCTTAACAAAATTCCCCAGCCAGGTTGCCCTTCCAATCCCTCCCCTTTCCCAAATAACACTCCTCTAGAACCTGCTACCCTACTCATCAAACACTTCATTGACACTGTCCTAAAGCTCACACCTGCTAAACACAACTCTAACACCCCTCTTACCCCTTCCAACCCACATACCAAAAACCTCTTCACCTTTCAGCCTCTACCTACTTCCTATATCAAATCACTTTTGCTTAAGCTCAAACCCTGCTCTCCCTTCTCTGATAATCTCCCATCTATCTTCCCCAAATGAGTTGCTGAATCCATAGCCTATCCTGTACCCTGCTAATCATTAGATCCATTCAAGAAGCTACAGTCCCTGTCATTTCGAAATCCTTCATCACCATCCCCCTGCAAAAAGGGGAAAATTCAGCTGACCCATGTAACTACAGACCCATAGCCATCCTTTCCCCTCTCTCTAAAATAGTCGAAAAATGCATTCATATTCAGCTACTAAACTTTCTCCTTCAGGAAAACCTTCTCACACCCACTCAACATGGCTTTCAGCCAAATCACAACACATCTACTGTCCTCTTACCATTTACTCACATAGTAGTCAAGGCCTGTGATAACAACCAACTTATAGCCTGTCTTTTGTTTACCTCTCCAAAGCTTTTGACACTGTCTCTCACCCTATACTTTTAGCTAAACATGCTAACCTCAGTCTATCTGCTCCCTCCCTTGCCTGCTTCATTAGCTACCTCTCTTTTAGGCAACAATCTGTCAGATGGCTCACCTTCTTCTCCCCCTCCCTTCCGGTCGCATCTGATGTTCTCTGAGGTTCCATCCTGGGTCCCCTCCTGTTTAACATTTTCACAAACGATCTTCACACATATTGCAAACAATCCTCCCTAATTCAATCTGCTGATGATTCCACTCTCATCTCTATTTCCAACAACATCACTGAACTCCATGCTCATACCCAAGATCCTTTCTATCCATTGAAAGGTGGCTGTCTGATAATCAACTCCTCTTAACCCCCCAAAAAACTAAACTCCTGCTTTTTCTTCTTTGCTCCCTCTCTCATCAAACACCCACCTTTGTCATCACATCCTCCAATAACACCATCATTTAACCTGACTCGCACACTAAGCTGCTAGGTACTATTATTGATGATGAACTGAAATTTAACTTACATAACCTCCAAAGTATTAAAAAATTAGTAAAAACTTGGCTTGCTGTATCACAGTAGAAAATTTCTAACTTCTAATGCTGGACTCTATCTGGCTAAGGCTCTCCTCCTCCCTTCCCTTCTGTATGCTGCCCCAGTTATAACTAAAATACAGTCCACAACCTTGTCCAAATGCCAACAAATGTACCACAAAGTAGCTAGATTTGTCACCAACTCTCCTTACAACTCTTACCACTGCCTTGTACTCAGCTCTCTTCAATGGTTGGAATTTCCCCAACAACTCCTTCTAACACATTTTTAAATCACACACTCCACATTATACAAACCATCCCTCTCCTCGCTGGTATCTTCTTATACCCCTACTCATACTTTCCACACCTCTAACCAGCAACTCCTAGATGTCTACCAACCAAGAAAAATGTCGGTAAACTACTGTACAAATGCACTGTAGCCCAGGCTTGGAATAAACTCCCAACACACATAAGACCCATTACCCACCCTAAACACTTTAAAAAAGAACTCAAACTTCACCTACTTAACACCCGGACTTGCAACTGTCAGGACCCTACCTAATTCCACTACACTGCTGTATATTTAGGTTCTTCTGTTCTCTCTTGCTACTAAGACATCCTACTCTAACACCTCCTAGTTTTTCTTACCTTACACATCGACTTTACTAAAAGAGTACACCCTTAATCTTTGCTACTACACCACATGTAGATAAGTACATATTGTTTGCATATCTCTAATTACCCTATTAGAAATATCCAATCTTTCACTTCTGTATGCTTAATTGCTGTATATATTTTATGCAAAAAAACTTTATTATTTGTTTATTATCATGTGTATATACTTGACTTCTGTATTTTTGGACCTTATATATTGTAATTCTATATCTTGGAGTTTGAATTTTATGTTCTGTAAATGCCTGTATTTGGAGCTTTTCTTCTCGGGTCTACACTGAAAATGGGCTTCTGGCCCAGCTGGACTAACCTGGTTAACAAATGTCAAATAAATACATCGGTCAATTCAGAAATTAATAGAAAATCTTTTGCAACATGAAAGATGTATTGGGACACACTTGACAGCAGGGAATTTTAAATATTAGTCTAAGTCACTTACAGTCTTAACAGAACAAGAGGTTTTGGAGCAAGAAAGAATTAGAGGGACACTACACAGCAAAAGTCATTTGTTAATTATTATTCTAAGTCACTTACAAAATCTGTAGAACATAGAGGGCTATGATCAGGTCACTAATTGTAACCATATTATTATATTTTTTATTTATTTATTTATTTTACATTTGTTTCCAGGATAGTCCGACTGGATACATGTCCATTTTCAGTGGAGGCCCGGGGAGAAAAGCTCCACATAGACAAACTTACATAGATTACACAGAAGTTAGCAAACAATTATAAAAACAAAGTGATTATATACAATGGGTTAGTAGTTTTCCCTAGTAGGGACTCACAATTCTCATGGACAGACAATTAAAAGTAAGAGACATCAGATTGGAAGCAGAGCTTGGTGATGTAGTTACAAGTTATGATAATTGCAGAATATGCTTTTAGTTTATAACTTAATCAGGGTTGGTACATGGGAATAGCCAATTCACTTTGAGATACTGTTTGAGGTTTTTTTTGAAGAGACCTTTGGAGGATTGTAGGGTTATATAGTTGGCAACGAATTCCAGGTTTTGCCAATGAAGCTGGCAAACAGGGATTCACCAGCAGAGTTATTAGCTTTGTGGGTTTGGGCCAGTAGTTTATCGGCTGACCATAGGGATCTTAGGTTGCTATATGGCTTAATAATATTTTTAAGTGAGGGGCTATCCTCAGGGTGGTACAAATTTTTGTGTGCTATTAAGAGTTGATTGAATTGAATTAAGCTAGGCAGTTCTAGCCACTCTAGTTGTTTAAGGTTCTGGCAGTGGTGGTTTCTATAGGTGGAGCCAGTGGCAAATCTGGCAATATGATTGTAGCTATGGGACAGCTTACCTAGTTCGGATTTGTTGAGGTTTGAGAGTACAGCCGAGGCATATAAAAGAGTACAGAGTAGGTGTGATTGGGCGATTGCAGTCCTAGCCAATGGAGTTAAAAATATCTTGTTTCTATACAGTGATCCAAGCTTCTTATTGATGGTCTGTATGGTTTTGTTGACGTGTAGGTTAAATGTGAAATTGTTGTCTATGATAACCCCTAGCAGTTTGGAGTGATTATCTGGGGAAATAGTGGTACTATTGTTAGATATGACAGAGAAGGAAAGTGTGGTGGATCTACTAGTGGGAGAGAAGAGTAGAAGTTTAGTTTTATTCGGGTTCAGAAGTAGGCATTGGTTGGTGAGCCAGTTCTCGATAGTGTTAAATGTATTTTGGGTTAAGATTTGCAAGTCAGATAGGGAGGTGGCTGAGCAGATGAGAGTGGAATCATCTGCGTATCGAATGGAGGTGGCTTTAGGGATAGCAGTTTGGAGGTTGTTGATAAAAATAGAGAATAGTAGTGGACCTAGAATGGACCATTGAGGGACACCAAGTGTGAGAGGTAACTGGATGGAGAGTTTGCCCTGCCATAATACTGCCTGCTGTCTACCAGTCAGGTAGGACTGGAACCACTGGATAGCAGGCATGTTGAGGGAAATAGATTTTAGTGAAAGAATGAGAAGTTCATGGTTGACCATGTCAAAGGCTTTTGATAGGTCAAGAAAGAGGGCAGAGGTTAGCCTATTCTCATTCCTGTTTTGGTTTATGGCAGTAGTAAAAGAAAGGAGAGCTGAGGTGGTGTTGTAGTATGGCCTGAAACCATGCTGGGAGTCGGATAGTAAGTTATTCTGTGAAAGGTATTGCATTAGTTGCTTGTGTACACATTTCTCCATTATTTTGGCTAGTAGGGAAAGACTGGCAATGGGTCTATAGTTGGATATGTCTGAGGAGCTACCACCAGTGGGATGACGTGAGATATTTTCCAGAGGGAGGGGATAGCATTTTCGGATAATGTTCAGTTGATGAGGATAGATATGGGATATGCAATAGCATCTGCAACTATTTGTAGGTACTCTGCAGGGTGGAGATCAGCAGCGAGGGTGGTAGGTTTTAGTTTTTTTAGAAGTGTTTTGATAAAACTAGTAGATATTGGTTGGAAGCTAAATTCCGGGTGATTATTAGGTAGATTAGGCATGTGGTTTAATTTAGAGAGGGTTAGTTGATTTGCTAGGGATTGGATGGTTTCAGTGAAAAAGTTATTAAAGGCGCTAGCTATGGTTTCTGGGGAACTAATGACTGCAGACTAATGACTGTAAACTTCACTGGACATAGGAGGAAAGATATTCAGGTACTGAAAGAATGTCCCTACCCTTACTTGACCAACAGAGCAAGTAAGATGTATGTAGGAATTGTTACAAACCTCAGAAAGCACTGTTGCCATCTGGAAACATCTTATAGTAGCTCCTAACAGGTTTATCTTTTTCTGACTATGACGAGCAATCATGGCACTCCATGCACTGCAAGACATTTTCATTATGAAAGATGGAACACTTATGCAGGTGTAACAGTAGATGCCAGTACATTCTTTCACAACAGAAAGCTTGTTATGAACAAAAGGAAGCATGCAACTCAAATGTCTGCCATTATTAACTGATTGTAATGGTCTGTGACTTGAGAGGGCCATGCTCTGGACTTTGTACAACACCATGTAGTGTAATAGGTATTACTCTACTCCACTTACAAAGTTAGCAGAACGACAGGTTGTACACCACAATGCAATTTAACAATGGTAAAAAGAATGAAACGCTAATGTCATGCATTAGTGATTGTAATCATCTGTGATTTATGAGTCACAGGGAAAAATTAAGAGGCAACATCAGAGACATTGTGCAATCTGAGAGAGAGGTATGAGGTATCATGATGTGTTCATGTGTGTCTGTGCATGAGGTTGAATGTGTGTTTGTGTGTGGGAAAATGAAAGAAGGGGTGCCTGTGCCAACACAAAGCATGAGACACTAGCAGTGACCAGTCGTGGAAAACTGTGATTAGTACTAGTTGCAACACTCTACAGTTCAGAGGCATGTAACTTAGTCAATAAAAAGGTGTTTCCTCATTTTGGCTAAAGACGCCTCTAGATCTCATGCTTTACAATCACAGAAACAGCACCTTTTGGCTGCAGCACTTTCTTTCTGTGTTTTCTAAGTGAAGTTTTTCTTTAAATGTATCATAATATGTCTTAGGAATTATTTGTAATGCATCATTGTACAACCAGAAACTTGCTATGTGTTGACCAAGATTGTACCTCAGTGTAATCCGGATGGCAACAGGTAAGCATTTATTTATTAATTTTATTTTGTTATTCCATGTAAGTGAGAGAGCTGGACTACAAGATTTTTTTTTCATTCAGAAAAAGTCCAAATGGGAAAATATAGACATAGATCTGACGAGGCCCATGGAGTAAAAACAAAAGCAAATTATACTTTACAGAATAAAGATTTTGCTTATTGTGTTAAAACAGTATAGTGTTTTACACATAGGAAGTTAAGTAGTCAAAATAAACAAAAAACAATCCACTGTTTACAGAAAACAATTAGGTCAAAATGTTAATCTAACACAGAGATTATTAGAGGCAAAGGAATAAAGAGCTTCATTAAACATTGCAATTAATAACATGGGGAGCATTTTGCAAAACCTCTCTTGTGAGTTATGTAGAGTGGAACATGATTAACTTTGTGAGGTAAACTATGTTAGAAAATATAGAGAGATGGTATTAGCTGACCAAAGATATTCCCAAGTATGGGATCACACAATCTGTAAACTGTGTGTTTCTTCAGCACATTTCTACACTGATAAAACATGAACATAATAAAGTTGTTGACATGGCAGCTAGACAATGTTACTTATAAAGTCCTGGAGTCTTGTACAGAAATTACTGAAGGATGATACGATTATAGGAATGTGTGCCTGAGTTTCTGGCATAGCATCCAACACTGACCGCAAGATATTAGTATGAAACCTATCCAGACCAAAACATTAGTCAGTTTTTTTTCTTTAAATGATATCAGCTTGCAAAAAAAAAAAACTATCTGAGAAATTAAAAAAAAATAAAATAAAATAAACTTTCTTTTAATCTCCTGAATGAGTGCATAGTAAAATCTGAATATCTAAGTATGTGTAAACACACTCACATATATAAGTATGTATATATATATATATATATATATATATATATATATATATATATATATATATGTATATGGTCGAATTACATTTAGTCAAAAATGATTCCAGGCAGTTCACTGCACTGAAAGCTCACTTGACTGAAAGCTCACTTGGATGAATTTCATTTGGTTGAAAATGGAATATAGCCCCTGCCCCACTGCAGTGCAACCCTGGAGTGAGAATATTAAATAAGGGGGTTAGGGGGCACAACCCCCCCACATTGGGGTGTGTGGGGGGCATAGCCCCCCATTATGCTAATAGGTTTTACTAAAGATATATATATCAATGCATTTCTAATGGATATACCTTCTTATAATAGTGAATACATTAATATTATGTGGGAGGCTACGCCCCCAACACCCAGCCTTATTTAATATTCTCACTCCAGGGTTGCACTGCAGTGGGGCAGGGGCTATATTCCATTTTCAACCAAATTAATGGAATAATTTGGTTTTTCATGGGATTGACACTATCTCATGTGTTATGGAGGCACTGTGCTTGCACAAACCATTGAAATAATCCCAAATATGAGAGTTCCTGCTACTGTGTGGAATGAGGAAGCATATCTATTTTGCAAGCCCTTAGTCTTAACTTCAAAATGTTCAGAGAAGTAGCATATTCATAATCATGCATACAGTCAAACACGATAGGTGTAAAACTTGGAAGGAGATGAAAATTCAGAGCTGTCTGTACCAGTGGAATGTTTTTACCTCAAATAAAAACTGAAATTTTCACATGCAGATTTTGTTCAAGTTAACTATGAAGGTCCCGAATTAGTGCAAAACCAAAACATGATTATTCTTAGACTCTTGCTCTAATGATTTTTTCAAAGCCGCTGTTCTTCAGTGACATGGATAATTAAATTGCTTTTTCTTGACCTGCAGTTCAGTCATTTACATTAGAATGTTAATTTCTAATATTCATCGATTGCCTGGATTCTGCAAACTCTCCAGCACACTATGAAAGCAAACTGAAGCAGAGGTTTAAAAGCAATTTTGAATGACAGTAACTGAAAACAGCATAGAAGATAATCATAAGTGAAATCTAAATTCTGCTGATGAAAGAATGATTGCTGTGTTGCACTCTTGACTTACTGAGCTTAATGAAAAAAATACATAAACTTGCATTTTTGAGACATTCTTGCATACAAACTCTAGTGTGGGCATATTTTACCCAGTACATAATATACAGTATACCAGTACAGCAGTATTACCTGACCATTAACTTTTCAGTTCTCGAAGCACATTACTTATATAAATTATAGCATGTCACTGAACGAATATTTGAAGCTCAGCAGCACTCTTCCTGAATGCAATTATTTTCAGAAATTAAATTCAGCTCCTGCAAATGTATGTACGTAAACCTGAACAGGATACTGAGAGATTTACTGCCTTAGCGCTAAAGGGGATCACCTTATCCTTTTATTCTTTTTGTGTTGCTATTTGACATGCAGAATAATCATGTACGTATCGTCATACGTTTATCTGCACTCATATGTAAATTAAGTCTTATAAAGAAAAAAGATTTATGTACCTTGCAAATGTTATGGTTTAGTGAACATCACGTCCTTTGGAGTTTTATATTTTTGTGCTGTGAGCACTGCAGTGTATAAGTTATTGTGGTCTGCATTTTTTTTTTTTTTTTTTGCTGACCACAAAACTTAGCAAGGCATAACAAATGCAAAGCTGTCAGGATTTCAAGTGGACTTGTTCTTGTAAACTTTCAAATTTCACACTAATTGTCATTTGCTCTTATGTTTGCAATCTCTTATGTATATTTTTCTCCGCTCTGTTTGTGATTTTAAAACTAGATTTCAAGGTTTAATACCAGTATCGGTGAGGGAATTTTTTAATTTAATTTCTTTTAATGTGCAGGATTGATGTTTCTTGACCCTTTCATGTGTTCACAGATGCACTACACACTTTTGTACAATTTTGTGGATATTTATTACAATCTTTGGATCACTTGATTATTACTTAATGTTGTTGACTATCTGAGATTCCAAAAAAATGAAGCAGTTTTATCTCTAAATACGTAAACATTGACAGTTTATTGCCTTAAAGTTGGTATGGTGTGTGTGTGTGTGTGTGTGTGTGTGTATGTGTGTGTGTGTGTGTGTGTGTGTGTGTGTGTGTGTGTGCGTGTGTGTGCGTGTGTGTGTGTGTCTGTTTCTGTATGTGTACTTTTTCCTTGATTTATCACTTTGTGCATCTGGTGGTTGTAAGGTGGTCCTAAGGTGGTAAGCGACTCACTATGTTCTATTTTTGTAAGGCAGGCATGGATTGAAGCACATCATATGACATTAAGATGGCACTCAAGCAAGCATACTAGTGTTGATATTGCAGTCATGATGAACTATATGTACATATATGTATATAAAATAATATTATTATAGGCATAAATATTATGATGCTATTTTAAAATGCATAGTGTTCTTATACCACAAGGACTGCACTGATGAAAAGGCAAACAAATTCTTCTCACACAATATGATATCTGATTACAGTCCTTGTATAGTATGAACATATTATATCCAATATCCAAACATATGAAATCAGTGAGGATTAGCAAATAAATACATAATTGGCAACAGAACTTGCTGTTTTCTATTAGCTGTGACTGAACTAAAAAGTTAACTAAGCAGTATTTTTCTTATTTGTTTTAATGTCTTACAAAAATTTCAGACATTCTGCTGAAACAAACTGCATGCTTAATAGAGACTAAATGAAGAAATTATATGAATTAATCAAAAACATCACCAATCAACTGCATCTCCATTTAATTTACAAAAATTGTAAACAATGTTTGGAATGAAATTTAAGTCACGAAAATTCTTATGAGTAGTAAATATGCAAAGAAAAGTCTGGTACTGCAAATTTTAAAAGAGGGAGAATGCTTTTGCTATCACTTGTTATGCCATTCCATTTAAGTTAAAAGGACTCAAATGTGGAACTGCTCCTTGGCAAGCCAAACCAATAAATGTGTGCAACTGACCTTGAAGTAAGTAAGTAGATACCTAACATCTAGTTTTTATCTCTGCTGCAGTAGGATTCTGATACTCATTTCAACAAATGAATAATTTGGTATGAAGAAGCTTATCTCTAAAGAAGACTGCTGGGTGAGGACATTGCCATTAACACTGGATATGTGCTTTATTACTTTCTAGTTTGTATGGTACATTTTTTTATACTTAACTATAGTTGAGTAACATAGTTTCAGTGTCTGCGTTAGATGGTTTCAACCACATTTCAGAAACTTATGGATGGATTTCTATACAATGCAGTGTATTTATGGTGCCCAGGTTAAATAGATGGAGATGCTGCAAACTGGGATTAAAGATACCTCGTCGGTGTCATTCCTGGATAAATCATTTGATATGGAAGAGTAAAAACTGTGTCTTGATTTGTAGTGATAGTATATGCAAATTTATAAATAAGCATAAATTGTTTTGCTTCTTGGATTCTGATTAACGGTTTATGTTCTTGTGATGTCTACTAAATGGTTTTAATCTTAATGTTAGTTTTAATGTCGATGTCTATTAATCTGACAGTCTGTTACCCTAAAATGTATCTATCATTGGTACAAATGTGAGTTTAGTTGTGCTTCTGCTCTGCAGTCTTCAACTAATATTTTTCTTGCATATTCTGATCGCTGCCGAAATACTGATGTATATGGTAGTCAGTTACTGACTGTATTGCACAACCTACTGTTTGCTTACATGACAGACAGATTCCTCACTTGTTTATTTCTTGTAGGGCAGGCTTGCTGCTCATGCATGTCCAATGTGCTAAATTAGAGGCAGGCAGATTTCATGAGAAGCTAGCAGCTCACTCCTTTGCTTGCCCCTTCTGTTTCCAAAAACACTATACTAGGACCTGACCTCTTCAAGAAATCATTTTGCAAAGTAGATCACATATATATTATGCAAACACAGTCTAATGACTCATTGGTGCCACCCCCAGAATGAAACCTATTTGTCGCACATTTGTATTTGCTGTCATTTATTCTTGTCCATGAGGCTTGGATAACAGGTATTTTAACAACTCTGTTGTTTAGAACACTGGGCAGACATGCTATTTGCCTTATTATATCTTTTTTTGAACTTTATTAATTTCACACAGTATATTGCACTCACATACAATCCTTATGCATGTTGCACTGTATCTCATCAGTGATTGGCTGCTTCACTTCCTTCCTTCCCTGTCCTTATCTCCAGTCACACCCTGCACTTGGGATTCCCTTTGGGTTTGCCATGTCCAATATCATGCTAAGACTTTCACTGTCATGCTATTCCAACAACTCGTTCTATTTGCTTTTTCAATTTCCCTCCCATCTGTTCCTCATTCTAATCAGTTTTTGATATCTTCTCTCCACTGTATTTGACCCATTCCGGTTTTGAGTGAAGGTGGTTTTAACTTGGGTACTCAGTAGTTGTCTAATGTTCATTTCTCTGTCATTATGCTCCATATACTGATTTTTCTGATATGCTCTGCTTCCATTTGAAATATGTCTTATCAGATCTTTTGGGCTTGCTTTCAGATTTCTTGTGGTCAACCACAGGACATCTGTATTATTCCTGCTTCTTCCTCTTGACAATTCCAACATCTATTATCCTCTTTTCTTCCTCCTTTCACCAGTCTCATGGACATTAAATAACATCTGTGCAGTATTCTGAGGCTTTGATGTGTGCTTCACTAGCCGAATAGTCTTACAGTAACCTCCAAATCCTTTCCATTTCATAGGTTCATAGGTGTGTATTAGGCTAATGGCCCTGGAGCCTTTACAAGCCTAGCCCATAGGATCACCCTGGCATCATGCCACCCAATGTTAGTTCCCAGTGCCTCTGTCGAGTAGAGCCACTGGAGTGATATCTGGGGTGAACTTTCTATTTCCCATCCACTCATCAAGATTTCTCTTGAAGAGGTCCAGTGAGGTGCTCTGTTTGACATGTATGGGAAGTTTATTCCATAGCATGGGCAGTCCTTGGGTTATGAACCTGTCCCTCCAGCACATTCTGTTGAGGTCTCTGGAGCATGTGGTGTGGAAGGATTGAGATTGCTTTAGATGTAGCATTTCTAACAAAGCTGGGTAAGACATGGCTTTGTAAGTCAAGCAGAGATCACCTCTAAGTAGGTGATATGAGACAGAGAATATTTGGGAGTTTTTTGAGTCTGTCCATATAGGACAAGTGTTTAAGACCTAGGATCCCCTTTGTGAGGTACTTTTGAAACCTCTCCAGTTGTTGCAGGTGTCTAGTAAGGTACATGCCAAATGGGGCATTGCACTCAGTGATTGGCCTAATGTGGGAAGAGTAGAGGGAGACAATGCCCTCTTTCTTCCTGGATGCAAAACCCTTGGTAATGAGATGTGCCACAAAGAAGGACTTTCTGACCACAGTGGCAATGTGGTGGTCAAAACAGAGGTTGCTGTCAACCCATGTTCTCAGATCTCTTATAACACCTTCTGTGATCAGTGGACTACCGTCGATGTGGTAATTCATGGGAACTGGGTTTTTCCCAAAGGGGATGATGACACATTTTTTGGCATTGAGCCTAAGGCCGTGGTTCTGACACCAGTCGTGGGTCTCAGTGAAGCATTTCTGTAGGATGTCAACATCAGTTGGGGAGTTAATAATAGCTCACAACTTACAATCATCTGTAAACCTTGTCAGCTAGAGTCCCTTTGTGTTGGCCTGGACTTCAGAGAAGTAGATACCAAACAGGAGAGGACCCAGGACCTAACCCTGTAGGACTCCACTCGTGACTGGTTGGAAGTCTGACTTAGAGTCAGCTACTTTCACACTGTGGGTTCTATCTGTGAGCTAGTTTGCAACCCACCTAATGATATAGGAGTTGATGCCTAGCTTAGTGAGTTTTTCTATGATTCCTGACTTTGTAATAGTATCAAAGGCCTTGGCCAGATCAAGGTAGGCTGTATCAACCACCTTGCCTTCATTCACTGCTCTGGTAACTGACTCAAAGAAGTCGACCAGGTTGAGCAGGCATGATCTACCCTTCACAAAACCAAACTGTGTGGGATCCAGAGGTTGGAGATTCCCTATATCCTTGTTTATTAGGCCCATGTTTTCATCCTATTCACAATTCTTTCTCATTCTTCCTTATTTGACATTCACTGTTCTTTCCATTAGCTCTTTACAGATCTGTGTTGTCGTTTGCCTCCCTCTTTCATTTATTCTATTGTGCTGTCCAATCTCATTTTGCCTGCCCATTTATCCTGTTGTCCTCCCTGTATTCTGTTTCCAGGTCTCTCTGAATACCAGATGTTTCCACTACTGTACCTTTGTATTCTCTATTTCTGTATTGATTCCTCTGTTGATTTAAATCTTTTCCCAACCATTCTTTTTCCTGCATACCAGTCCTTCTGCATGAACTATCCCACTGTTTTCATACCCGCCTTTTCCCCATCTTTCTGTACCCCATAGTTCTTTGGGGTTGACTTCACTCTGCTTCAAGTGTCCCTGTTCTTTTACTGCTGCTTCTTTCATGCCCTGTAGTGAGCTCCCCCTCCCTTAGTCTCTGTTTTGCGTAACTTATTCTCATCTGTTTCACTCCAGTGAATGATGTTACACACAGGGATATACATGAGTCTCCGACCCCATCTTTTCCTTTTCTTTCTTATTTTTTCTCTGCTCAGCCATTTCCCCTCATCTTTATTGATCTAGTCCTCTGTATCTGTTTATTTTAGCTCTAGCCGTTTGGCCCAAGGGTCTGTTTGTATGCTGTGATATAGGTGGTCAAACACTGGTAGCGTCATCATACTTGCTCACATGGCTCCTGCTGCCTCCAGAAGGTTAACATAATGTAGGCCTGGGAAGCATTTGTGGCTGCCCATCCAGTTATCAAGGTCTGCCTTAAATGTAGTGTGGGTTTCATTATGTTTAATATAGGTAACTTGAAGTTCAATAGGAAATGAATCTGTAACACCAGTGTGTTTTCTGTTTCGATGATTTAAATCTGTAGACTAGGTGCTTGTAATGCTACTAGTTTTATAACAATGTAGAGATCAAAGAGAAGATGTTCCTTAATGACCCTAAATGCTAAGCATAACTCATCACCTTCTCTATGAGTGATGTTTTTTGGGGGCTTGACCATCTTTGTGACTACTGTTTTTATTTTTATTTTTACCCAGACATCTGTGTGAGTGCCATATTTTTGGACACAGACTATAGAGCTAGATATTCATGTCTGTTTTGTTGTTATGGGCCTTTGAGCCTGTAATTTCTTTGTAAGAAACCTTTGGAATCCATTAAGGCATGCTGTGCGTTTATACAAATACATGCAGATGTGACATTCTCTTATAGGTTCATAGGTTCATAGGTTTATACTAGGCTATCTGCCCTAAGGCATTTATAAGCCTAGCCCAAATTTTTGTGGCTTACGCCACCCCTTATATGAAAAAATACTGTACCCATTAGTTTGTTGTGCCTCTGTCCAGCAGTGACACAGAGATGATTCCCAGGGTAAACCTACGATCTCCCATCCACAGGTCTAGATTTCTCTTGAACAGAGTCAGCGAGGTGCTCTGCTCACATGGACCGGGATTTTATTCCACAGCATAGGGAGTCTCTGAGTGATAAATCTATCCCTCCAGCATGTCCTATTTATATCTGTGCTAAGGTTTAAGTCGCTTGCTCTAGTGGTTTTGGTGGATTTGGATTTTTTGAGGTGGAGCATGTCCATTAATTCCGGGTTGGACATGGCCTTGTATGTCAGGCACATGTCACCTCTGAGCAGACGGCATGCGACTGAATAGAGCTGGAGTTTCTTCAATCTGGCAGCATATGACAGATTTTGGAGTCCCTTTATCCTTTTGGTGAGGAACTTTTGGGGTCTCTCCAATTGCTGCAGATGTCGGGTGAGATACATCCCGAATGGGGCATTGTACTCGATCATTGGTCTGATAAGTGAAGAGTACAGGGGAACAATGACCTCACTAGATCTGGATGTGAATCCCTTCATGATCAGGTGGGCAATGTAGAAGGTCTTTCTAACCACTTTAGCAATGTGAGTGTCAAAAGAAAGGCCACTGTCAACCTGGGTCCCCAGGTCCCTGATAACCTCTTCTGTGCTTAGTGGATTGCCACCTATATGGTAGCTTGGGGTTACCTTGTTTTTCCCGAAGGGTATGACTATACATTTTTTGGCGTTTAACTTCAGGCCATGGCTCTGGCACCAGCTATCTGTTTCCGTGAGTCCCTTCTGAAGGATATCCGTGTCCGATGCACTTTCCACTATGGCGCCCAGTTTGCAGTCGTCTGCAAACTTTGTCACCCAAAGTCCTCCCATGTTGGCCTGTACTTCTAAGAAGTAGATGCCAAACAATAGGGGGCCAAGGACCGAGCCCTGTGGGACACCACTTGTGACCGGCTTGGAGTCTGACACAGCGCCAGCAACTCTAACCCTGTGGGTTCTGTCCTTAAGCCAGTTTGCAACCCATCTTGTGACATATGGGTTTACATTTAAGCTGGTAAGTTTTTCTACAATACCCGAGTGGGGTATTGTGTCGAAAGCCTTTGCAAGGTCAAGGTAGGCTCTATGGACTGCCTTTCCCTCATCAATGGCCTTGGTGACTGTTTCGAAGAAGTCGACCAAGTTCAAAAGGCATGATCTTCCCTTGACAAAGCCAAACTGGGTCGGGTCCAATGTCTGCAAGTCCCCCATATCTTTGTTTATGAGCTCCACCATGATCCTCTCCATAGCCTTGCAGACTAGACTTGTTAAGCTTATGGGGCGGTAATTACCAGGGTCCGTAGAGGCGCCTTTGTGGAGTGGGACCACAGTTGCCGTACGCCACTCCTTGGGCACGTATCCTGTGGTAAGGCTGAGATTAAACAGCTGCCTTATGTGCGGGTTTAATTCCTCATTTAGCTCGTGTAGCACACAGCCGGGGACACCATCCGGTCCCATTGATGCTGTGTTTTTAGCTTTAGAGAGAGCAGCTTTCACCTGCACATTTGAGATGTCCGGGAGGCTACACTCGGCTGGGATAGTTATCTCTCCTTTAGGGGAGGGGTGAAGTTTGCACTGAACCTGTCTGCCAGTATGTTGGCAATGTCTGTGGGTTCAGTGATTTTTGTATCATTTTGGACTAATTCTGAGCATATCTGGGAGTTTCCACCCAGGTTCCTAACGTAGCTGAAAAAGGCCTTATGATTGTCCTTTGAATCCATGGCAATTTTTCTCTCAAAATTGGCCTTAGTTGATTTTATGAGTGCTCGTATTTTTTACTAATAATGATCAGGGGTGACTTCCCTTTTATGGATTTTGTTCTATCATGTAATAGCTTTCTCCTCTTATTGTAAAGTTTGTTAATGGCTGGGGTCCACCAGACTGGATGTTTGCCCTTTGTGGAAAGAGTCTTGGTTTTATTTGGGATTGCCTGATCCATGCAGTCCTGGAGGTGTTCATAGAAGGCATTTGTAAGGGCTTCCGCAGCTTGGGTTGTGGTTTCCACTGGCTCAGGGGCCTTGAAGGATACCACACCAGTCTTGAGTAGTGTGAAGTTTGCTTTAGAGAAGTTCTTCACTATGGTCTTTTTTGTTTGGGGTGGGGCGGGATGTGGATTTCCAGTGAGATTAGTTTATGATCAGATCTCACCAATGAGGGATATACTTCCGGTGTGGAGCATTTTGTCCCCATGTTTGTGACAATGAGATCTAGTATATTTTCTCCTCTCGTGGGAACAGTGACTAGCTGTTCCATGGCATTTGAATTTATGAACTCCAGGAACCGTTGGGCTAGAAAGTTAGGGCTTGAGTAATGTTCCCAGTCTATATTCGGGTAGTTGAAGTCACCCAATATGATGGTGTTTGGAGATACATTTATACCCTCCAGTGTCTTCAGGAAGGCTGTGTGGGGTTCCTGAGTTTGAGAGGGTGGCCTGTAGCATGCTACAATTTGTAGAGCAGTTTTGCCTATGGTTAGTTGCACCTGGATGGTTTCCGAGCTTAGATGCGTTGCCACCAACCTGGAGGTGTGGGTATCCTTTATGAATATGGATACACCCCCTCCTTTTGTGGTGTGGTCCGGGTTTTGGGGCCGGAACGCATGATATGAGGTAAAACCTAATAGTGCCGGGGTGCTCTCAGGAGCCTTGAACCAGGTTTCAGTTACAGCACAGACATCGATGTTCTCCATAGTTGGTCTGATGAAGGAGAATTAAAGAGGGATTATAACTTAATCTAGATGAAATGCCTTTTCATATTACTTGAGACAGACAGGCAAAAGGATTTTCAGACTATTTTTATTTATTTATTTTACATTTCTTGACCGGGCTAGTCTAACTGGATACATGTCCATTTTAATTAGAGGCCCGGGGAGAAAAGCTCCAAGCAGCAATAATGGTGACACTGCAGTAAAATTAAAATTAAAATTACTACTGCTGTAACAATCTGGTGACAGTCAAAGTTCAAGGAATTGTCTATGAAGGCACCAAGATCTTTGATTACTTAATCTGGACAGGGCTGTCATCTACTATATAGGTTGTAGAGCAGCATTGTTTCCGCAAATGTAACAGTACTACATATTTTATCAATTAGTTTAAATCATTTATCTTTACACCGATTATTTGTAAGGTCTAGACCAAGCTACAATAAAGTGGTGTCAAAGGTCGAGTGACGAATCACACTTAGCTTGCTGACATTGGCAGATTTAGCTGTCTACCAGTTACTGATCTGAAGTTCAAGGAAGAAGATGCCAAAAAGGAAAGGTCCCACCACAAAGCCCTGAGATACACAATTGGTTAGTTTTGTACTTTTGCAGGCAGTTCTAGCTACCTTAATTACATTTGTTGTGTCTATCAGTTAATTTGCTACCCAATTCACAATATACCGATTTATGCATAGTTCCATTAAGTTGTTGACAATACCAGCATGATGACTTTAGCTTGATAGATTATACCATGTGGGCTTCATGACTGCCATCCACATTATCCATGACCCTTTTAAAATGGTTTCCTAGGCTGAATAGGCATGACTTACCTAGATGAAGATGCAAAGGTTTTCAGTATCTAACTTTATAAAGCCTGATACAATGCTCTGCATGGATTTGCCTATTAGACCGATAGGGCTAATGATAAAGTTGTAGGAGGGCTTTAAGATAATGTTATGATAATGTATGTTATTATTTAGACCTCTAGTATTGAGTAGATCAACCTTGATAATTTTCTGGATTGAGATCCAGTGAGGTGTTTTTTGCCATGTTAAGAGATCCTAAAGATGCATGTTGCCTTAAATAAGGCATTACAGGAAAGGAAAGGCTTTGGCCAGCATGAAGAAGCCATTCACTAAAGGAGCAGACCATGCCTTGTGAAGCAAGTAGGCCTGCCAGGCATCTCAGCCCAGCCTAACACATGCTGTCCCCTCCCACGAATGACATTAGTTACCTAGCCAATTACTAAACCAGTTAATATTTCTTTCAGTCTGAACATCATTCTAGATGATGGTAGAATACACACAGGACCAGAGTTCTGCTTGCATTGGACACATGCATAGCAAGATCTCTTATGTGTCACTGAATGCCCCTCTGGGCTGAATGTACAAGTCTTTCACACTCACTTAAACCAGTATCAGTTTGTACTCTGTTTTGTTTAGGTCGAGGGATATTAGAACCTTGGTAGTGTCACAGATCTGTGCAGTAATCCTTCAGCAGTATAAACAGCAGTGGGCAGTGAGCTGAATCCTGATGCACACCCACTTCCACTGGGAACCTCTCTGTAAGACTGAACACTGTTTATGCTTCAGTCATTTGGTCCTTGTAAATAACCTGTACTAATTCTACTAATGTTTGCGAGACTTAGAAACACCCCAGGACTGCACAAATTAGCTTTCTTGGGACCTTGTCAAACCCTTTCTCCAAGTCTAGGAGTGTCCATTTCGACTGTTTCTCCAGCTATAGCATTTTCTCAACCATCTGTCACACTGCAAACATTGGGTTGGTTGTGCTGCATCCTGATTTGAATCTGAACTGGTCATCTCCCATCTTGTTTTCAACTAGTCTGCGTATTCATTTATCACTCACCGTATTTCAAACTTTCATGCAGTGTGACAAGAGTTTGAAACCTCTGTACTTACTACAGTTGTGGATGTCCCCTGTTTTATTGTACACTGGCACTAATATGATTATTCTCCATTCATCTAGGATACACCTTTATCTCCATATTGCTGTGAGTACCCTAAGGAGACATTTCTCCCCCATCTCACCACACATCTTGATCATATGTGCTCTGACCTCATCTGAGCCTGCTGCTTTCACTGACTTAAGTTTCCTTAGTGCTGTTCATACTTATTCTGTGCTGGGCTACTCTTTTGTAGGAAGCATCTGGGGTAGTACAGATTCAGTGGAGTTTTCCCTATTCAGATGATGCTGGAAGTTCTCCTTCCATCTGCCTTTGACATCCTGTGGACTGTTGAACAGGCTGTTGCTAGCAACCCTTTTGAAGGTTGACTGACAGTCTTCTTTATGTTTCTGTCTTTGCCTTGCAACCTGATAGACCTTTGTGCCTTCTACCGAATCACTTTCCAGAAACAGGTAAAGTGCCTCTGATGCCTTGTGCTTTGCTATTGCAACTCCACTCTTAGCCTCTTTGTAAACCAGTCAGTATTCCTTCTTGACCTGATCTTTCTTTTCTAGCTCCCATTTATCCTGTACTCCTTCCTTTTGATGACTTCCTGGACTTCTGCATTCCACCACCAGCTTTCCTTATGTACCTTATTTCCAGACCTGGCTTGGCCTCATATCTGTTACACAGTCCTCACACATGCTGTTTTGAGGTACTGCCATTCATCTTCAACTCCATGTGTTTTGCCTTCTTCCTGAAGTATTAGAGTAATTCCTTGAAATCCCGTGTTTTCTCTCCTGCCAACCTCCTGGTCATCAGTCTAACATCTATTAACCTTAGAATCTTCTCTGTCCACTGCTTTCAGCTAACTGTTGCAACTAGTGGCTTATGCTGTGGGCTGACTGTTTGACTGGGGATGACTTTGTAATTACTGATTCTACCCCAGTGCCCTTTATTTATGAGGAGGAAGTCTACCTGAGTTGTTTGTCATCACAGTTGCTGTATGCAGAGAATGGGGTATTACAAGCAGACTCTGTATAAGAACTTCAGCAGAGAAATGTTATGCAAAAATGAATACATATGGGATGAAACTGAGTAAAGATATGACCGTTGTAATGGCAGAAAATAGGGGAAATCAGAAGAAGTTGGGAATAGAAATAGAAGGAAAAATAGTGAAACAAGTTAACAGTTTCAAGAATCATGGAGAGATGGTTGAGGAGAAGAGAAGTCTAAACGAGAAGGTCAAAGCTAGAAACAGAAGGACTGCAGTGAACTGGCATAGAGTGTTAGGGATAGTATATGACAGATAGAAAAATACCAAAGAAGATGAAAAGTAAGAAGCTCAAAACAGTGCTGTGACCAATACTACTGTATGGTACAGAAGCCTGGGTAGGAAAGGCAGAACAGTTTTGGAAGCCAGAGGTGATGGAAATTAAGTGCCTGAGAAGGGTGGTAGGATGCACACTGTGGAACAGACAAAGAAATTAAGACATAAGAGGAGAAACCAAAGTAGCTTCATTTGCAGAAAATACGAAAGAGAACAGAGAACTGTGGTTCGGACACATGCAGAAAAGCAGACAATCCTGTGAAGAAGATTTGGGACAGACAGGAAGAAGGTAAGAAGAAATGAGGGCATCCAGCAAACAGGTGGATAGACTGTGTGAGACAAGATCTGCAACAGACAGGCATAATTCTTGAGAAAGTAAGAGTGTGGCATTGAATCAAGAGAGATGGTGACAGCTGATCTGACACTGGACCCTGTGCAGAAAATGGGAAAAATGTTTCTTTCTGAGAGGATGATGATGTGTTTGTATCAGAAAAATAATTATCACCTGATCCTTATTCAACCAGGTAAGAATAAAAACTCTCTGAATAGCAATGGAATCACCAGTTGTTAAGGCATTTAGATTTATGTGTGAAGACTTGGTGGAAGGAACTGGTTTAGATTCTGCAACTTTCTGACTGCTTGTTATAACTGGCTGTACTTTCTGTGATGTGTTGGTGTTGTAGTATTGCTTTAAGGCTGAGCATGTTTGTCTGGATTCTAGAAGGCAAAAAGAGTGATCTTTTAACAACCACAGCATATATGGGTATGATGTGCAAATACAGAGCTGGGGGTTGGCTTGCATGAAGCTTGCTGATTATTTGTTTGCATGAAAGGGTGGCTTCCATGCACTATAAATACTTATACCTCTAAAAAATGTACTACACTGATCTAATAGTGGCTGGTTATTGATAACTATTAGGCATCTGCTACACCCCCTACCAATAACAAGTGCTAAATTGTAGTCACTAAAGGGGCAAAGATAGACCGAATACTGGTCAAATAAGGTGAGCGAGCAAAGGTGAAAATGCTGTTGACTAAAGTAGGTTTTAATTAAATTTACTGGTACGTAAATGGTTAAGGGTGGATGTAATAGCAAAAGTAATGTATAAAGTGTACAGATAACATTAATAGCATAAAGAATCTACATAATAAGTATGATGATGGCAGATCACTGAGATGGTCTCTGCTATCAGCACTATATTAATCAAAATGACCCAACCTGCAAGGATGCTTCTTAACCATAATGCACTGAAGCTTGAAGCGGTTGTACATGACTAAGCTACGTATGAGTACATTGAGCTACCATACCTATGCTGAGGCTGAAAAAAAGTAAATCTAAAGAGTTTTCTTCTGCATCTACTTGATTCTGCACTCCTTTTAACACTTGTTAAAGAAATGTCATTGTGACATGGTGACAAGAGCTTAATTTCTGAACTGAGACAGCCAAACTGAATGGCAGCAATGAGAAAGAAGACTGTGACATGCCTTGGGGAAGTAGAAACTTTGTAAAACAGAAGAGACGGACACAGCCAGTAAGTTTCAAGCCATTTTGGCATGATAATAGCATCACACTAAATAGTTAAATGACACACAAACAGACAAAATTATTCCCAGAAACCATTTGGTTGGATAGTATGGAAGCAGTGGTGGCATGCTTTACAGTAGTACAGAGACGAACAAGAAGTCGAGCTCAGGCTTCTGGGCAGGAAGACCTTTCCCTACAGTACTGAGGGGACACATGGCTGAAGTGACATTCAGATCTAGAGACATATGGCTGTGGACAATGAGAAGCACACAGTGACATGCCCACAGCTGTAATAAAGAAGTGCATATGGTCAGAGGAAATAATATGTGTTGTGCTGGGTGTACAGTCCATGTTTAAGTACAGCATGTAGAAGTGGGCTACAGCATGGAGGAAATCCTGTATGCTGCTGTAGTCACACTCATGCTCCAATATGTTTTTATAGATAATGTTCCTTAGGCACTGTGAAAGAGGTAGTGGTCCACACACATCAATAATAAAGGCACAGCCCACTTTGCGTTGCATTTTTACTGCCACTGACATGTATACTGGGCAAGTTGTTGCTGGTATCTGCCATACTGTCTACTGCCTAATGGTGCCTTGCGACCCATGGACTCAGTTTCCCCCCACTTGTGCACTTGGCTGTTAAAGCTGTGAAAATGACACTGTGTGCTTCTCTATGCCCACAGGGGATATGCAACACCCATGTATCTCTCCAGGTGAATGTCACTTCAGTCATGTGTCCCCAGCCAAATGTGCCACATAGAAGTGTCTTGCTGCCTTGGAGCCTGAACCCTGTACTTCCATTTAAGAACTCACTAATGCTACCATTTGGATGTGACATACTTTCAATTATCATAGTATTAAACTTGTTATTGTGCTTATTTTGTTCCTTTATATTATAAACTGTTTTACTGCTAGAGGTCTCATGATTTAATTTAATCCCCCATCCGAGTATTCACATGCCCACTTCCTTCATTTGAGATGCTCCTCGTCACTCACTGCACTTTCTTGTTTTTCTCATTATCCCCTGCATTGCTTACCACAGGCTTTAGTGTTCCAGTCCATCTGATATCACAATCTCAATGCCTTTTCCTTTGCTGTTTATATTACATCTTCTGTTCATTACCCTACACATCTCACATCTCATACTTTATAATATAACCATTGTGTATTGCTCATCGAATTAATTTTAATAAAATAACACATTTCTAATCCCATACTCCTACAGTAACCATCCTTTATTATTTATATATCTGCTGTTCATAAAATCAAAGCATATTTCTGACATCATTCTTTGTTTTATAACCATTCTCAGTTGTTCATATATCGGGTCTATATTGAATCAGCGAATGCTGATTCATCGACCCTATTTCAGTGAATGCTAGAAATCCCAAACACCCGGGACAGCAAATTTTTTCTCGGGGAAAAAAATCACTGGGCCGGTTTTGGGAGTTTGCCATTTCCTCCACTGTGGTGCAATCTCGGAGTTACTATATTTAAGTAGGGGATGTGTGGGGGTGAAGCACCCCACATTAAATACTGTTTTAAGTTTTTTTTTTTGTTATTTGTGGAACAGCAATTTTTTTCCCTGGGAAAAAAAATCGCTGTTCCAAGTGTTCACTGAACTAGGTTCAATGAATAAGCATTCACTTTTTTAAGCATTTGCTTATTTAATATAGAACCCATATATCTGTGGTTCATATACTGTATCTCTTAACTCATGTTTAGAGGCACCTTTTAATGTTCATTTTATATCTGCTATTCACATAACTCAGTATATCTCTTATATTTCATATTACAGTCATCTTGCTCTGTGTCACTTGCTTGGATATCCCCTTCTACTCCCTTTTTTCATTTACACACACACACACACACACACACACACACACACACACACACACACGCACACACACACACACAGAGTCTTTATCTCTTTGGTATTATTTGATACCCTGCCAGTTTTTATGTTTTTCATTTAAGTGTGCTCTGCAGACACGAAATATACCTCAATGTACAGCTTAATTTCATTACCATGCTTTTGATGACCATCATCCCAGATGGTTGCTTACCACACCTACTAATTATTTATAAATGACTCATCTTCAGAACCTTCAAAATCACACCACCTAAATCCTTATAAATTATGTAGTTAATCTTATTTCCCTCTTCCTACCCCCACACCTCCTATATATCCTGATTCAACTTTATGAGTTCAGATTGATTCCAGCTAAGACACACCAGTTCTCTTTTTAAACTGCACACACACACCAGCAGTTGTAGTATGCTACCCTCCTAAATTGCACACATGCACCAGCAGTTGCAGTATGCTACTCTCCTAAACTGCACAAATGCACAAGCAGTTGTAGTGTGCTAATCTCCTAAACTGCACACACACACAAGCAGTTGTAGTGTGCTACTCTCCTAAACTGCACACACGCACAAGCAGTTGTAGTGTTCTACTCTCCTAAACTGCACACACGCACAAACAGTTGTAGTGCACTACTCTCCTAAAGTGTACACATGCACAAGCAGTTGTAGTGTGCTTCTCTCCTAAACTGCACACATGCACAAGCAGTTGTAGTATGCCACTCTTCTAAACTCTACACACGCACAAGCAGTTGTAGTATGTTACCCTCCTAAACTGCATGGACAATTTGCTTAGGCTGTTACATATCTAATAGCCTCCTCCATTAATTTTTTTAACCATTCTTCTCTCCTGCAGCTTGCTTTTTTGTTTACTTTCTTCCAGCTTCTTCTATATCTCTTGCCGTGACCACAGTAGAGAACCTTTGGCATTTATAAGCACCTTCTAGAAAAAACAGCAATGGGATTTGTTAATTTCATGAATCAATTTAATGGCTAGGCTTGTGGTCTTAATGCTGGCAGATGTTAAGCGGATACATTTCTATATGTTTAGCTACTACTAATTTTCATATATTCATTTATTTATTCATTTTCTCATATCAGCTTTAACAATTTAAGGCTTTTGAGGAGGTAGGAGCCTATTTCCAACAAGCAAGGGGCATAAGATAGAAAATTATTTCTGGAATGGACACATATACACATTCACACATGCAGCAGATACTTGTTTCCAGTTTTGAGCATTGCTGATTCACTAGTCCAAATGTATGTGACATCTCTATGAAAATATATGTAGAAGGAAGATTGGCTTGCTGACACAACTATAAAGGCATCTCAATTGAGAACAAGACTGGAGAACCAAGTCTTCTAGGGCAGCAACACAAGTTTCTGTACCATTGTGTTATCCACTAAATTACATATGGTTACAAATTTACTGAATAAAGCTAAGCAGGTGCAATATATTTCATTGGTATCCTATTTTGCTGGAGTAATACAATAAAAAATAACTACAATTGCATCTTTACTTAAAATCTATAAGGCTGTTTTGAAGCTGCTGTGTAATGACACCTACTAATTATTAAAGCAACCGTACATTTACACTTATCCCACAAAGTTTGTATATGACTTTAAAAGTCACATGATTTCATGGAGTTCTTTCAGACTGATAAATGTGCACAATTTTTTTCAAAAAGGCACACTAACTGGGATGCTGTATCCAGACTTCAGATATTCCACACATTAAAGAATTGAGAGCCAGATTAAATGGGCCAGTAGTAATCAATAGCTCAGGAAACAGTGTCACTGAAACAGCCAAGCCATAAACCAGTCACTCTTTAATTTATTATTCATTAAAATGGCTGGACAAAATTGTAGAGTGAGAACTGATAGAATAGTCCCAAGCAGTTTTATCGCACAATGCCAGCTTAAGCAAAACTACAATCTGTATATTGGAAAAATAAATAATACAGCCAAATTAGGAAACTTTTAAATAAATGAAAAATCTTAAAACATACAAGCTTTCATTTGAAGACACAAATTCTTGAAGTGATCTAAAAATAGCCAGAATACAATTAGATTTGAATGAATGAACATGACATACAATTAACGAAATATCTCTAAAAGCTAATCATAAAAATGAGAAAATAGGGTGTATAATATTAATGTCTTAATGGTCTTTATTGCAAAGCAGACTTTAAACTATACTTATCATTTAAATCCTGCCTGCAACAGTAAAGTTCACATATATGTAGATTTATATCTGTATGTTTAGAAGTATTGGCCATAGCATCTCCATAGTTACTGAAATGAACTGAAATATCTTAAACATGGTGGAATGCTGGGACCTTTAGTGATACAAGATGCTTCTATAATGCATTATTACAGTTCTTTTTCTGTGGTTTGCAGTTATGCTTCTGTCTTTAACATTTCTCCAAGCTCTAGGAGATAGAAAATGTGAGATATTACAGCACAGTTTTAATTAGATTATGTTTCATTATTTTAATATATTGTCTGAATTCTAAGGAACGACAAGGATGAGGCCAACATATATTTGTTGGTCAGCATTGCAAAACATTTTGATAAGTTTTAGTGTAGTGCTTATTAGAGTGACATCTGATTTGCCATAGTTTATATTTAGGCTATTATTGGTGGCCCAGCTGGCTAATTTGATAAATGTTTCCTGCAACTTGTTACTCAGTTTTACTAACCTATTGAGCTCCAATAGAAGGATGTTGTCGGCATAGACATTGCATCTAGCAAAAGGAATGTATGTGTTGGGTTGTTTAGGAAGTGTAAAGAGAGTAAGAGTCCTACATAGCCCCCCTGTGGCACCCAGTGCTAAAGAATTCCTGTCTTACAGACCTATGTATTTGTCTAGGCCTGGAATGCTATGTCTTCCAGGTAGTTCTTCAGCTAATCTAAAGTGATTTTCCTAAAATTTATCTGAGTCTTTTAGCAATAATAAAGAATCCTCCCAGCTGTTGCAGTTTTGTAACTGTACTTTCTTTTTATACCCCTTACAAATAGTACAACACACCTGAAATGTCAAATTATTTAATGCGGTCTTAATAACTGGCATTATCAACCTGCTCATGGTGTAGCAATAAATGTTCGGAAAGATAATGTAACGACAAAATAGTATGTTATTTGACCACTTTGGAAAGATGTAAGATATACAGAACATAACTGGATTCACTAAACAAAAGTCATTGTCTTTCAATGGTATATTTCTGCTTTTTTATTACTAAAATGTATTTGCTGCTGATTTGCATCCATAGGATCTTGCTTAGCTGATAAGACGACAATGCAGATATGGACAATTATTTACCAACATCACTGGAGTATGTAAAACGGTTTCAAAAGACGATGTATTACTTTAACTTTTGGGAATTCCCTGGGCCTTTCCCATATCCAGCCTGCTGACTGTCTGTAGCTATTTACTTCTATCAATACAAATATAATTAGGCTAAGATGTTCATTATTCAGAGTTTTCCTTTGCATCACTCCCTTTAATATCCCAACCAGAATGTAACTCATTTCAGAACTGCTCTTTCTTCTTCCTCTTTCATCTTTGTATTAATTAAGGACGACTGCAAGTCTCTGTTACTTTATTTGCTGCAAGTACATAAGATGCTTGTCTCTGTTTATGTGAACATTTTGCTTTATCACACTGTTGCTAAGCATCTTTATTTTCAGATTTTTTCATTCGTCATCATAAATCATTAGCAGAAAACCCATTATACACACATGGTACATTATGTCTTAGAGCCATGTAATACAATGTAAACAGCCAAAGTAAAAGTACATTTTTTTAATTTCTACATTTGATACCTTTGAATCTATTGCTATTTTTTTTTTATTCTAACAACTTGGTTTAAAGCTTGCCTGCTTATGCTTCTCATAAAATTATTGTGTTGGTATATCATTTTCCTGAAATTCTTTTCCTAGTGAATATTCTCCTTTCCTGGCCTATTGGCAGCCTGTTCTCTTTTGAATCTAGAAATGCTGACATCTGTTCTATTGCTGTCCCTCCATATTCAATTATTCCCCATTTATTTAAGTTTAGATATGCACGCCAAAAAAAAAAAAAAAGGCTGAGCTGTGCCTTATCATTATGAACACATACTGTTCATGTGTATATCTACTGTAATTTAAATCTTTTTCATGTGATAAGTACTTGTGAGCTAGCATTACAACATAAATAATAACACGTTTAAAAAAACTTTAAATACAGCTCTGATTTCCCGGCTGTATCATTGCAAGGAAAGCAGTATGTGCTCTTTCAGAAAGTGAAGGACGTGGAAAAGAGCTGGCAACCTGACAGCATCTGAGAGAAGGATTTCTAATTTCTACAGACCTGTGTAGTCACCTCCTTAGGACGGTATCAAAGCAGCACTTGCTGACACAATGCAGAGCCCTCGACCTTTTATAAACGTCAGGCTGCTAGAGAGACACAGCAACTACGTTCCTTCTACTACTCCCAAACAAACGCACTCTACTGTACCCTGCAGATTTGTGCAGCTAGCTGGAAATTCTGCTCTAGTTTTTCATCCCCTGAAGTATAGACATATAATTATGTTTTATCCCTTCAGTCAGTCATAAAATATAACATTTTTGGAGGTCTTGATTAATAGAAAGGTATTGTGAGTTTTACATTACAGTTAGTTACGCTGTTCATAATATCAAGATACTGCAATTTTTTTAACATAACAGTATTGTTCACACCGGGGGGGGGGGGGGGGGCATACATGCCTGAATGCATATTATTATGGACACTTTATGTGTGCCTTACTGAGATGTGGTCATACCCAGATAAATTGCTCAGGAGATGAAAATATGGGAGGACTGAAGTGAAAATCATGGAGTGCAGTCCTCAGTAGACCGCATTCAGACACTTTATCAGGTTTTGCTATACCAGAAGTGCAGCATTTAAACAGCGAGGACCATTGCACAATAGTATAATTGCTACTTACACACAATGCATGACACACTGTGCAAGAAATATTTTATCTTAAATATGTTTAGCACTTCTTTGAAACCAAGTATTTTTGCTCTGACTGGGTTAGTCCCACAAGAAACAAAGGTATTATCTTTTGTCTCTTATTCAACTGACAAGTTCAGAAGCCCTACAATCAAGTCCATACCAAGATTCAGTGCTTCATTTGTGTCACAGAGTCACCCTTCATTCCATATATATTGAGGCCACATTTTCTTGCTTGTTTTAATATTGTCTTAGTGTTGTAATATCACTAGAACTCAAATGAGGAATAACTGAGTTTATCACATGTAGAAGCTCTGCATTAAAAATATCAACAATATGGCAGAGACTAATCTTCTAGACATCAAACTAAAAGGAAGGTTCTAGAATAGTTCAATACAGGTGTTAAATTGACATATTAAACAGTAAATCTATGCATATTAACTAATAAACCTTGATTGCATGAATATGCATACAAAAGGTTATGTGATGGCAGATAGCTTCTGTTGACAAGGACGAAAATCAGACATTAATAAAAGTGTGGATATAATCTGTAGGAATGCAGATTGCATGCACAGAGCTTTTTCTTAAATTACTTGCCATTTCATCTCTCGAGAAAGGCATAGGTCAGTCATCTTTCAACATTACTAAATAAGATTATTCTGCTGTAATGGCACTAGTCCCCTGTACCAAGGCCTGACACGTGGCTGCCTGAAAAATGATAAGGAAGAGATTCATTCATTCCTTGCACCAGATGCTAGAGAAACCCCTAAACTGTCTCTCTTGCTGCGTGTATAAGTGTGTGCATGCATGTGTTCTCATGCAAACTGAAGTCATTTTGTGCCGTAGAAGTGTGTGGTGTGTGTGTGTGTGTGTGTGTGTGTGTGTTTGTGTGTGTGTGTGTGTGTGTGTGTGTGTGTGTGTGTGTGTGTGTGTGTGTGTGTGTGTGTGTGTGTGTGTGTGTGCACGTGTGTGCGTGTTTGTGCGTGTGTGCGTGTGTGTGTGTGTGTGTGTGTGTGTGTGTGTGTGTGTATGTGTTGTGTCTGTGTGTGTGTGTGTGTGTGTGTGTGTGTGTGTGTGTGTGTGTGTGTGTGTGTGTGTGTGTGTGTGTGTGTGTGTGTGTGTGTGTGTGTGTGTGTGAGTGTGTGTGTGTATGTGTGTTCAATGAGCAGATACTAATTTCAAGATGCTTAAAGTACTGCAGACAGCCACCTATAACAAAACAGTATGACAGCAGTAGGACGTTATCACCACTGAACAATACTTATTGTAGGAATGGATATATACATTTTCATTTTCTCTCATTATACTTACTTGACACCTGGTTCCTTGCAGCACAGTGATTGGCCAATAGTACTCCCTAAGGCATGCACGCTGTACAACCAAGGAATATACCAAAATTTATAGAAAAGGAATGTGGACCAAGGATGAAATCCAAGCACTTAAACTGCAATCCTCAAAACCTCAACACATAAAGTGTGGCTACTGTTTTGCAGTCACTAAGTTTTAAAGTGTCGCTCATCAGAGTATTACCCTTACTCCAAGGCACAGTGAGGTTTAAGTTATTATGTAAGTAATGGGAGTGGGATGTACCACTCCCCACATAAGGGGGGTGCAAGGGCATAGCTTTCCTGCATAAATGTTATAAAAAGTTTAATGTTCATTGTTTGACTTGCAATTTGTGCTTAAGTGCTCTTATTTCTGAAACTGACAATTTCAGTTATGTAGTCAAAAAAAAAAAAGATTACAGATCCGATCACCATTCATTGGGAAGGAGTGTGAGAACCAACTTGATGTTAAATGTAAAGATGCAAAGTAAACTCATTCTGGCAATGAATTTCTGACAAAAACTCCACTTTTGCAAAGTATGATTGTCCCTAAAATACAGCTTTTGATGCAAAATGACAAATGGATCAACCCCTTAATGCACACTGCATTTGGAAAAAAATATCTGTTGAGCTTCCTACAAGTTTTCTCCATACGTTGCCGCTTTAACAGATTCTGAAAATATGCATAAAGTATGCATACAATATTGTGATAAAATGGCAGATGGACCACATTTGTGTTGGTTGCCTGAAAGTGAAATTCATTTAAGTAGCATGACTCACTGAATAATCAAAATGAAAATGCAGCTACTTAGAACTTTACAATACATATTTCCCCAGAGTAAAAGAACTCTTGTGAAGATTTGATGCATCTGTTACATAACATACCCAGTGTGCTGTATAGGAATGTCTTTGAATGTGGCTTGATAAAGGACAAGGGCAGTCTGAAAGTATTAATTCTTATAGTTATTAATCAGATTTTTATTTAACATTTTAAATGTTCATTTTTATGGACTTGCAATATGCATTTAAGTTTTAGTGCAGAGGAAGTGATATTGTTATGTTTTCAGTCAGTTTCAGTGTGCATGGAGGAAATCATGACTATGACACAGTCGTGCAATGAACAAAGTACAAATTAGCCAGCACAAAATAGTCAGCATTCCATATCCGTGTATTTTATTCATTCAGATTTTGATATGTAATGAAAAAACTTCATACATCACTCAAAAAATCAGCATACTCCATCAGTGCAATACCCAATACATTAATCAACAAGTTAAAAAAAACCTTAATTAACGCTGATTGGCTGCTCACAAGTGATCATTAAGTCCAGGTGCAAAAAGACCACCTAATTTGATTATCCAAATTATTTCTTTTCTGTTTAATATGTTATGCCACACAGATTTATTATTTCTATTGAATGTGTTCCTGTCTGTTATAACAAAACTAAATCTAGCAGAATTATGCTTGATGGTGTGTTTAAATAAGGCATTTGAAGTAGGAGCACACCTAACGTCACTCAAATGTTCTGAAATTCTTATTTTCAATGGACGGGAAGTTTGACCCGCATAAAACACGGAACATGTACATGTGGCCAGATATATAACCCAATCAGAATTACGATTACCATAAACATTAATCTGGAAAACTATTGAAGTGTTTTTAGATGTAAAGTGCTTGCTTTTACAAACATATTTGCAAAAACTACAATTACCACAAGGTTGACATCCTAATAAGGGCTGACCATCTAAAGTAATCTGATGTTAAACTAAATTAGTATGAGTATGTTTTTTATAATGTTTAAACCAATCCCCCATAGTTTTACCTCTCCTATATGAAAATAAGCTTCTGGGAGGTATCACTCAACTCTATGCTGCTGCTTCTGTTGGTAGATGTCAAGTGGAAACAGTAGAGTGTAACAGGGTGGATAGAGAAGCACTCTAGGAACTCTGCAAACTCTGTTGTTTTCACCTGAGACCAATGGCAAACTGAGGGTTACCAATACCAGTGGAGACCAAGGTATGTGTAGCACTTTGAATTTTAACTACAGGAACCTTTCAGAGATCCACAGGGGTTATTCTGGGGGTCCACAGGCATCAGCATCCATGATTCTATACCAGTTCTTGAATGCTGCTGTGGCATGCCAGTGATATATATATATATATATATATATATATATATATATATATATATATATATATATATATATATATTTTTTTTTTTTCCCCTGTACCCCTGAGAATAGAACTACTACTATTCTACCCCATAGCATACTTCCTTTAAGTCTTGGGTGTGGTACACTGCACTCACATTGAATTGAAATCACCACCTGTGGAAAAGAGAAGGTTCTACAACAACTGCAAGGATATGTGTAATGCTAGGGGAATCATCCTGTATGTGTGTGCTGGCAACCCCAGCAGTTACGACAACTCCCATATATCTCACACCTCACAGATTTATGAGAGGTTTTCCAAGGATGATGTCCCCTAAGGCTATTTACTGAGGGATGCAGGGTATGCATTGCAACCATGACTGATGATGCCCATCAGAAATGCACACACACCCATGGAGGAATACTATAAAGAGGCACACGCTCAAACAAGAAGCATCATAGAGCATGTGTTTGGGTTGCTGAAGTTACGGTTTCATTGCCTAGATGCATCGGGGAGGCATGCAGTACATTCCCAGTGCTGTGACAAAATTATTACAGTCTGTGCTATCCTACAGAATACCATCTATGAAAACAGCTGCAACAAGAACACCAAGGGGTAGGAGGAAACATTCCCTGACCGCTGGAAAGTTCACTTCATCCACACGTAGGTGAGGATCAGAGGGAGACCTCCAGCTGCTGTGGGTGTACGTAGACATAGCCATGCACAATATGCTTTTGCCCTGGTGAAAAGGCAATGGATATCACACATGCTGACCACCTAAAAGGTACACCTTTCCTCATATGCACATACATAGAGTACAATTGATGCCAGGCAATGCTTACAACCTTTACTTCCTCATGTAATGGCTGTGTACTGCTAGCATCAATCACAATCAGCCCTGAATTACAACAGCTGTTACAATAGGACTCTCAACATAAGTGCAGAACTGGTAATAGAAAAATAAATGTATAAGAACATGAGTCAATGGCAGATATCTGCATAAATGCTACTTGCAAATGCACCTTAGTAGAATGTATGTGAGTTGTCCAGCAATACCATCAGTATCTGACTGACATCTGTAATATATACTTATACAAATTACCAAATACCCTGCCCCATATGAGTCTATATCATATGTTTGAAGTTTTATAACTTCGAACATTAAAATATTGAATTTAAATGTTCGAGGTTATAAAACTTTGAACATATGTAAAAAAAACAAAACAAAAAAAAAACAAACCCAAAACTAATGGCTGTAGGCAGAGGACCAAGTCCCCCTGCACCCCCCCCCACTTAGGGGGCTGCGCCCAGACAACCCCTGCTGTTTAAATATACCATCTCCAAGACCACATTACAGTGCTGTAATTACTGCACTGTACTGCTATCTCGGAGTTGGTACATTTAAAGAGCGGGGGCTGTGCGGGGTGCAGGGGGGCTTCCCCCCTGCCTACACTATTGTCAGGTAAGTTCCGTTTTTTTTTTTTTTTTTTTTTATTATATGTTCGATGTTTGAAACTTCGAACATTTCAATTTGATTATTTAACGTTCAAAGTTTTCAAACTTCGAACATATAATACAGACCCCCCCCCCATACAACTAAAGTACCCACTATAGAAAAAGCAGTCCAAAAAGGTATACTTATACCCACATTCTCACAAGTGGATCTATATGCATGACTAAAAACATTCCTCTCCCTTCATGTTCCCTAGTGATACGGTTACTTTTTAGTGTAGATTTAGCTCTCTGAGCACTCTGAAGATGCAAGTGAGGTATGAACTCATTAGAACTGCTGAATACCAAACATTTGCCTTTGTGTACCAGATGTAAATATAGTGTAGCCTCTACACGATTGTTAGGTGCTAGTGGCTTGCAATGTGAATAATTACTGTGACTGAAACAAAACAGAGTAGTGCACAAATACCCTTCCCTGAAGTGAGTGTGTCAGTCAGAATACACTTACAAAGTGTAGAACTAACTACAATGAGCTTTTAAACATAGTGGAATGTTGAGACCTACTTTTTGTGAAGGGGTCATAATGAGTACTTATAGAACTAAGAATTGCTTTTTCCATGTGCACACTGCTTACCTGTGCACAAACAAGGTTCACCACTTAAGAAAAAAGTGAAACATTTAATTTGGTTCACCTTCCTTTGTGCAAACATGCTTAGTGGCGATGTGCAGCCATCAGCACTCTGGACAGTACTGAGTATGGAAAATACACCCACTGCCTAGCTTTCCTTGTGGCACCAGGTGTGAATGCACTAATTTCATGATCTGAGTGCAGATCAGCCAGGGTTCAACTAGCAGACTGTACCTTTTAGTAAGGGTGTTCTACTGTCATTGCTCACAAAACTTTGATTATAAAGGTAGTACTACATAACAATAGCTGTATAATGTAGGTTGGTTGACAGAAATGTATAATTACTGCTTGTATAGACATACTTTTGTAGGGGTATCACAGCTCATTAATGACTGAAGTATGAACCCCACCTGATTATGTGTGCAACTGGTTTGGCATTACAATGATGATCATGTAATAAAACTGCAGTTGCATACCTCTGATGAACACTACAGTTTAATCACAGTCATCTAGACCCTCTCCAGTAACCCAAATATAACTGTAAAACAGAAAGTATTGTGAGGTATGTATCATAATTCAAACTCTGTTACTAAAGTAATACAAGTCTATCCATTTCCAATATATTTTCAGACATTAGTCCTACATCACACCTGAAAATGCATGAGCCAAGACCTTTTAGTGTCACATGCATACAGACCCAGCTGAAGTATAACACCAGTCACTCTTTAAACTCTATCCCTGTAATGACCATGGTTGACAAATACTTGCGTGGCAATGAGGAGTAATCACCTTGGTGGAAATGTACGCATTCCCTTTTACATTAGGTTTGTTTCCACCTTGTACAAATTACTTTTCCCCATGTGTAAGTCCCAACAAAATATGTTCCAAGTCATCACTTTGGTCCCTCCAAAGTCAAGGCTTAAAAGCCTAGCCATTGAACATTTCAGTGCTGACCACTGGACAAAGTGTGACCAGGTATAGCTGCACACTTGCCAAAAATCACTGCCCAGTTTCACATCATTATTGATGTTTCATAAACTCCTTTCCTTTTGTTTGGCAATGTTTTTCTTTGCTTACTCTCACAAATATGGTTGGCATGGTTGTGCATGTGTGTGTGCTGGTCATAAAGTGCAAGATCACAATTTTTTTTAGGAAACCATTGCTATTGCTGTTGGAGGATCTTTGCAGACATACCAGGCAATAGGAAGAATGGTGCCAAATTTAAGGCACAGAGGTGGGGTATGGAGGAGTCAAAAATCTTTGCTGCACTCCTCGTGAAGTGCTACAGCTGGAGGCTGCTGCAGGATGACTATGCTGGGTCTCAGTATAAGGCTGATGCTTGGAACAGCCTAGCCAATGCTGTCTCTAGTGCGACTGGCATATTGTGCACTGGGAAGAAGTGTAGACACCACACAGTGAACTTAAGTGGGGCAAGCAGGCACAACTCAACCAGTGGCTGGATGCGTTTAGAACTACTAACATCCCCCGTGTTGTGTAAGTATACAGATCAAGCAACTTGAAATAGTATGTGATGGTGTAGGTAGCTAAGACTAGCATGCATAATGCTTTATTATCTCTTCTTCTCTCATTCCTTATTTTACAGCTGTGGAGGAAATCACAGCAAACAGGGAGACACATGCTGAGAGATTGGCAAGGGGTATTCCTGCTGCACATCTGACTCTGATTGTAATAATTATTGTGATTCCATAGATCGGTAGTAAATTCAGCATGCGTATCTTACCTGTAACAACAAACATGTATGCTTCCTTCTGTAGCTGATGATGATTCTATTAGGCAAGTGTAATAGCGTATTCAAATTTTGTGGGTTCAATTCTCACAAGTAACATAAAGATTTACGTTCAATGTGTATCATTTTCAGAGTTGAAATGCAGCAATAGTGGCTATAATTTTATGTTGTTAACTTACTCTCTACTATCTTTGAAAGCATCTATGGAATATGTGCATATTCCAAGGACTACTTGTTACAATTCACAATCATTTTTGGATTGTGAAAGATCTATGCATGGCTATTTATTGTCAATAAAGAATGAATGTGACATAGCATGGTTCTAATCATCTCTTTTCCTTTTTGTCTCACAACACGCTTTATCTCTTTTTTTTTGGGGGGGGGGGGTACCTGGCATCACACCATGCTGATGTCATACATTTCTGGCAACAAACCAAATGCCTTTCAGCACTGGGGGGTGGGGCAGATTTTGCAGCTTGGCCTGCCAACTCTCAATCAGCTGATGCACCAACACCCAGCACCTCAGGCACGCAGCCTGGCAGTACTGCCTCAACAACCTCTACCCTACCTTGTCCGTCATCGTCAGATATCATTGTCACAGCTGGTGATGCACTGGTACCCTCCAGGAGTACTGAAGGAGCCAGTAATTATGTTACTCACCAGTAGCTGCCAGGGATGGTGCATGATCTAATACAGAGTAGCCTTGGTGCCCACATCAGCTGAGTGGAGAAGTTACTCCTAAAAATTGAAAATAATTGAAAAGCGACCCCTGGGCCAAGCAGTCTCACAGGCAATTGAGGAAGGAGACAGTGATGACAGCTCTGAGGGTGAGGACTAGATTCTCACTGTTCCCACATGTTCCTCCAATATTGTCTACATATCCCCAGTAATGGCATCCTCCATCCTTTTTGTATCCATCACCATCCCTGTGACTGTCTTGTTTGCCCTGTTTGTCTGCACCTGCTCCTCACCTACCCTACCTGCCTGACTCTCACATTCCTAGGTCCCTTCTCCAATATTCCACTCTTTTTGAAACTCCCCCAAATGGGGGGGGGGGCATCTGTCCCACAAAAAAATGCTCCGTACATAACTCTCCATAAAATGGCCCAAAGAAAGCCTTCACTTTTCTCCTCTGCATTTGCACAGAGCTTGGCACTTGGCACCAACACTAAGTGACAGTGAATGACTGCTCATGTCTAATGGCAATACCGGGTGAGTTTTTGCATTCGGCTGCACTAATCCAGTTGTCTCTATTCAATACCTTTAAACTCACTGCGCTAGAGAAACACATAATTATGCACAATAAAAGCACTACTTTGAAACAGTTACTCTGACAGTTCTTAAACTGCTGGATGTAACAAAGTGCAACTTCCTATATGAAGTGCTGATATAAATCACTTGACTGAAGTTTTTTATGCCCATAGCATCAAGAGTTTGATTCCAGATGCATATCACATCATTTCTTAGTGTGATGTGGTATTTTTATGATATGTTTAATCACCCACATTTTATAGTCACATAAGCAACCCTGATCATGTTTACTTAGCTAAGGACATCCTGACATTATTTGTGTAGAAAAAGGAATCTAATGAATTTGAACCTTGGCTTATTTGTGCTCTGACCAGAAGTTCACTGCTCTTACACTTTGTGCCATAGAGAAAGTGAGGCAGTAGGTGCCTTTTCCATGCTCAGAACTATCCAGAGTGCTTATGCCCACACATCACCACTGAGTCTGTTTGTGGTAAAAGAAGAGGTACTAAATTAAATTGTTTGCTGTTTTCCTTAAGTTGAGAACCGCATTTGCTTGGCACTTAATATTGCGCAAATGGGGGAAGGCAAGGCCAACAGTTATTTATGTAATAAAACTTTGGCCCCAACATTTCAAATACAGGCTACAGTTCACACATTATTCTTTCCCCCATAACATATCTTGCAAGCCTGACTCATGAACATTCAGAAGTATTTTGCAGTTAACCCCAGTCTGTTTAGGTACTGTATGTCCCTATCTGTCCTTAGCTTGGCAGTGAGCACCGGTGGATACAGCTACTTCGCAAGTCCAGCTTGAATTCCTAACATTAAAATCACGCAGACGCTAATACTTTGCCCTAATCTATGTAAATCAGCTTCTCAGTGATGCACTTTCTGAACAGGTGTATAGCTTGTCTAACTCTGGTTACTGGGCTCTAATCTTTCAGTAGATGTAAATGCATTCATAAGTACAGGAGAAAAGGGCAGTGACATGTGTGCTTGACTGAACATATATTTTATGATATTTGTGTGTACCCTGCAGCAATGCACTTGTAAATGATATATCAGTACTTGGGCCATTGTCAAACAGACTGCAGAATTACATAGCCTAACTGCATTGTTACATTTGTTATGGGTTTATATGGATACTGGACATTGGTCATGTATGATCATATCCCATTCATATTGTCAGTAACTTGTATTAATGTGGACATACCTTCATCTGAATATGAAGACACATAACTCCATCTTTGCACTACTGGTGTTTCCCAAGTGTGTGTGTGTGTGTGTGTGTGTGTGTGTGTGTGTGTGTGTGTGTGTGTGTGTGTGTGTGTGTGTGTGTGTGTGTGTGCACGCGCACGTGTCTTATGAGTCTTATTTACACAACATCCTTAAAAACAGGTACCTCTGTCTCATGTCTGCAATATGCATTCATGGCAGCTTATTTTACCTAAGTTGTCAGGATGTATTTAGAAGTATTATTGAAAATTCCACTCAAACAATTATATCACAAATCCTGGCTTTGAACCCAAGTCTCATAACAGTATATGTTGCCTACAACAAGCTGATGTCATCCTCCATAAAGTGCATTCTGACACTATTAAAGTCAAACTTCTGCAGTGGAGCAAGTGTTAAGTATGGTGTTCTCTGTCTTGTATAACTAGATAAATAGGGGATCTAATCTCACAACAATCAACTTGTCAGTGTCTGACTGGGGTGTGCATAGTCATATGGCATGAGTCCAGGTCCTGCTGTCTTCACTCAAATAGCAATCAGAAGATACTTTTGCACTGTTACTTGACTCCACAGCAATTTCATGCAGCCCTAAAGTGGTGATGTCATCCTCTGTAAAGTGCACTCGACAGTGCTAAAGTTAGATTTCTGTGGTGGTGCTAGCATTAAGTACTGGGTTCTCTATCTTGTGTAACTAGACAGGTGTAGGTTCTAATCTGACAGTAGTCAGTGTGTGTGTGTGTGTGTGTGTGTGTGTGTGTGTGTGTGTGTGTGTGTGTGTGTGTGCGTGTGTGTGTGTGTGTGTGTATATTTTCCTTCAACTATCAGCCTTGAGTCTTTTTTACACTGGGGTGTGAGTCCATAGTTCTGTCGGTCACTCTTCATAACATCTTCTTCTCAGCATACACTGATGATGTAATCCTCTATAAAGTGCACTCTGACACTGTTAAAGTCATACATCTGTGTTGGTACTAGTCTTATGTTGTATGAAATTGAGCTTGTATGCTTAGACAGGTAATATGTTTGAATCTGACCTCAATCAACTGGTGTGTGTGGAGTGATACATTATGGTTATTGTATGATTTGAATATGTTCTCATTTGGCTCTCACTCAAGAACAACATGTGTTCCCCAGCAGCATTGTGTGACTGTCAGCATTTGTGTCATTAACTGTTCTGCATGATCCACATCCAATTATAATGACATGAAATAGGCAGAGTTGTATGACTGTGTTAAGAATGCTTTAGTCAGCTGTATCATATGTAGCACAGTGAGCTCACATACATTTGGTAGGCCATACAAAGCTATTCTCTGCGATGTATACCCATTAGGATTTGACAGTGCAGAGTTTCCTTTACGTTGTTCACGATGTATTCCCATTAGGATTTGACAGTGCAGACTTTCCTTTATGTTGTTCTACTAGTTGTTTGTGTGATATGTGTTTCCATGTTGCACCCAGTAAATGCTTTGTGACAACATTGATGGCATGTGTTTGATTATTGCAGGTGGTATTGTGGCTTATGCGTCACACATACCTCTCAAATGGCCAGTATCGCCCTTAATTTCAACTCCACATTAACGCTGCCTCTCTTAATCTTTCCAAAAAGTGGTCACTTTTTCGGGAAGGGTGGTGAAGTCTGCTTATAAAATACTGACAGTTATTACATTTGTACACATTTGTTCCTGCAGAACATGTATAATAAGTTACTATAACATATTCTGTCAATACCACAGATTAATGGTTATAATATTTTAAAACTGTATATGATTTGCCTGTTTGTACTTTTGTCCAGGAGTATGTTGCTATGTGTCCTTGACTGTTTCAGTGCTATGGTGATACATCAGTCATATTTGAGCAAGTCATTTTGCAGATCTTCAGAGTATGCAGTACCCCCTATTGTATATCCCGTCCTTGCTAAGCATCTTGTCCAGTGAGCATGTCAGTAATGTGTATGTGACCATCGCATATATCCTATCATGCATGTTTATATCATAATATAATTGCATAGGAGTTGTAAACATCAGTACTTACTGTGCTGTCTACCTATGTCCTTAATGTTATGCTACTGACTTGTCTTGGAAGTGTACATACACTGACATATCCTATCTTGCGGACATTCCATATTTATCATGCCCTTTTCCTCTTTATTAATTCCTGTCATTCATTTCTGCCCACGTTTTCATCAGCACACTTTGCCTGCCCAGTGTACCTTTCCTTGTAGTTGCCCCTGCCATTTATCCTCTCCCTGCATTATTTCATTCTGCAAATAATTGTGCTACTGCACATCGCACACAATACTTATGTTATTGCAGTATTTTCACCCCCAGTAGCCATTGTGGCTGTCCATGAGATCTCCCAGGGGCAAACATGAATGCTTCTTCTTTCAATGCTTATGCTGCTCTGCATAGTTTCCTTCCCAGCAGTACTGTTGTTAGCCACAAAACCTTGCTTTATACACAATTAGCGCTGCTGCTTATTGCACTAACATGTAAACTTTGTGTAGGCTTCATTCAAGGCCTATATGGAGTTTACTGAATCCCTGGGAATGTCTTTTAACAGGCAAAAAAGCATAGTGTATCTCTTCTTGTCCAAATGATGTGCTTGCATTCATTTTAACAGTTTATTCAGAATCATTCATTTTACTATTGGACTTGTGTAAAGCTCTTTTTATTGGAGTTTTTTTATTAGTTTGCTTATTTGTATATTTGTTCATTAGTTCATGCCTATGTGATTTATCAGATGGTTCCAGCTGCACATTTTTCAGCATTAAAGGAAGACAAATTTCTAATACATCGAATGAAACAATTGTATACAATGAACAAAAGCATCACAATCATTTTTGTTGAATTACCTTTACAGTAGAGAGTTGATTATCCAAACTAATTGTGATCTAGGTTAGTTTGGATAATCAAATTCTTCTGATAATCAAAAATATAATTGACCCAGATACCAAACATCTAAAGTCTTGTTTTTTTCTGCATGCAGGAATACACTTTTCAACCTTCAGTGATTCCAACAGACAATAAAGAATATTTTTCACACATGAGCTGGCTACAAGCTCAAAAAACATGCTCAAGCAAATAAGTATAATGGTTACATATTCAGACTTTATGATTTTTCCTACTCAAAAACTTTGGAAGGCTGGTTCTGATAACTGACGTTTTTGATAATCAGTGTTTGGATAATCAACTCTCTGCTGTAGTTATCAGCAGTTTCACTATGTGAACATGGATGCATATGTATTTATTTATGTATGTATGTACATATGTATGTGTATATTTAAATTTGTCCTGTGGGATGAAGCACTAATGCAATTGGATATTGTTCAAGCCAGTATATTGAGTACAATGCATTTGAACAATTGACATGCAAAGAGGAAATATAGTGCAAACAGTGCAAAAATGTTTCAGCATGTTTACTTTTGGCAATAGAGCTTTTCAGAGGTAGCTCATGCTATTGGGCTGCAGGACTGCAGCCCCCCAGCTATAAAACAAAACAGAAAAGAAAAGAATAAAGAAAAGAAAAAAACGCGAGTTGCGGAACATCACACATGCACTTGCGGCATTTTTGGCCTGCTGGTGAACCAGTCTGGAGCATGCTCACAGAATCCAGACTGTCTCACCAGCAGCCCAGATTAGGAAGACAGCATTCAGAAGCAATACCCCAGAAGTCTATGCAGTTACAACTGCATAGACTGGAAGGGGATTGGACTGCAATGTCTGCAGGCTGGGTAGCACCCATCTTGCTTGTTCTTGCGGGAAGAACTAGTACGGGAAGGGCTTGCTCTCATTGTACGGACCTTACTGCACTAAGGAAGGACTTGCTCTCAGGTATGAAACTGCAGGAAGAAGTGTGTGTGTACATGTGTGTGTGTGTGTGTCCCTACCCACCACCATTTGTAAAAAATTTACAGATTTTTGCCTCATAGTTCTGTTCTGTTCCTCATAAAAATCTGTAGTTTCTGTATTTTTGTGTTGTTACACAGTCTGTAGTGCAGTGGTGCAGTGGTAGCATTGTTGCTTGACAGCTACAGGTTCCCTGGTTTGATTCTTGGCTGGGGTGCCTTCTGTGTGGAGTCTGCATGTCCTTCCTGTGTTTGTGTGGGTTTTGTCTGGGTGCTATGGTGTCCTCCCATCTTACAACAACATGTGTCTGGAGTGTTTCTCCCTGTGCCTCTGCTGAAAATTGTTTTTTGTTCCAAGTCAGACTTTCCTGGAGCAATTTTTCTAAGTTTATAAGATGGATATTTGACATTTGTTCCTATTTTTGGGACTGTATTCCCCCATTATTGGGTTCATCCATGTTTTTGTGCTAAGGTTGAGAGCTATGGTAAGAACTGAATTCACTGAATATGTTTGGGGGATGTATTCCCCCATTACTGGCTTTGTCCGTGTGTTTTTGCTAAGAAGATTAGAGCTATGGTGAGAACTGAATTCACTGAATATGTTTGGGGGCTGTAGTCCCCCATTATTGGCTTTGTTCATGTGTTTTGTGCTAAGAGGTTGACAGATATGGTGAGAACTGACTTCACTAAATGGTAGCCATTTAAGTTTCAGTCTTCCTCTGTTTCACAAAACAGCTCATTTGGCATAGTGATATGTTGCTCTGACTGTTTTGCACAGGGTCCTGGGTTCAAGACTTGGCAGTGAAATGTATGGTGGTAACACAGCATTTTATTCTAGAAACTTTCCAACATTATACAAGCAATGTTTAAAATGCGTCCCTGTTTTTTGGGCTTTTGCCCCCCCCCCCCCAATAAATTTTGGCTTTTTCCAGATTTCTTGTACTGCAAAGTTTAGAGATACAGCTGAGTGTTGAGTAGATTTTACAAGGAGCTGAGAGCTGCAGGGAAGCAAAAGTTTAATGCTGCTTATGCTAAGTCTGCTTGCATTGTTAATAGGACAACAGGTAGTATACTTGCTTTTGGTGCAGAAGGCTATGGGTTCTACTCCCACAGTAGGTAGATGCATTGCTGATACTGTACTGTGTTGCAAAGGGGGTGGATGCTGCAGTCCTTTTTGGTGAAGATACCTAGTAACTATGAACCTGTTATCAGTTTGCCATCCATTCCCTATTGCAATATTACTATCATTTTTTTAGTGTAACATAGGCAATTTGTTCCTCAAGGGAAATAGGCACTTTAGTTGCAGATGAAACAATGAAATATAAACTTGTTTGCTAGCAGCAACCTCTTCATTAGTTACAGATCTCTTTAATGTAGAATTATTTAGATGACTTTTACTTCTTCAGAGATTGTGCATATTTACTGATACTGGTGGACTGTAGACATTTGAGTAGACTTTTATGATGGAAATGTTACGAATTGGGCAGTTTTGTCATTATTGGTGCATGCATTTTGTTTCATTGTTTACTGGAAAAATGTGCAAAACAATAAATTCAAAATGCTCTCTAAAACTGTACTGCATTGTACAAGGAACATCATTTAATACAATTGGGAAGGTGTATCAAAGACCATGTGTATGTTTCATGTGCAAGGGGCCTGTGATTTGAAAACAGCCCAAAGTTAATCTTTATTTGCCACTGGCAAAATGTATTTTCTTTGAATGTGAGATTCAATGCTGTTTCAATGAATGTGAGAGTCAAGGGCAGAGACATTTTAATGCTAAGTCTGTTTTCATTGTGAGACTGCATTGCTTTGTTTAGCAGATATCTATTAGTGTTTGTGCTGTAAAATGCAAAATAAAACATTCAAATGAAGTCCAGATCATCACAGAAGTAAAGCAGTATGCACATTAGTGTTTATGGTAAATGGGGTGAAATAGCCAAGTAATGGTTCATTGGAATGGCTGCAGGGAGGAGGCTCCATTCGACCATGATTTTGTGAGGGGGGAAGGGTGGCAAACTCAAAGATAGCCCCGACTGAACTATACCTCTCAACTGTCCAGATTTTTGCAGAATGAATAGATTTTTGCTTCTTATTTTTAGTTTGTTCCTCATAAAATGTGTGGTTTTCTGGTAAATCATTTAGGAATTAAGTCACTAAATAATGACGGACACTGAGTTTCAGACTTCATAACCTTCAGAAAAATGCATGCTAAAGCAAGACCTGTTATTCTATCAACTGTCTCAATTTATACAAGAGCAATTTTTAGTACTGTTTATATGTTCCCCCAATATATTTGGCCTTGTCCAGATTTCCTGCATTAACAGGTTGAGAGGTATGTGCAGATAAATTGCTTTATAGAATTAAGTATATCCAAACCAGTCAACTGTCCCTGATTTTGGCTCAAAATGTTGCTCTTCCCCTAATAATCCCTCCGCAAAATGGCAATTTTGGAAGAAAACGTGGAGGGTTTACAATTAATAAATAACTGTAATTATCAGAGTTATAGATTACTTTTATTTCAGAAATGCATGTAGATTCTTTTATTTTGTCAGTTGCTCAAGTTAGCAGTACTAATATTAAAAAAGTGTCCCTTCTTTGACAGGTTCCCAGCTGTACTGTGTGACTATTTTATATTTTTGCATCACATTTTTGGTTTGTTTTTCATAAAATTGTGTTTTTTTGGCAAATTAGTGGCAAATCATTAAAGACTGAAGTTAGAAAATAATGATAGACGTTTGAGTTTCAGATTTCATACTCTTCAGAAAATTTATACTAATGCAAGACCTACTATTCTATTATCTTTCTAGGTTTATAAGAGCAATATTTAAAAATTGTCCTTATTTTTGGGCCTTTGTCCCACTTCTATGTATGGCTTTGTCCAGATTTCTTGCTCTGAAGTTGAGAGGTATGATAAATGTGTCAGGGCCATCACAGTCAGCCAGAGCCATTTCAAATTGTGACATATTTGTTGCACCCCACTCCCCCATTTAGTGACTCTGGATGTGTCCAAGCAAGGCATGGAGCAGTTATACAGTGTAAATGTGCAGAGTATCCCCCATCCAAGGTAGACACAAGTACTACAGTGGCTTTTCATCTGTCCTTGATTTTGCAGAATGTTCTGGTTTCTGTCATATTTTTATAGTGTTGATTTATGCTTATTATTATTCAGAAATTGCCTCTTGCTCTCTGTTTAAGTAGCAATGCTTTAATGACCATCACGTAAGCTTGTCTGAGATTGTAAGATGCAAGTAAGCTTTAATAAGCATACTGTTAAAGAATTGCCAACATTGAAAGCCTTTTTGTTGTTGCCATGCAGAGAATACTTACATAACTAGATAATGTATAAGCCTTGGGTATTGAAATGCATATGACAGTATTTGTAATAAAGGACAGGATTATATTATTTTAAGAAGCTCATTACATTTGTTGGAGACTTGCAGTCATCTTTGCAGGCTTTACCTGTAAACTAAACAGAATGCCAATCTATCATGTGTGGTCCATAACCTGTGCAGTAATCCTTTAAGTAATGTATCTTGAGCTTGTTTCTTGTTTGGTTTTCATTTTTTACTTTGATCATGTTTTCCCCATGAAACAAGTAAATAGTTGTTGTCAGGCAGCAGGCCTTTTTTGGGTAAAAAACATTTTTTACAAGTGGGGGTATCACAGAGATTGCTACTTTCAGCATGTTACTTGGTACTTTAATACAGCTGAATACAAAATTATAATTAGAACTGCAGTGCAAGGAGAAGTGGTTTGAGTTGAGTGCTGCTTGCTTTTCTTATACTTTATTTTGACTGGCATTCCAGTAATGTATTTAAAAAGTAATTTATTTTTTCATGCCTCACAACCTTTTTTTTCCCATCTAGATATTAAGTAAGCGGTCATGCAGCCAATGCATTGAAATATTTTTTTTCTTCTACACTTTGTTTTGTCTTGATTGGACTCTCATGATGACGGTTTGGCACCCAGGGCAGGGTATTTAATTAAAGTTGCAGTTTTTGTGGTTTTGAGCATAGCTCCTCCCCTTTCTAGTTGGCCACACACCTTCCCATTGACCACACACACACACACATTCAGCTATCTCCTGCTGCCCCCCTTTGATTTGAAGTCACCAGCCAGCACTGGAGCTTTTATAATTTACATAAGGAATAAATAAGTGAAGTTTCAAGTTTCACAAAAAGGAGTAGTCAACTAAATGCAGACAAACACTTTCAGCTAATATAATATAAACTTCGCCAGACAACAAACAGTCTTGGTATCATAGTGATTAAATTCTCAGTATTTCAACACTATAAGTATTGTATTACTATCTGATGACAAGAATCTTTTTAACTTAATAGAATTAGACAGCTGAAGAATTTGATTTAGTCTTATGTCCATAGTTTGGGGATGTGTTGCTGCATGTAAAATAAAAGTGCAGCTTATTGAAATGGTTGACACCACTAGTTTTGGAAATCTGTATATAGCATCCACAAAATAACAACACAGAAAAAAGAAAAAAAAGAAACTTTGTAGAGGGAAAGAGACAGAAAGGATTATTAAGGGATGTATATGTATTTGAGAGTGAGAATACTATAGTATAGCTGTGTGGATGCTTGTATAATCTATTTAAAAGATAAGTCCAGTTTAATTTTATATAGTAGTCACTATGAACAATGTATTTAAATATTTATACTTAACATTAGACTAATAAGCAGGGTGTGGACAATTTTTAGGATTTGCAAGTGCATCATTTTAAAACGTGTTACTTCTAGACAATCAATCAGTGTGAGTTCATAAACAAATTCTAAAAGCCAAGATAGAGGAATTTGTGTACATCTGGTAAAATAAAAACCTTGATGTGATTGGAAGACAATGAGAAAATACAGGAAGCCATATGATCAGTAATTGTCAGTGACTAGTAATACTTGACATGAGAGAATGCTTTCAGTGTGAAACAAAACAGTGATATGAAGAATAGCTCTGTGTAATAATTTATGTCTTGCCTGATTCTACCACACTTCTGATATTTTTAATTTTATATGAGACATAGAAGTGGAAAGCTAGAACTAGCAGAAGGAGGATGGAGGTGTATGAACTGTAATTTGCATTATCTGAAGTACTGCTAAGTTATCATTGGGAAGAAATGGACCCTTCTGTTAAGATCAGGAATATACCTATGT
>NC_056728.1:361892045-362167045 GCF_019279795.1 Protopterus annectens
GAATTTCAGAGGGGCTTTTTACTCTGACTGATTATTTATTTTTTTTTTTTTCAAATGCTGCCACATGGCACAAACCATACTGCGGGTGATGACTCATGCATCTTTAGGAAAGGCTATGAAGCAAATAATGTGATCTTCACAAAGAGTCCTAAAAGGCATTTCTCTTAAATGTTGTTTGCAAATGCATTTCTGGATAGTACTGGGTGTCTAACTTGGATAAATGAGAATCCACTACTGGTCATGTAGGACGTTTGCTTCACTCTTGGTGGAATTGGAAGCAGACAGAGAATAGGGCAGGCATCAATATATGCTGTTTTTGAAGGCATTAGAGTAGTTAGTTAGTACAACTCCCATTACAATTTTGGACTCATGCATGCAATCTGCAAATGTAATTAGCATTCATTTTTTTTTTTGTTGCAGCATGCATGCATCTTAAAGGACAGAAAATGCCATAGGCTATTCGTTCTAAGTAATAATTGGGTTAATATTGAAATAATTAACTTAGCAAAGCAAAATAAACATCAAACAGTTGTTATATTTGATGGATAACATAGGTACTGCTTTAAGTCATTTTATTATACTAGCCCTGTGACAACTACATTCTCTATTAAGTTCTGCTCATACTAATGACATCTGTTTTGAAACAACACACTTTTTGCTGTATAGTGCATAGGTGAAAATGTGCAGAGCATTTTAAGATGCTATACTTTTTGAATGGCAGTCACGTGTAATTTTCCTAACTGTGCATCTTTCACACTTTGTTGTTGCACTTCTAATAAAAGTAGTGTTGTAAAATCAACACTAAAGGCAAACAGTATGATTTTGATTTTGTGGGAAACATTTTAGGAATTAGGTTACTGCTGTCTACCTTTGCATCATGTTAGTGGTGTAGTTTTAAATTTCTGAGATAAACACATTAAAAGCTGTTATGTTGTAATTAAACCCATTACAATGTCATCATAGAATATATATGTGAAGAAAATTGACCACCATATAGTAACTGTCCTGCCTTTTCATATAGTTGTTAGGCTTTACCCATAAGTATTGGGCACTTACTTCACTTTACAGCATACATAGCTCAGTAACCAGCTTATAAATCAAATCTGGTACCACAGCCGCTGATCACATGTGCCTTAGCCACATGATCAGGTACTGCCCAGCTCAATGATGACTACAGTAGAACTGCATGTGGATTGGAGGGTTAAAACATTAAGAATCAGAACCTGCATGTGTATGGGACGAAAATACTGCTAAATATGCAAGCTTGTAAGGACTCTAAATTAAAGTGATGCCAACTGACATGGTGAAGATACTGAGATGGACATCAATGTAAACATTCCATGGCGGTAAGTACAGTAAAATATGGCATACAAAGCAAAGAAAGGAAAATTGTGAGCATCATTTGTCCTTGCTATGTTAGCACTGGAAACAGCGAAATTAGTATTGAAGCAGTTACAGTTGAAGTGACAATACAAATGTGTGCCAAAAGCTGAATTATTACAAAATCACTTAGATGTCCTAAGCAGTTCATCCCTTTACTTTGGGAGACTGTCAACTGTAGCTGGCTTAATGTGCTGCAGTAATTGCTTTACTGTTATCTAAACTGCAGTTCACATCTGAAATGGTTGAAGGAAACTTTGCTTTTGCCTTAGGCAGGAAGTATTGCAGTGAACTGATTTCTGCAGCAGTCTAGGGGAACATTTTTGTATCATTTAATATTTTCAAATTTTCTGCTTGGTAAGCAACACAGCTGTTATCAGCAGTAGCTTATCAGATGTTTTATGACATTTGTATCCACCGAGGGAACAAAAGTAAACATTAGCTTTGTCTGATTTGTAATCTGGGTAAAGGACTTGCTGCAGTTGTAAACATGTGTATGAGATAACTTAAGCTAACATGGAAACATGACCATTTGATTTGATTGTAGTTCTCTCTGGGTGATCCTTTCTGTGATGACTGGAATGACATGTTTTACCTTAGAATTATATATATCCAAGATTTGGCAGTGCAGAGTCATTCTAATGCTAAATAAAATATTACTGTTTGCAGTAGTATTCAAAAATGTATATAATATATGTGAATGTGCTAGATCATATTTTAGTTAATTAGGTGAAGTATATAAACATATGCTATGTTCATGCATGAAGCAGTTCTCTCTTTTAACTGTAGAGTAATATAAGGAGTTTTGCACACAGGCTAGACTGCAAAGCATGAATCAGTTTAACCACAAGGCCACCTCCTGAAGCAAAAGGAATGTTCACAATACAATCAAGACAGCTGTAAAATACTTTATGGCCTTTTTCCCCACAGTGGATTTCCTACTATTCATTTTCCACATAAGAAGATGGAGGACAGAAGTAAAGTCAGAGCTCTGTAGTGATTATTGAAGAAAAGTTCCAGCTCGTTACATCTCCCATCCCAAAGTGGCAATGTGTCCATATTCCTTCCCATTTGTTAAGTCCTGGTATTCATCAAAACTCACTATAATACCTCTACAAGGTTTTCGTTCTCATCGTTGGAAGAACATGCTTTATTATCCGTTGCATGAACATTGATTATTCTGTTTGCCTTCCCTACTTCTTTTTCCTTTATATGGGGTTTCTACCATTTGATTTTACTCTGTTTCTAGACTTTTTGGAATGCTATCCTTTCTTTGTCTTTAACTTTAAATTTTTTGTGTCAGTCTGTCTTGTTGATTTGGGTGGCCGTGGTGGTGCAGCTGTTAGCGTTGCTGCCTCACAGCAAGAGGTTCTCCATTTCGATCTTCGGCTGGGGTGCCTTCTGTGCGGAGTCTGCATATCCTCCCTGTGGTCACATGGGTTTCCTCCGGGTACTCCTGTTTCCTCCCATATCCCAAAAAGACATGCTGTAGGTGGATCGGACACTGTAAATTGGCCCTAGGCGTGAGTGCATGCATGTGTGCCTTCTCTGGAAGGTTGGATGCCAGGCTGGCAACTCTACAGTGTAAAATTCCACTGCCAATCATGAGCGGACAGGTGATCCACTGTGGCGACCCCTAACTGGGAAAAGCCAAAAGTAGAAGAAGAAGTCTGTCTTGTTGATTTGATTTACACACATAATGACCTGTATCATTGTTGTGGATTTCCTACCAGTTGTTCTGGATTTCTTCCTTTCTTACTTATGTAAAGCACCTCACATTATGTTCCCTTTGGCCCACCCCAAAACACAGCACATGGCTTCATTCTAGTATACGGTATGGTGAACTACATTGTTAAGATTTTGCTGAATGCTTACTAGCTTGTATATGTGAAGTCTTCTGCCTGTACCATTCAAGGATACTACTTGCTATATGACAGGTTTACCTTAAATTTTAGATTTTGTCATCCTATTTCTCTGGCTTGATTCATGAAATATGTCAGATGTCACTGTGATCCTGAGTATTGATGAGGTACACGAGTATTTTTGTGGGGGGGCAGTTGTCAATTCAGTGTGTACGCTGAACCAGATGGTGGTTTTCAACCAGGATCTGGGCTACAAACAAATAAAAAAGTCCTTACATGTTTTGAAACAAGTAAAAGCATATTGAAGTATGTATATAGTACTTTCTAGTATTGCAAATAAAAGGAATGCATCAGGCATGTTTAAGTTAAATCATAGCTCTGTGAATTGTGGCAACTTCCTTCTTGTTTGCCTGTTATATATTGTGTTCCTTATTTCATTTTGTTGTTATTTTGATTAGTAATTAATAGCCAACCCGATAAAAAAAAAAATCACCAATACTCCGATAGTAAATTAAATGACAATATTTATGTGATGACCATAATATCTTTAAGATTATTATCCCTGAACCTGCTAAAAATCATCTTATCAACTTTAATCAAGATACAGAGATCATGTTTAAAATGGGTCTACTTTCAAATCTGAAAAATTCAAAACTTTGAATTTCTTATGGTTGAGACCATAAGATCTAAGTTTTGAAACTTCAAAACTTTGAAATAAAATACAATCTTTTTTTACGTTCTTGCAGGGGGACAAGCTCCCCTGCACCCCCACACCCTCTGCTAATTAAATATACCAGCTCCGAGATAGCATTACAGCAAGGAAAATGGTAAATTTCCTGTTACAGCGATCTTCATTTAAACAGTTTGAAGTTTCAAAAGTTTGATCTTATGGTCTCAACCATAAGAAATTCAAAGTTTTGGAACTTTGAGCTTTAAAAGTAGACCCATTTATTATATATATTGCAGTCTAGGACATCTATAACTTACAACACATTTTAACTGGGGCACAAGCCTCCCCTTCTCTCTCAATTTCTTATGAATATAATAGCTTTACCAACCACTACCATTCTTTCCACTCCACTAGCTACCTTGATTATAGCAAGCTCAGATGCTCATAAGCCTATTACTTATTATACAGCAGGAACTTCTTATTGTAACATTTGTTAATGTCTGTTATGTACTTCACAGATAAAGATCCTAGTTGTCTACTGATGTACTATGTTCTTCATCTGTAAATATGTTGTAAGTAATTGCTATGTTAAATTGTTAACTGCTTTGTAATCCAATGTAACTACTGTCTGTTTATTTTAACTGTGGAGCTTTTCTCCCTGGGCCTCCGCTGAAAATGGACCTACGTCCAGTCGGACACTCCCGGTTAACAAATGTAAATAAATAAATAAAGAAATAGTTATATAACTTCATAGGTTCATAGGTTGGTACTAAGCTATCGGGCCTAGGGCCTAGCCATAACAATTCCCTGGATATTTGTTCCCACAATATTTACTTCCCTGGACCCTTGTCTATCAGGGCTACTGACGTAATTCCCGGGGTGAATTTCCTATCTCCCATCCAATCGTCAAGGTCCTTTTGAAGAGCGCCAAGGAGGTGCTCTGCTTGACATGTATGTGCAGTCCATTCCAGAGTATAGGGAGACTCTTGGTCAGGAACCTAGCCCTCCAGCATGTTTTGTTCATTGTGATGACAAGATTTAGATCCCTGGAGCGTGTGGCTCTGAGGGATTGGGATTTCTTTAAGTGGAGCATGTCCAACAGCTCAGGGTTTGACATGGCCTTGTATGTTAAGCAGAGATCGTCCCTGAGTAGACGATATGCCACAGAGTATAGCTGGAGTTTTTTTAGACGGTCAGTATAGGGCATCTGCTTTAGGCCTGTGATTTTTTTAGTGAGGTATTTCTGTGGCCTTTCCAGCTGTTGCAGATGTCTTGTGAGGTACATACCAAATGGGGCGTTGTACTCTGTAATGGGTCTAATGAGGAATGAGTACAGTGGGACAATGACCTCCTTTTTTCTTGTTGAAAAGCCCTTAGTGATGAAGTGTGCCACATAGAAGGATTTCCTGACTGTTGTGGTAATGTGGTTATTGAAAGTGAAACCACTGTCCACCTGTGTAAGTCTTTTATCACACTTTTGGTGTTTAGTGTACTGCCACCTATGTGGTAATTCATGGGTACATGGTTTTTCCCAAATGGGATAACTATACATTTCTTGGCATTAAGCTTGAGTCCATGGCTCTGGAACCAACCATCTGTTTCTGTAAGGCCCTTTTGTAGACTATCCACATCATTTGGGGATTCAATAATGGCTCCCAGTTTGCAGTCATCTGCGAACTTTGTTAGCCAGAGTCCCTTAGTGTTGGCCTGTACTTCCGAGAAGTAGATGCCAAACAAGAGCGGTCCCAGGACTGAACCCTGAGGTACTCTACTTGTCACTTGTCTGGAGCTGGATTTGAAGTCTGCTACTTTTACAGTCTGGGTTCTGTCAGTAAGCCAGTTGGCAACCCATCGAGTGTCATAGGGATTTATGCTCATCTTAGTAAGTTTATCTATGACTCCAGAGTGAGGGATGGTGTCGAAGGCCTTGGTGAGGTCCAGATAGGCTGTGTGGATCTCTGTACCCTCGTCCACAGCTCTAGGGACTGATTCAAAGAAGTCAATCAGGTTCAGGAGACTGGATCAGCCCTTCACGAACCCAAAATGTGTGGGGTCCAGTGTTTGAAGGTTGCCAGTGTCCTTGTTTATAAGTTCAGTGATAATGCGTTCCATGCCCTTGCAGATCAGGCTCGTCAGACTGATGGGATGGTAGTTCTCAGCATCCAAGGTGGATCCCCCCTTGTGGAGTGGGATAAAGCCTGAGGTGAGGCTATGATTAAACATGACACTTAAGTGAGGTGCCACTTCATTTTGTAGTTCATGTAGTACACAGCCCGGGATGACATCTGGTCCCATGTTGCTGTATTTTTAGCTTTGGAGAGTGTGATTTCTACCTGTGTGGCCATGATTAATGGAATTTGGCAATCTTTTGGTATTGAGATGGGCCCTTTATGGGCTGAGATGGGGTGAGGTTTGCACTAAATCGATGTGCCAGGATATTGGCAGTATCCTTGGGATCAGTATATTTAATTGCACAAAAATGGAAAACGGAGATGTAAAATAAACTGGTAATCACAAATATTCTCCGTTGCACAGGATCCAATAAAGGCAGTCCCACAGGCTTAATAATAAGTAGTAAACGTTGTTTTCTCCAAAGACTGTTCAGTCCACAAAATCAGACAATGGATAATATGAATTAATTTATTATACAAACAAACAAAAACTTGAACCAAAAAATTGTCACAAAAGGATTTTCTTCTGTTTCCCCCCTTCCCACTTAACTTAAAAGAAAAAAACAAATTGCACTTTATTCAACTGTTTTTACTATATTTGTTTCTTACTACTTTATTACTTTATTTTGCTTTTGCTGCTTGTTCTTTAAAGTGTTTAGTTGCATTTATTCTGCTGCATTTATTACTGCTTGTTAGTGGCCTGATTGAACTGTAACTGCTATTCTAAGCCAAATAGGAGAAGAGTAAAAGTGCCCAGGAATCCGCACCAAACACCAAAATCACACCAAGGCACATGGAAGCAATAACAGCTTATGTCTTGGTGTGAGTATGTTATTCTAAGACTCTTAGTTTTGGTTTAAACAGTTGGGCTTCATGCCAGTTGTTTTACATTAAGAAGGTTTGTAGTCTACACTTTTGTGTCAGAAGAGGTAATTTACACCCTTCTAAGCCGAGAATTGCTGGTTGAAGGATTAGTGTGTCTGCTATTCTAAAAGTGTCTTAGTTCTGGTTTAAGCACTTGGGCTTCAGGCCAGTTATTGTAAGGTTTGTGGTTTACACTCTTGTGAGAGGAGAGGGTAGCCTCTGCCCTTCTGAGCTGGGAGTTGCAGGTTGATGGCTTATTGTGCATGATTATTTGAACTGGGTTTTTTTATGAATTTGCTGTACTTTGCTATTGCAGACTGTAATTTGACTTGCCTGAATCTAGTTCTGTTTTTATAACTTAAGCACTAAACCAGACCATCTTTTGTTGGAGAGGGTTCCCCTGTACCCTAGTGGATGGATCTGATTGGAGGTTGCTGGAACAGGGCTCAGTTTTGAGTCTTTGTATTGGTTGATTTGTTTTAATCAGTTTACTGTCATTTTCTACATAAGCACCACATTTGTGTGGGTTTGCGCTTGTTTTAGCAAAGCTCCATATAGGTTGGCAACCAGTTACTGCTCTACTGTGTTTATCTGATCAACCAAAAGCATCTGCTGATCTCTGCAAAACCTAAGTAGAATTTTTCACAGTATATTGCACTTTTGAACTGCATTTTTACCATATCACTGCTTATTTGGACTTTTTTCTGAAATTGTTGTACTTTGCTGTAGCATAGACTAGATTCAGACCTGCTTAATCTAGGTCTGTTATATAACTTGAAAACTAAACCATGCCATCTTTTGTTGGAGAGGGTACCCCTGCACCCTAGTGGCAGTAGTGTGCAGTTAGAACTCATCTGATTAAGGTTGCTGGAACAGGGCTGTGTTTTGTGCTTTTTGTTTGTTAATTTGTTTAAAGCAGTTTGCTCTCATTTGCTACATAATCATCACATTTGTGCAGGTTTGAGCTTGTAGCAAAGCTCCACAGAGGTTGGTGTTCAATCTGCTGTATTTGTCTGATCACTCCAAGCCATCTGCTGATCTCTGCAAAACTTAAGTTGAAATTTTCATTGTATATTGCACTTTTGAAATGCATTTTTGCCATATCACTGCTTATTTGAACTTTTTTACCGAAATTGTTGGACTTTGTTTGCTGTAGTATAAACTAGATTTAGACTTGCTGAATCTAGTTGCATTTTTTATAACTTGAGCACTATACCAGGCCATCTTTTGTTGGAGATGGTTCCCTGCACTCTAGTGGCAGTAGTGTGCAGTTAGAACTCATCTGATTGAAGGTTGATGGAACAGGGCTCAGTTTTGAGCGTTTTTATTGGTTGATTTGTTTTAATCAGTTTACTGTCATTTTCTACATAAGCACCACATTTGTGTGGGTTTGCGCTTGTTTTAGCAAAGCTCCATAGAGGTTGGCAACCAGTTACTGCTCTACTGTGTTTATCTGATCAACCAAAAGCATCTGCTGATCTCTGCAAAACCTAAGTAGAATTTTTCACAGTATATTGCACTTTTGAACTGCATTTTTACCATATCACTGCTTATTTGGACTTTTTTCTGAAATTGTTGTACTTTGCTATAGCATAGACTAGATTCAGACCTGCTTAATCTAGTTCTGTTATATAACTTGAAAACTAAACCATGCCATCTTTTGTTGGAGAGGGTACCCCTGCACCCTAGTGGCAGTAGTGTGCAGTTAGAACTCATCTGATTAAGGTTGCTGGAACAGGGCTGTGTTTTGTGCTTTATGTTTGTTAATTTGTTTAAAGCAGTTTGCTCTCACTTGCTACATAAGCATCACATTTGTGCAAGTTTGAGCTTGTAGCAAAGCTCCACAGAGGTTGGTGTTCAATCTGCTGTATTTGTCTGATCACTCCAAGCCATCTGCTGATCTCTGCAAAACTTAAGTTGAAATTTTCATTGTATATTGCACTTTCGAATTGCATTTTTGCCATATCACTGCTTATTTGAACTTTTTTACCGAAATTGTTGGACTTTGTTTGCTGTAGTATAAACTAGATTCAGACTTGCTGAATCTAGTTGCATTTTTTATAACTTGAGCACTAAACCAGGCCATCTTTTGTTGGAGATGGTTCCCTGCACTCTAGTGGCAGTAGTGTGAAGTTAGAACTCATCTGCTTGAAGGTTGCTGGAACAGGGCTCAGTTTTAAGCTTGTTTTATTTGTTAATTTATTTAAATCGGTTTGCTCTTGTTTGTTACATAAGCACCATGTTTGCACAAGTTTGTGGTTATTTATGTGTCATGCACTACCAAGCAGTGGTGGGCACCATTGGTGATTATAGCCGCAAATATTTCTGCCTTCAAATTTTCCCTTAGTACTCCGCTGGTGCTCCATTGGTGAGTTCTCGGCATTGTCCCTCACCGACAGGTGATACATTCAACAAAGTTCCTGAGGTACCAACACAGATCCTACCCACTAGCCCTTCATATTTTTGTCCACTTCTCCTGTCCTCTACTTTACCTGCTCCATTCTATCCTTTTCCCTGTTTTTTGACCACATAAACTTTCCTAGCATTATGGATGGACAATTTTCTACAGTTTCTTCAGCCAGCCTGGTTGACATGGGCATCCTCAGGCAGTGTAGCAATTGCCTTATGTACACTGATGACCCACTTCTTCTAGTCCACATAAATTCATTATGTGAGAGATTCACCTATATCAAGAACCCAGAATCCAGGCTGTCTCACACAATAGTCAGTTCATCTGATAGTAAGCAGGTTGTCAGCATGCACACCTCACCTTCTGCACCTACCAAACCAACAAAACATAAACATACACATGTAAAAGTCTTTACCAGAAGCTTACCTAAACATCAGAGACCTCCCAAACACAAACACAAGCACAATTCCCATAATACATCCTCTGCAGAACATAGTACTCATAATATATCACATAGCAATGTTTCACCAGTCAGGCCCTTAAGGCATACCACAGAAACAAGCATCTTAGTCATAGGAGACTCAGTTGTAAGACACACAGATGTCCCGCTCACCAGGTTGGATAAGGAAAAAGTCGCTGTCTGTCAGGTGCCAGGATTCCACATCACACATGCACTCAAGTCTCTCAAAAACAAGCACTCTGTCATAGTCCATTTTGATGTGAATGACTTGAGATGTACATCATTAGACTATATTGAAGAGAGACATGACTGAGCTCTCTGATTATGTGCCTCAGGCAGGTATGTCCCTAGCGTTAAGCAGCATTTTACCTCCAGCTTGGATGTTACCTCAACACAAACAAAAAATTATTGACTTCAACAATTGGCTTAGTTTCTGGTGTCATTCAAAGGGGATCCAGTATCTCTCAGCCTGGGATGACATGGTCGACTGATCTTCATGCTGTGCCAGAGATGGTCTTCATCTGTCACCCCTGCGATTTTAGTTACCGGCTAAGGCTCTTGCTACCCCCATAGTGCCTTTTTTAGGCAATGTCACAAGAACAAAATCCCTGATCTAAAAATACCCTCTAAAATAATCTAAGTGTTATGCTGCTAAAAGCTAGGAGTCTAAACCAGAAACTGTACTCATTGGAATCCGTCCACACCTTGCAAGATGCTGACATTTGTGCATTCACTGAGAACTGATTTAAGGCTGCGGAGAGCACCCCAGCTATACCAATTTACATTTCCTTCCACATGTTCAGAGCACAAACTGAAGGTAAGAGAACTAAAAGAGGTGGTGTATCAGTATTCATTAAAGGTAAATACACCTCTAGATTGGTTAAACAACATGATTCCTTTGAATTACTTCAGGTGCAACTGACTGTAGGTAAGACCCCTCTTCAGGCCATTGCCAGTTATAGAACCCCCTCCATAAGTCAGGGCATCTACTCAGCCTACTTGGATCTACATGAGTCAATCAAAATACAACCAAACACCCTGGTTTTGAGTGATTTAATTACTTATCCATTGACTGGGTAAATTGTATGTGTTCTAACTAACTTGAGCAAAGGTTCCTGGACTTCTTTGACTCCAGTGCCATGGACCAGATGGTTGACAGACCCACAAATGGCTCAAACATCCTGGATCTGGTGCTCACCAACATGGGGTACCACTGCACCACCCCCAATGTTTGGACATCCTTGGTGATATCTGACTGTAAATCAGTCTCATTAGAGGTAACTATAACACAAGAACCCCCCCCCCCTTAGCAACACCTAGACTAAAAAACTTCTCCAAGGCCAATGACAACCTCTTACGTGACAGCATAAATAGTTTCATACCCCCTCCCCCTACTGTACAATTGCATTGACTGTGCCATTCATGATAGAATCAAAGCAAGATCTTCAAGGAAAAACAAACATGCCTGGTGGACAACTGCCATTAATAAGCTATACAATAGGAGAAAGAAATTGCTTTCTAAAAGTAGGAAGGAATGGTCTCAAAACTTGAACACTCCCTCTTCAACTTAAACAAGCAAGTAATACCCCTAGTGAAGACCTACAAAGCTAACTAATAATTTAAATTAGATTCCATAACTAAGGATAACCACAAGACATTCTTTAGTTACATCTGTAACCTCAAAGGTAAGGCCCAGATTTGTATTGAACTCATAGTTAATGGTATAGCATATACAAGATCTGTGGATATAACAAAGTGCTGGCTGACAGATTCAGTGAAAACTTCACTCCCTTGTCCCCGCCACATATACCCTAAAGCATCCCTAACACCTGTCCCCACCAGTATCTCAGAGGAGCAGGTCTTAAATGCCCTCTTCACAGCCAAAAACACAGCTTCTGTGGGACCAGACAACATCCCAAGCTGTATTCTAAATGGGTTAATACAGGAATTAGCATCACCATTGGGCAAGGTTTTCAGTCACAGCCTACGCACTGGCTTCATCCCAGTGGAATTGAAAACAGCTACCATCATCCCTTTGCACAAAAGGGATGTATCCACAGATTCCAGGAAATATAGACCCATTAGCCTGACCAGACTAATTTGCAAGGCCATGGAACGAATCATCATGGACCTTATTCAGGAAGATATAGGAAATCTCCAAACACTCAAACCCCACCCAGCTTGGCTTTGTTAAGGGAAGATCGTGCCTGTTAAACTTGGTGGACTTTTTGAGACAGTCACCAAAGCATTAGACAAGGGCAAATCAGTGCATACAGCCTGCCTAGATTTAGCCAAGGCCTTTGACACAATCCCACACTCAGGCATCATTGATCAACTCACCCAGATGGGTATCAACCCATATATTATCAGGTGGGTTGCAAACTGGCTCACTGATAGAAGTCATATGGTCAGAATAAGGGCTCCACCTCCTCCAGCAGACCAGTAATCAGTGGTGTTCCACAGAGATTGGTTCTAGGACACCTACTGTTCAGAATCTACTTCTCTAAAGTACAGGCTAAAACTAAAGGACTTTGGCTAACAAAGTTTACTGATGACTGCAATCTGGGAGTGATCATTGAAACCCCTAGCGATGTCAATATCCTGCAAGAAGGTCTTACACAGGCTAATAACTGGTGCCAAAGTCATGGTCTTAAACATAATGCAAAAAAAATGCATTATCATCCCCTTCAGAAAGGGTGATGTTCCTGCAAACCACAACATCAATAGCAGTACCCTAAGCACACAGTCAGTGGTGAGAGATATGGGCACACAGTTTGACAGCAACCAAAACTTCGATCACCATGTCTCCATAGTTGTAAGAAAGGTGTTTTATATGGCTCGTCTCATACATAAGGGCATTGCCTCAAGAAAAAAAGGGGTCATATCCCCCCTGTACTCTTTCCTCATCAGGCCAATAATGGAGTACAACCCTCCCTTTGATATCTTCCATTCCAAACACCTGCAACAACTGGAGAGACCACAAAGGTTCCTTACAAAGAAAATGCATGGTATTCAAGATCTATGTTATGTGGACAAACTGAAATTATTGTCACTTTACTCTGTGTCATACAGACTGCTCAGAGACAACCTGTGCCTTGCATATAGAGCAGTCTCTGACCCAGCTTCAGTGGAAATGCTGCACATTTGTAAGTCAAATGGCACATGAGTCACTCGCTCAAAGGACCTTAAACTGGCATGTGACATCAACAAAACTTGCTGGATAGACAGTTTTGTCTCACAGAGGTTGCCCCACCTTTGGAACAAGCTTCCTATTCATGTTAAACAAAGCCTTTCATTGGACCTATCTAAGTGTAATTTGGATGACTGGATGGATAACTGGAAATTCACCCTGGGGGTTCCACCTGTGTCCCTCTTGGACAGAGACAGTAGGTGCTGATTTTAGTGTCTGCTTGAAGCAGACACCCTTGGGAGCACAGGTTGAACTTGGCTAGGCTTGTAAGGGCCTTGGGGTCATTAGCCTAGTAACCTCCTATGATCCCATGATCCTATGATCATGAAACCTACTCAACATTTTATGTTTCCTTGGCTTCCTGTCAAATCATGCACTATAAATTTGCAGTTATGTTGAATATGGTTCTTTTTTCTAATCTTTTTCCAGGTTTGAGGTCTTTCTTTATCCAGTAACTGATACCAAAGCTTTAAATAAGTACATGCACACCTCTAAAATAAAGATAGGTTTCTACTATGTCTACCACACATCATAACGCTGCCTTATTGGCATGATGCCTTTAACAAATATCTTTCTTAAACAAAATGTCTAAGTTGGCAGAGAGTTTCCTGATAAAAACATGGTTTAATATTTTTTGAATTGTGACACCAAATGCAAAGGATGAAGATTACCTACATCATCCAACATTTCTAACATTATTTTCCATCTAGTGCTATACAATTTTTCTAGGAATAGATATGAGATCTTCAATAATAGAACGTATGAATAAAGTTCCAGATCTAGAAATCCCCTACCACACATATCTTTTGTCAAGTCCATAACCTTCTAACTAACTCACTGTCACTTTCCAGACCAAATAAAATGTACTAGTCCATTGCTTATTTTTGTTTTCAGAATGAGGACTGGTGAGTAAACCAAAATTGACTTGCTGAAATGCACACAGTGAGGAGACTAAACGTATTAAGATCATGAACCATTTGAAAAAGGTTCAAATTTAAGAAATGTCAGTTCCTGAAAAGAACCTTCTCTTTGCTGAATTGGATTTGACTAGAAAGGTCTATCAAGGCCTGATATGTGCTACCTAATATAGTTTATTTTCATTCCAAAGATATTGATAGCTAGTCATAAATCTCTCATGATGGTTGATAATTAATTACAACTGACTTGGTCTTCAGGGCATTAATCTTATAGTTTGAAAAATCTACTAAATTTGCCTAACTGAAAAATCTACTAAATTTACCAAACAGTCTGAACTTTCCATCTTGATCTCTGTCTCACTCTATCAGGCAGCATATGGAAAATATTATTCCTAAACAACTTTTTTTTTGTGCAGAGCTCCTCCAATAACCTTGATTTCTGACTGCCTGAAATACTCTGGTGGGGGCTAAATGTAAAGGGCAAATCAGAGTAGAGAAGGCAGTCAGCCTCAATGAATGCCACTAGTGTGCTGAAAGTTGTCAACAAAGCTACTGCAACCTTCATTTGTCCCATAAAGCTAGAGTGTGACCACTCATAGTAACTCAATGAATCCCTTTAGTGAAGTCATTTGTCATAAAAATAAAAATAAATAATATTGTTCTACTCTGCCTGCATCCAAACTCAGAATTAACAAAACTTTTTTTCTGACTTAGACATCCTCTACCATCATATGGGCTCTAATTATGTTATCCTACTTCTGCTGACCTCTACAAATTCTCAATAATCCAGATAAATCTGAATGGGGAAATGTACTGCCTGCCACTTTTCTAGTATTACTACTGCCATAAAAAGCTTATGGTCATGGCTCATTTCCAATAACACATTCAGGAGGATAGTAGCGCCTTACCTTCCTTAGGGATCACCAAGTTGCAAACTCTTCCATGACTGTGGGGCAAATGAACTGGAAAGGACCTTATTCATAATCTGAACACTTAGATCAAGAGGGAGCCTGTCAAAACCAGGGACCTTTTCAGCAATTAGCATAAAAGCACCTGCTGTAATCCATCCATTGTATTATTCTTTAATCTGACAAATGGGATGCTCAGCCATCTGAAACCTTAGTTTCAAGGCTGACAGATGCATAGTGCATGTATGTATGTGTGTGTGCATGTGTGTGTGTGTGTGTGTGTGTGTGTGTGTGTGTGTGTGTGTGTGTGTGTGTGTGTGTGTGTGTGCGTGTGTGTGTGTGTTGGGGGTGGGGGGGTGACAAAATAGAGATATACCATGCTTTCTAGTTCTAATCACTTCCGTCTTTGTCCTAGTTTACCCTTCCTGTAGTTCTGGTAGATTTTTAAGCCCAGAAAGTATCCAATCACATATTTTCTTAAGTCAATGCAGATTAAAAAGAGATTTTTTACAGACATTTATTCATTCTTAGATACTCGCGTTTTCCTATTTAGAGTTAAAGGGTAACCAACGCCTACTCAGTAAGCAGAGGGTACAATGCATAGAGTGTGTTCTGTATGGGGTATCCATCAATTGCAAGTTGAACACACACCTGCACTATCATACTACAAACATTTTGCAGGTGATTTAAAATATCAGCAGTTCACATGATTACATGCACTTGGGTTTTGGATGAAACTAGAGCACTCGCCAAAATGTACGCAAGACAGGGAGGATGTAGACTTCAAAAGGAAGCCACCACAACTAGGAAAAGAACAACAAAACCAAAAATTGTGGGGAAGGAGTTTAAACATCTGATACATTAAACTACCTGTTTCCATTCCAAACCAGTCCAGTCCAGAATTCCAGTTTTCCTCTTGCATGGTTTGGAAAATGAAGTTAGACACATGCTTAAATTTCCACTTTATCACCGCTACATTTTTTTTTAATTGTACAATACCAGACAAGATGCTGAAATTATCTGTGATAAACTCTATTTTTGGCTTTCATGACTTGTTTAGAAGCACCCAGTTTTCACTCACAGCAGGTAAGGTATCTCTAAGACTGACTGGTATTGTTATAAGACTAGGAAGAACATCCCTTAGCACATCATGTGAAGGGAGGTACTACTGTTCTGTAGCAGAGAACAACACTATTTCTAGACTCCTGTTTAAAACTATAAAATACAGCATCTGTTTCTTCTTTTTTTCTTGATGGTACCCATACTGGGTTGATATAGGCCTGGCTAAACTAACTAAGAAACCTGACATAAGGGTGAAGCTGTTATTTTTTTGATCACTACGACTGTCATTTCAGAATGTGCCCATTGTTTAAAACATAGACAGACAAGAACTTGCTTGTCATGTCTTAATTGGCTCAGAAATACATTGCTATCTGCTGCAGCACTGAATGTTTTGTAATATCAAGACATGCCTCGTTAACGCCTCTCCAAACTATATATAATAAGATATTTACTTATACTATATAACTACATATTCTTAATAACGCTTAGTTGTATATTCTATTCATTGTTATTTTATGTTGCATTCATTTATTGTGTTAAATATTTCAACAGCATGCAGAATAGGAGATGTGAGATTGTTGTCCTGCTGTTCATGTAGCCAAAAGCTACATCTGTGAAATAGAGTTACAATTGTCATCTATCCAAACATCTCTTTTACAGCCTGGAGATTAGTTGTTACATTGTCATGCCAGGCTTATATTTCCATTAACTGATTTCAGCCTTTATACAAACTGAAGCAAATAGATCTGTTTGTGACAATGAGGTGCTCAGGGCTGACTGTAAAGGATTACCTAAGCATATTTCTGACTGTAGTGTGGAATTGCTCACTGTATGATGTTGTTTGGGAAATCACAAATGTACCTGAAATGCACTTTATATGGATTTACTATGAAACAAAATCACAAATCACTAGTAATTGTTATTGTAAGGGTATGCATATTTCCTTTTCCCTCAGGCAAAGGTTCTGGTCCCATAACCCTTGCTTTATGTATACTTCCACCAAGGTTGCAAAAACTGGAAAAGTGTAAAATACATATAAATCCTGACTCTTACATTTTCCTTCCGGCGTGACTACTACATCCTCAGTATGGAATGCAGCACATGCAACAAGCTAAAGTCTGAATAACACAAGATTGTGATAACAAAATGTTTTAATAGCAGTATTACTTTTATTCTGTATTTGACTCCACAATGTATTAAACTGAAGATAATATTTTACTTGTCAGTTTTAAAGTGGATATTACTGATATCTGTATTCCTGGAAGAAACTCAGCCATGTTATATATTGATTTAATTAACTGTTCCTCATTCTTTTCGAAAAACATGATTTTTTAAAAAAAATTGATAAAGATTCATTTTCTTTCTTTAAAATCGAAAAAGTCCATTAGAGCAAAATGCTGCCACTGAAATTTTTAACCTAGGACTATAGTGTACTTTACCATATTACACATGGTCATAAACACATATGAAATCAGTAAAGACCAGCTGGACATCAACATGTTTCACTACTAAAAGTTTCTGAATAAATTTTTGCAGTTGCTCATTTTCGTGAAAGGAAATTTGGTCAAGATAGTGCGGAACCTTTTGTCTTCATGAATTAGTGCTGTAAGATTTTTACCATACAGATTAAATGCCAGCATGTCAAGCTTATAAGATCTTAGTTTAGAATCTCAACAAAGGCCCATCCTACAGAAGTGAAGCACCCATTTTATACTGCAGTACAGTCTTTTAATAAGTTAATGTACCTGATGTTTGTGACTGAGCTCGCAGTCTTGTTCTCTTCTAACATCAAAAGCATGTGACCCCTACTGAGCCAGTTGCAATGACTTCATCTAGAAGTAATTATATAACCCTTTGTAGAAAATATGTCCTTCATTCTCATATACTGATGATATTCACTTCTAGACGGTATGTGATCTTTTTATAACACACACACACACACACACACACACACACACACACACACACACACACACACACACACACACACACACACACACACGCACACACACGCACAGAAACACACACACACAGAAACACACACGCACACACAAACACACACACACAGGCACGCAGGCACACACACACGCACACACACACATACACACACACAAACACACACACACAGAAACACACACAGAGACACACACACACACACACACACACACACACACACACACACACACACACACACACACACACACACACACACACAGTAATTTGTGTGAAATAGCAAGTAATGGTAAACTCTAAACCCTTTATTGCTTTCTGCTTGCATGACACATACTGCCTTCAGCCAGATAATCCAGGCACATTAAAGCTACCCATTACTGTACCAGTCTTAGAAATGAGCCAACTGAAATGTAAAGTCTTTTGATAGCTAGAAGTGAACAATTTTCTCTTTCTCAGAGATGGATGGCAACACTCCCAGCTTGCACCATGCAGTAGTCATTTTTATAGCTCTTAGTAAAGAAATAAACAGCCACACGCTTTTTAGATTGAACACATTTCTTTACTAAAAGGAATTAAGCAATACAGTTTAGACAGTTACGCATATGGAGATGATGGTTGTTTTACAGGGAGCTAGAAGAGAAAAACTGCAAAGAGAGATTGCATTAAATGATGTCTGGAACAGACTAATTTGTCACAGGACATCTTTAAGGGGAAAGTAGGGTGCAGTGAAGCAGGTAAAGGAAGGTTGAGATTAAGAATATAGGTATGAAAGGTAGGCTTTTACAGGAAGTGGGTAAGAAAGGGTTAACTAGTGGAAGGAGAAGGTTGGAAGTGAGGTATGTAAGGGGGGGTGTCTTTAGGGCTTTTGAGGTGGGGAGTAGCTTGCTGGATCCACAGTTTGGCGTGATTAGCTCAATTGAAGTTATTAAAAAGGTGGGGTGATGGACTTCCAATGCCGTTTTGAGGAATTTTGCTCCCCAGATGTTGTGATATGGGTACCATCTTGATGTACTGCTGCATGTCTAAATGTGAATGATTATTCTCATGTGGTTGTATACATCAGCAGTATTTTAAATCTTTAAACGTGAACTGTGCAAACTCTGTAGACGTGCCTAAATGTAATATTGGGAACTAGGAAATGTTTATGGAAAAAGCTCAGGAATTAACAAAACAAAATCTCTCTTCTAGAATAGACTTTTACTGTTTATCACAGTTAATTAACAAATTAACTACAGAACCATCTGCATATAGGATCTGCAGTGTCTCCTTACTCAGACATTAATTATTTCATTGCCTTCACTTGTTGTTGCATGTTAATTGCTGTACTGTATTACTTAAAGCTTTAATTTTAATTTGATTCTTTTATTACAGTAAAGATTGATTTCACATTACAACAGGAGTAGAGAAAGTAGGGGATGATGAATTATGTAGTTGTTTATAAGTGGTCACTTTTAATGGTGTGCTTTATTTGTGGAACATTGACAAAATATGAAATGTGAAAATCCTAAAACTAACTTTTCTGTGACGATGCTGAGTTTTGTGTAAATAAGGTGATCCTTCAGTAAAAGAGTAAAATGGACCATGCCTATAGAAAGTGACCTAGCCTTGTGAGTTTGTATTATGTATGTGTAACTTCAATGCCTGTCTGTGAATGATCTGTACTACACGCATAAAATGTTATGATAACATTATCAATGGGTAGTGCTTTATAATCTGTCAAAACTTTTGAGTCCCACAGATAACACTATGAAATCGGGCAGTACTAAAATTACATTTTATTCATTAATGATACAAGTAACTTAAAACATGCAGATTTTACTGTGCTATACTGTGACAGGTAAATTTTCATGCTGCAAATGAAGAGCTAAAGTAGAAGATTGCATGCAAGAGGAAATTTCAAGGTTAAGTGGCTTTTCAGAAAATGTCATAAAAGGAATATGCACAGGAGAAAAGTTATATAAATGCATGAACGAAGACGAGAAAAACTTAAAGTTAAATCACAGTGAGTTAAGAAAATATCTGTGGGGATGTAAAGCCCGTCAATATTTCAAAGAGAATGTCACATACAATATAAGCTTATAGCTGAAGAAGCGGGTAAACCATTCAACAACCTTAAAATTACAAAAGGCAATACCTTGCAACATTTACTACTAAACTATTAAACTTGGTAGAAAAGCAATTAACAGACAATTTCTATAAAACCATGGCAGGACTAGAAAACAGGTTTCAGGAAATATTACACAATTTAAACAGCTACTTAGATTTTGAGAAAAATTTAGTGTGAAATACAGAATCTATAGATTCAAATCAAAAAAAGACCAACAGATTATTCCACATAAATGTACAGTTTTTGACATCAGCTAGACATTAGGCCAGTGGAAGTCTGTGCAGATTCTGAAAGACTTGCCCTCTTTGTAAGTGACCCTTTTCACTATAAGGCCTATCTATAAACAGGCTTCCACCGAGTGCCAGATTCCAAAAGACCTACTGTTAGCCTGCACTCTGTATAAGGAGTCACTTACACTGAGAGCAAATCTTTTGGAATCGGGCCTACAGTGAACTCATGCATGTTATGGTGTCAGTCAATACACAGATTATATAACCATGCAACTACAGCAGAGTAAAGGTAAAAGATAAAAGTAATGGCTGAGTCAATATGATCCCAGATACGGTACTGGACTTTGCTGTATTTCTTGATATTTCATAAATTCAAGCATAGAAGATAGAGATATTTAAACTGGAAAGAGAAATTTGAACATAAACAGAAGCAGTACAGATAAAGACATGGAAGGGAATAGAAAGAAAGTATAAGTGGGTTGTTATAGCCCCTTTTTAGTTGAGGTCTGGGTAGAAAAGCTCCATCGGCAGGATTTAAAGAAATATTAGACAGGCACATAAATAGTAACTAAAACAGTAATTGTACTGTCACTATTCACTATACCGATAAGCACTGAGCTGACAAGGCAACACTACCCATCCGACTTGGACTGCGGTCCTCAAAGGAGTCTCTCAGCAAGCATTTCCAGTGGTACATATGAAAGAGGTAGACAATATCTAAGCCCCTTTCCTGTATCATGTGGTGGCCATTCAGATGCAGACACTTCAGAAGTCATGGTGGAATACTATTTACAAGATTAAAAGACTGAAAACATATTTATGAAGGTAGTAAGTTAGAGGGGAGGCAAAGCATGAGAAAATGAGAACTCATAAGGAATAGGTAAGAAAGGAATTAGTAATGATTGCATAATTCCAAGTCCTGGTTTGAGTACCACAGCTGCGTGTTCTGTTTTTATATATATATATATATATATATATATATATATATATATATATATATATATATATATATATATATATATATATATATATACATATATATATATATACTTCTCTTCTAATACCTTTGGGAATATTATTCCAGTTGTTTACATCTGATACTGAGTAGGGTGAGTCACAGTAGTAGTTAGATGATATTATGGTGACTATTTGATTCTGGCTGGAAGATCTGAAAGGTCTAAATGGGTTGTATTTCTTCAATAAATTAGTTAGATCTGGCCAGTTGCTAGGTTTAAACAGAAGAGTACGAAGTAATTTAAGTTTTGAATGTCATAGTATTTTCTCATGTTCAAGCCAGTCAATTTTCTTAAGGGCATGACAATAGCGTATTCTGTGAGGTACGTTTGCAGCAACCCTTGCAAAATTGTTTTAGCAACATTTGCATTTGTTTAATCAAATTTTATGGAGATTGGTTATTGCAGAAAAAGAATATAGCAAACAAAAAAGGAAGAGGGTGCATGCAGTTGTTGATGGGGAATTTTCTGACTGATACTGTTCAGGTTTATTTGGGTCATCCCTATTCCTGTCTGCTTTTGCTTGTAGTGTAATCTGTCTTTGTCAAATGTAAGGTCATTATCATGGACTGGATGCTTAGTTTGACTAAACTAGTTAAAATGAATTTTTCTGAGAGACGTTTTAGTAAACTCAAATCTTTGTTTAGACATAGTATCAGGACCGAAGAGAATGTTTCTTTTTTATGTATTCTTCCTTTTTTGGACTTTAGGAGAAGTTGGGCAATAGTCAGTCTTCAAGGGCACTAGATTATTGCCTATTAGACAATGGGCAAACTGTACATCAATACCCTGACCGGAGAGCGAGCATTCTGGAGCAGGGTATTAATGTAAAAGTAATCTCCACTGATAAACGAGTCTGCCGCTTCACAGCAGCTTATCAAGCTGCCGTGGAGCTTGGACTGAGGAAACGGAACAACAGTCATTATTTTACGCTTGCTAAGCAGTTTTTTTGTTGTTTAGCAAGTGTAAAATATAAAAAAGAAGATATCAACAAAAAAGATGTGTGTGTGTGTGTGTGTGTGTGTGTGTGTGTGTGTGTGTGTGTGTGTGTGTATGTCTGAGTGTGAGTGTATGCGTGCATGTCAGTGAAAGTGAGAGTGAGTGAGTCATTATTTTACACTCACTAAGCAGCGCTTTTGCTGTCTAGTGAGTGTAAAATAAAAAAAGAAAAAAAAATACATCTTGTGCATGAGAGTGTGTGTATGTGAGTAAGAGAGAGAGAGTGATCGATCTAGTGAAACAGAAGAGTGTTTATGTCTCTGTTTGCATGTGCGTGAATGTGTGCATGAAAGCAGAGAGACTCGTGTGTGTGTGTGTGTGTGTGTGTGTGTGTGTGTGTGTGTGTGTGAGAGAGAGAGATGGAGAGAGTGAGAGAGAGAAAGACAGAAAGCGAGAGTGATGTGTGAGTGAATGCATGTATGTAAGCACAGAAGACTGCCTGTGAGAGAGATCGAGAGAGAGTGAGACTGAATGTGTATATGAAAGGAGCTGGAGACTGTGAGAGACTGAGAAAGAGGGTGCGACAGATCTTGTGTGAGTGAATGGGTGTATGAAAAGTAGGGGAGACTATGCGTGTATTTGCATGTGTGTGAAAGCAGAAGAGACTGTTTTTGTGTGGATGGGAGACAGAATGGGCTGTATATAAAATTGTTTTGTTTCACTTGCTTATTATTGTTTAAGCACTATATTATTTTTTATATATATTTGATGTAAAATGCTTCCTCCAACACTTTTAACATATACTACAGCAAATTTGAAACAGTAGGCAGAGGAACTATTTTACATTAAAAATATATATAAAAAAATAATATAGTACTTAAAAAAATAAGCAAGTAAAACACAACAATTTTACAGACAGCCCATTATCTAAGCTCAATAATGGCCTCCAGGGTGTGTGTTAAAGTGTAATTAATGCCCTTCCAGGGGTGTAGAGGCACACCCCTGGAAGGGCATTAGTTACACATTAACAAACACCCTGGAGGGCATTATTGCTTGCATATTCTGAAGTTCTTATAATGAGATGATATTACAAACAAGGACTCATCAGCATATTGTATTAAAGTAGTGTTTGGCACTCTTTTATACATTCTGTTTATACAAATGTTATCTAACAAAGGACCAAAGATGGATCCTTCTGAATCTTCAACCAATACCAGCTGCTAATAGAAAAAAGGATTTTGCAGTTTTACACGGTGTTATTTAATGTAGGTAGTTTCTAAATTGTGAGAGTGGCTCTTTGCTCATATTTAGAATTCCTAGTCTTGCAGAGATACTGCAGCAAAGGCTTTATATGATTTAAGAAAACTGAGGCACACGTTGATCGTGTTTGTTGAGTTTGCTGTCATGGTCCAGAAATTATAATAATGCAGATTCTGTACTGTAATTAGGGTTTGAACAATCACGAGCTGTAGATATCTGATTTATTTATAGTAAAATAGAGAAGAGGTTGACGCTGCATGCATTTTTCAAAAATCTTTGATAGTGGGGATAACATGACAATAAGTCTAAAGTTGAATAAATCTGCAGAGATTCACAGTTTCTGGAAGGGAATTATATAACATTGCTTCTATTGGCTGATTGCAAAAATTTCAATAATGGATCTGTTAATAAGAATTGCAGCTGGACAGGTTATTGTGTTAGTAGCCATATATAAAAATGTGGTTGGCTATTATCAGGTGCAACGGAAATAGTTTTTTGAGTTGTTATTTTGATTTGTGCCGCTCATAATGAACGGAAGTTTGAAGTACAAGCATGGAAGGATGTATCTGTATTGGACGAATTAATATGCTGTTAATAAAGATGTGGGTGTTTGCATAATGTACACATTAAATGTATAAAATAGATTGTAGCTTCATTCATCAGTATGGCTGGAAGTTTGGTATTATTTGCCTGGTTTTGCCAGTAATTAACGAATAAAGTTAAGTTAATTGATAAAGTGGTTAAAGATCATACTGGGTATCTTGCTCCCAATTTGCATACCAAAACTATGCGTTTACATGCATCCTAGGCTAATTTCTGAGCTCTACAGGCTAGTTCAGAAGTGAATATTCTAACCATAATGTATAACTAAGTATGCTTATTGTGTTTCACACTTTCGGCCACTTTTAAGTTGTTCCTGAGAAAACGCAGATGAGTGTGAAAGTCAGAGAATATCTGAAGAAACATTGAGTAATATTGTACAGCCAAGAGAGTGGGATAATTGTTTTAGGATGGCAATTCATTTTCTTTTCTAATGGTGAACTGTGTTTGTCAAAACAATCAAAATTAAAGCTGCAGTTACATAAACAGAATAATGCATTGCCCTTTAATATCAAATGTACTTGCAATACTACATTAATTCAACTTAATACAGCAAAATATTTCAGCCTGTACCAGGAACTCACCTTAATTTTTTAGAGTATATCTTTCAGATGTCCCTAAATTTGTTGGATGCCCCTAAATTTGGCAAAGAACTTTTGCTCTGCACCTGCAAAAATTGGACATTTTTGAAAAGATTTGAAGTAATAGTTCAAGTATGTGATTGGTGCCCCTGGTTTTGGATCTTCAGCCCTAATTATTTTTGCTATACCCCTTGCTCTGAAGGAAAACATTTGAGAGCTAAGCTCAAAAGTCATACCATTATCACCATAACTAAAGTCCGAACCAAACAAAAGCTAGCATATGCACCTAGTTGTGTCTTTACTACCAACCTCCTGTTTGGAATTGCAATAGACACTAATAACTCGTGTGCCAGTTGTGCTGGTTATGACAAAATGAATAACTGCACCTCTGCTCTCATTCAGTCTTTGATACATAATTGTTGGAAGTCTCTTTTCAATAAGTAGCTGTTGTGAGCGCAAATGAGTAAGATGACATAACCCAGTCCATAAAGTAAGTTGTTATACACCTGCATCCTTCCACAAGTTTCTGATCACCACTGCAAAGGCCAGATATAATAGCCTTGCATTACACATCTCTCACTGAAGTGAATAAAAATGTCTCACAAAAGGAGAATATAAATTATGATCCTTTTATAAGGAATTCATGGATAGTAGTTGCATTTATCATTAAGAAAGAAATACCCAGTTCTTGTAATAATTGTGATCATTTAATGAATAAACTTAACACTATCAGTTTCCTGAAATACCCACCTAGTCAATGTGAAGTGAAAAGAAACAGAAAATGTTTGTTAAGAGTTAGAACAGTTACTATGAAAAAAAAAAAACAAAAAACAATGACAGCCTTGGGTTCAGAAATAAATATCCACCAATTGGCTTTCCAACCTACACGATCCACCAACCAGGTAAGTAGAATAATTCTCCTTTAAGATGCTATATAGGGATGTTGTTAAATGGAGCTTAAACTTGTTTAAATACAGCTGGTCAGAAGTTGTATAAATATGTTATGTGATAGTAATTAGGCAGCTAATTTCATTTTCTGCCTTATGACATGACAACCATTTGGTCCATGAAGGCTTAAGTTATTGGCTGCCATCTTTTTTGTAACTTAGCTATGACAACTGCTTGCGTAAATCACAGAATGCATTAGAAATGAATGAGGTTTCTGTGTACTTAACGGAGACTTATCCAGAGGCAGCACCATAGCTCTCAACCTTCGATCTCCAAAATGAGGAACACTCGCCTTCATAATGTGGAACAAATGGGCAAAATGTGGAACATATACTAATGCCTTACTAACAACTTCAACTAGGAAGGCATAGGATGTTAAAATATGCTGGTTTTACTTATAAAGAATATCATTTAATGAAGTAATATGATTAATTTCTTTTTATCATGGATTTCACTTAAAATAATTCCTAACACTGAATGCTTGACAGACTCTTTCAGTTTGAAACTTTGAGGAACTTCGAGGAACATGAACTTTGTAAGACCCCAAATGAGGTACGTTCCTCGTAATGAGGTACACTTGAGAGGTATGGGCAGCACATCTGCTCTCTCACCAGCAGACAAAAACAAGTCACAGAAATAGTACAGATACTGGAGGACAGGCTTAACAAAGCTGGTAGTATTATATCCCTAAATATAGTAAGAAACACCAGAATGTCCTGAGAACTGCATTGACTCATGATTCCTCATCCTGACAGCTATTTAAGCCATTGCAAGAAGACCCTTCTGTAGGTCATAAACTGTGTGGTCAGTTTCAGTGACTGTGTTGGATAAATCATTGACAGTTTATTCTGTTGTGAAGAATCCTTACTTTACTGTGTCTCATTTTGCAAAAAAATCATTTTTTTCCATTCCCTAATTTTGTTTTACATTAGTAGCAGGTATGACACATATTCTTTGAATTTGTAGTGATGATGGCTACTATGTCTAATTATGATGTTCTGTTCCGCATGTTCTGGAAGAAAGAAGTTTCTTCACTTTGGCAGTAAAGTGAATCCATCTATGATTTTGCAGTGAAGCTGATGAGAGACAGGTTTTCAGAGGTACACTCAAAAGAGATTTTTAAATCTAGCCAAATATAACCATAGAAAAAGGATCAGATAGCTGCAGCTACATATTACAAAAATCTGAAAAAGAACTTGACGCTTATTAAACATTTGCAGGTAATAAACAGAAGAAGGAACCAAATGACTAGCATTTTGAGACGGAAAACAATTGTAATTATTTAAATACACTGTAATCATATTTTGAGGAGAAAATGCAGCTTGATTGATTTATTCTCGTAGTGTACTTCTGAACTTTGTACCCTAAATCTGCTATCTTCTTCCCTTTCTGATTAATATGGGTGGAAAATGAGAACACAAAGAATCACAGTGGAAACAAAATGTTCAATGTATTATAGAGTGTGACTAATTCATGCACAACATAATACTAATGAAAGAGCTGTGTGGTATTGATGTCACAGAATTTATGACACTGTGGGTAATTACAAAGGAAATAAAGCATCCCAGGAGGATGCAACATATTCAGACAGAAGATGAAAGCAAAAAGGGCAATGCAGGCAAAACCTTAGGGCATTTAATAAAAATACACACATATATTATAGAAAGAGAATGGCTGCAAGAACCAGTAGCAACACTGACTGATGTGGCAAATATTGCTGAGTATATGAAGACTCAATACAAGTTCTTGGAGAGAGTGGCATACCATTCAGAATAAGGTAATATGACTGTTAAGGATAATAAATGCATAGTCAGTAACAGATCATTGAAAACAAATACCTTAATCAATGCAACATGTACAGCACAGTAGAACTAATAGCAGCCACCATTTCGTAGATGCAAAGAAATGCCATACTCTATTTACATAAAACTCTTATTTTATCAAAAATCATACTGCAGAAGATCAAAATGAGACTTTCCCATCTGTGAACTGAACAATAGCTTTCCTATGCTGTCACTTAACAAAGATTCAGTTTGCTTCACAATTTACCTTCACCCAGTTTCCTGGATAGTGTATATCATCCAACACCTTAAGGGTATTCGGACATCAAGAAGCAGTATAGAGTTTCCATATGCATTATTGCTTCATCTGTCAAAAATAAAAGTAATATTCATATGTTTTAGTCACTGACGATGTGTTGCAGCTAACAGGGTGAAATTTTGTTTCTGTCCATTAGATTTTAAAGAACAATACTCTCAGTTTCTCTAATGGCGTTTATTTAATCCTGGACGAGTATTTCCTGTGCAACCAGATTGTTAAGAATCCATTGGGTGAATTATTACTGAAGATCACTGTCTGTCCACAGGTGTGCATGCCTGTGTGCACACACACTGGCACAGGGGTTGCTACAGCTGCTCAAGCCCCAGTTGCCCAAATTCACCAGTCTGCAGAGCTGTCCAACCAGCTGCTCATGTCTGAACTCACATTTGGGTTCAGTGATGCAGCTGCTGTACCATCTGACTCATGTCCTACGAGGCAGTGGAACATAAGTACTCTCAGTAGGTCAGGTAAGTGGGGAAGAGAAAACTAAGGGGAAGTTTAGGTTTAGGGAGTGGGGGAAGGGGCATTTTTAGGTTTATTGACCTATCAGAGAGTATTCCAAGATAAGGTTAATGAGGGAAGGAGAATTTTAGGTTTAGGGACTGGGTGGGAGTTTTTAAGGTGAGGCTCAGGTTTCTGGGAGAGATAGTTAGCCTTTTGTTACTTCATAGGGATATAGTTAGTAGGAGTTATGGCACTTGACTACATGAGCAAGTGTCAGCAGGGAAGTGTGTCCCGAGCTAGCAGTATGAGTGCACTTGTCATAGACACACACACACACACACACACACACACACACACACACACACACACACACACACACACACACACACACACACAGTGCAAAACTACTTAGCTGTTGTACGTACTTGAAACTCATGAAACTGTACAAGTGTACAAGATAAACCAATTATTCTGTAATAAGCCACAGTACTGTAGGTATGTCATCCCTACATATTAAGGTAAGAAAGAAATGATAGGACACTCTCTTCAGTGTGTAGTGGCAAGATGATGGATAGTGCCTTAGCTGAGACATCGGCATGATCCATGACTAAATCACATGGCTGTCATTTCCCATTGAATGCATGTCATAGGATTATTTCAGATAAACTGAGGTGTTGCTTAGTATGCCACTTCTGAATGGTCTACTATCTTTGTATTTTTGGGAAGGTAGCTGCAAGTCAGGATAAACAACACTGAGCCTGTGTACCTTCTAGATGAACAAAGCTTCCTGCATGATAATAGTACATGGGAGTTAAGATCACATAGCATATGGAAAACTATACCTACTATGGATGAATGGAGTGGTCTGTGCACAGACAAAACTACACATATAAGAAAGGGAGAACAGCAATGCAACTTGTGCACCCTGACTGTGTTGCAACACAGGTCTTTATCACAGTGTTTGAATAAGGCATCTGGTCTGCTGAGTACAACACTCTTCTGTCTACCAAATGAGTGTGATAGCTGCTATCGTGCAAATGTGGCAGAATCATTCTGTGTGGAGAGAACTATATTTAGATAGTATACAAGACTATGTAAAGCATTATAGCCATACAACTGCAGAATATCTGTTTGTGTGAAAGTGTGTATGCATGTGCAAATGCATGTGCCTGAGTGTCTGTGTTTGTGTGTGTCTGGGCATATGTGTGGTGTGTGTGTGTGTGTGTGTGTGTGTGTGTGTGTGTGTGTGTGTGTGTGTGTGTGTGTGTGTGTGTGTAGGTCTGTGTGTGTGTGTGTGTGTGTGTGTGTGTGTGTGTGTGTGTGTGTATTCACGTGTGTGTTTGTGAGTGCATGTGCATATGTATGTGTCTGTAAATGTGCCTGTTTGTGTGGGTATGTGTGTGTCTGCGAGCAAATGTGTGTGTCTGAGCATGTGTCTGTGTACATGTATTTATATGTGCATGTGTGTGCGCTTGTGTGTGTGTGTGTGTGTGTGTGTGTGTGTGTGTGTGTGTGTGTGTGTGTGTGTGTGCGCGCGTGTGTGTCTGCTTGCATATGCATGTGTGTGTGTCTGCCTGTCTGTCTATATCTGTGCGACTACTTGCATGCATCATTAAATATAGCTGTGTACGGTGTACCTGAGATTCCCTCATGGCCTGAGGAAGTGGGGTTGCCTCGTAACACATTTGTCTTATATCTCATTTTAACAATGTGCATCGTGCATGACTTCACAGACAGACAATGCTGCTCAAATGCAGCCCAGATTTTCTTGTTTGTGTCATTCTGGAGCAGATGCTCTTCATTGTAGGCTGTAGCTTATTTTCTGCTCTACATGTGTGGAAACATTTATTAGTCTATGCCACCGTCTGCATATCTATATGTACTGTTTGATTTATTATTTTTTGATACCCACATGGGTGGGCAGCTGTGCTGATTAGTGCTGGGCCACATTATGCTGCTTGACATTTCCATTTCTTGTGTAATGTGGAAGTATGTGCCTGCTGGGGTTTTCATAGTTATAAGGACATTGAGTTACAGTACTGTCTTGGATAGCTGCTTTGGTGGTCAGTATTCATGTGTGTGAAGTCTATTAGAACTGTTATCCATTCTCAGTTATTACTTTGCATATGTTGTTTATCAATTAACTTCGTGGAGTATGCTGTGATGTATGTTCTATAGCCATGTTAGGTTGTTAGCAGTGACTGGCTGTTGGCTAGTTGGCTGTTTCAGGCAATTGTTTTCAGTGGTATCACCAAACTTCTCATGTTAATGAAACACATCCAAACTCCATTAGTAAGAAAGGATATATATGACTAGTATTTGACAAAAGTGTGTGTGTGTGTGTGTGTGTGTGTGTGTGTGTGTGTGTGTGTGTGTGTGTGTGTGTGTGTGTGTGTGTATCATGTATTCTTGCATGCATGTGCATCTTGGGGGTGTATGAATCTTTCAGTATATTGTTTTCTTTGGTAATTATATATGTATATGAAAAATTTACTCTTTTATATATCATTCATTGTATGTGTGCCGATGAACTTTCTTCTTGGATTTCTGTGCTGCTCTTGTTAGTCCCATTTGTTTGTTTAGAAATAGAAAATGCGCGTTTTCGTTTTCTCCGTTTCCAAAAAGCACCTTTGTATAACATTAAAATGGCATTTAGTCACATTATGTTTTCATCATGCTTCATTTTGCACCGTTTCATACTTGCTTGATAAAACAAGAGATAACATGCATGTTTTACATTGGTGACTAAACTTTACTGGATGCTAATGACCTGTATAAAAAAATTAAGGCGTATCCATTGCAAAAGGTCCATTTTATGAACATTTCATCTGAGATTCCTGTCAACAGGAAGTTCTGCTTTATGCCTTGTGATTCTGGTTGTCTTCTTGTATCCTTAACTGAGAAAAAGTAAGCTGTCCTGATTGCTCCTGTCCTGGCTGTAGTGAAAACATGGAGGCCAAGGACACATTGGGAAGCCACTTTATTAGCAAGTACAACTTCTGTGCAGGATTACGTCTATGGAAACCTTGCACTTGCATGCAATGCTCATTAACTTACACTCCCTTTGTATATTAAAGATATACTTCATCACCTGATTAAATGATATTTCAATATCCATTTGATGACACTGAGTTTAGTAGTGGCACACGGCACAAACATACATTAAGGTAAAATATTGAAGTGGTTGTCTAACCCTCTGTGATAGTTTTAATTCACAAAAGGCTAATGACGTTTTCAAATATTTGAATCATTCATTTTTGTATCACAGTCTCTTGGGTAGTGTCCAGAAACCAGTCATGGCAGAAAACCAGTTCATTCATAACACATAACATCTCTACACAGTCACTGTATAACACATCCATAAATTAATTTTCATCTATAGATGGGTATATACCTTTAATCTAAGAAAACATATGAACCATTTGGTCATTATCTCACCCCTATAAATTTTCTGTATGAGTTCCTTGAGCTTAAGAAGAAACTGGACCTGTCTTTTCCGTAATAATACCTGTAATCCACCTTAGAACCTCTAATGATGCAGCAACAATACACTGAATTTCCATTTTAAATGACCTGTCACTAACATGCTTGTCATGCTGGAGCATTCACAATTGTTCCTTGTCTTTAAAGTAGCACTCAAACATAGTTTCCTTAAGACAAGTTCTACTATAATATGTCTCTTGAAGAAAAACTCTGTAGGCGATTGTCCCATCACACAATTCAGTGCTATAGTGTATTAAAACAAAACATGTAAACTTTTATCTTCAGTTTCTGACACAGTAGTTAATAATGTGTTCATACCAGTTCTGAATATGGTTGGGTGGCATTTGAAAGACATGTGTAAGTGGGCGTGCCTTCATTGAAGGTTGGGCTTCAAGCTGGCACCTCGGTGTTTGTGAAAATCTACTGCCAATCATTAGCGGACTGGAGTTCCGCTGTGGCGACCCCTAACCGGGAAAAGCCGAAAGACAAACAACAACCAGTTCTGAATGTCTGTGACAATATTTCAGCTTAACCACTGGTTGTTGGATGACCTGTTGTAGTGCTAAATTAGGTCATTCTTTTTAACAGAATGATGACATAGTTTATATGCATCTTAGGTTTCTTTTTTTTTTTTTTTAATTTCTCCAAAACTTTTGGATTTCTAATACCATGACAGGAATGGACCCCATTCCTAAGTCAAAGTACAGTTAAGGTTCATGAAACTAGTATTGTTTCACTGTTTAATGTCAGCCAGACATGCTCTTCGCAACATCTGCAATGTGCCCAGTAATGACTCCTTCTGCAATTCGTAGAGTTACATATATTGGTAGCATATCTAAATATGATTGTAGACAATTTTTTTATTAGACACATTGCTGCTACTACTATTGGAACTATCTGGGTATCTTTCTTCCACATTGCTCTCATTTCTGCTTGCAAATCCTGATATTATATGACTTTGTGTCCTTCTGTATGCAACACAATTTAGTCACTGGGTGTGGCAATTTCAGTGATCAATACTACTTTTGTCTTCTTTTCATGGACTACTATATCCAGTTTTCTAGCATCTATTGTTTGAACTGCTGGTAATGGATGATCCCATGTCATGCAGACTTCATCATTTTCTGTGAGGCTTTGTGGCTTATAATTTCCAGTGATTTCAGTCACTTCATTACCATAATGTTTGCACAATCCCCAGTGCAACAGTCTCGACACATTATTATGCCTTTCAGCATACAGTCCTTCTGCCATTAGTATGTCACAACCAGCAACGAGGTGTGCAACTATTTCCAATTCTGTTGTGCAAGACCTGCATTTGTCTGTTTCTCCCACATGTTTAATGGACTTTGTAAACCAACGTGTACGTAGCCCACTGACGTGTGCTGCCAATATTAACCTATCATCTCTTGGTTTGAATTCACCTCTCCTTAACCATTCCTGCATTCATTCCTGATCAACATGAGGTTCTTCCTGAAGTTTTCTATACTTGCAACTATATTTATGAATTTTTTACATTTCTTGCCTTCTCATCTGGTCTTTCGCCTTATAGTCTTTCTTTTCTTTTTTGGCACATTCAGTTGCTGCCTGATTTTTATCTACATCTGGTTTGATTTCCATTCCGCTTGACACCGATTTGCTTCTGCTAGATTAAGCAGAGAAGTCATCTTAGATTTATTATCCTCATGTTTTAAAACTTTCACTACGTTTGGGTCTTGTGAGGTCAGCAGATATGTGTGGAGTCCCACAATTGCAGATCTATACATATAGTCAATTTCAAGGAGGCCCATCCCTCCTTCAGAATGGGGAATATATAATCTTGGTATGCACTGATTTTTATAAATCATTCGGTGAGCATGAAGCATCCTACTTGTTATCCTATCTAATCTATCCAACACATTTTGGGGCCAGTCAATCACTCCAATACTGTAAGGACAGGAAGAGCAAACTGGTTTAGAGCTTGGATTTTTTTCCTAGATGTCAGTGCTGTTTTCAGAATTAATTTGAGTCTTCTGAAATATTCGTTACTAAGTTTTATTCACATTTGTTAGTGTTTTATTGTTGATCCTTCATCAATTCCCAAATATTGATCTTTTTTTATCACATTCTTGTCTCAAACTATTGTTTTCCTGGTGTTGCAGTTTTCCTGCTTTAAAGGTTACTTTTGCACATTTAGCAAGACCAAATGACATTCTTATATGTGACAACTTGCAGTTGTGATTTCAGTTCCTCATCTGATGAGCTATATAGATGTTCTTCACGTTTCACTGTTGCAGTCATCACTTGTGGGCTATCCCTGCTGGGTAGCCCTCGGCTGGTCCAAATACCAGATAAAGGTTTCCCTCCTGTGTTGGCTGTTCTGTGAGTGTGGCTGATGTCAGGTTGTCAGGGCTATAAAGGAAGACAGCCAACACCATTACATCAGTCTTTCTTCCCGTGGAGCCCAAAGCAGAAGCAGTTTTACGAGTGCATCAGTCGGGCATTGCCAAAGTGTGGGCAACTGTCTAAAGCTAAGTACCCTGTTGGGGAATCTTTTCTTGTTAAACCAATGTCAGAGAAAGTTAATAACTGTCCCTATTGTGGGAAGCAGATCTCACACTGAGACTTCCATTCTCTCTGCATCACTTGTTTAGGCCCAGACCACGACGTTCCAGAGTGTCGGTTCTGTGCCCTTTTTAATGCTTGTATTGTAAAAAGACGAGCTGATATTGTAGCAAAACATTTTAGTCAGTCTTTCCAGCAATGTGAAATGGCGTCGGTCTCTCAGGAAGTTTCTGACTTACCTAGGAAGAAAAATAAGGTAAGGATAGGCCTCTAAAAGTTAGGCCCTCTGATGACTCCGGACAGCAGTCAACTTTTACTCAAAGCATTGCTACAGCTGAACTCAGTGAGGCACCTTCGCAGCCCCTGCTAACAGCCGATGAACCATTAAAGGCCTCTACTGAGACCCATTTGGAGTCCAGTATGCCAGCGGATCAGCCTCCTCCTACCAGGATGTTGCTTTTTCCTCACACAGTTGGGTCCGGAGGTGCTTTGCAGGCACTGGCTTCTGCTGAGACCCCACTGACATCCGAAGTCAGAATGAGACCAACGACAATGCCACAGGCCAAATTGTCTCTGTATAAGGCCTCTGACCCAGCTAGGCCCAAGCCTAAATCTGCCACCAAAAAGGTCCCTTCCCAGGGCCCCAGCCACTGACCTGCTACTAGCCAGCCTGCCCCTCAGTCACAGCAACTGCTCATAATGGCAGAAGATCTGATTACTCTGATCAGGGGTAACCAACCCTACTCTCCTACACCAACCAAAAGAAAAAGAGACACCTCCTCAGAGGTCCTCACTGACCAGGAATCAGTTTATTCTGTTCTAGAGGAGTCAGACATGGAAGACCAACCCTTATCAGCATTTGAGGACTCTGATCCTGATGACCCCATTATGTCTGCCTCTCCCCCTGAGGACCTTTCCTTTGGGAGACCCTAAATACCCTCAAAGAGCATTTTCAGTGGGAGGCCCGGGACTACCCCCAGTCTAAAAAGAGACTAAGGGAATTTCTTGATTTGCCTCAGCATAAGCCTTTGGCCATTCATCCTATCCTCGATGTTGTAGAGGATGTTTTCCTAGAATCTGCCCTCTCTCCAGATTCTCTCCCTCCAGCACCCAGGAACCCTGACAGATACTACAGGGTACAAGACTCACACAAATATATTTTAAAAAAACCCTACTGCAGACCCTGAAGTAATTACTCTCAAAGCCCTAAGGGAGCTAGGGCTAGCTCTTCTAAAAACCCATTCCCCCTGACAAGGAAAGCAGAGCTTTAGACAGGATGGGCAAAAAAGGTTTACACCTCAGCCACTTTAGCTGTGAGGGCATTAAATTGTCAATTTCATATGATAAAATTTCAGCAGAATGTACTGGAACTCATTAAATAGAAATATCTGCCATGCCTGACAGTAGACTACCAGAGAATTAACATACCTCATGCAGTCTAGCTCTCAGGTAGCAAAGCATTCCTTGCATTATGGTTTTGACATCTTAGAAGCCTCTACCAGGGCTGCAGCTACAGGATCAGTTATCAAAAGGCATGCCTGGTTAAGAGAGCAACTTTGCCTGACCAGGTAAAATCCAAACTTTTAGATGCCTCTCTGGATAAGGAGCAGTTGTTTGGTCCCAAGGCTGAGGAGGTCATCAAGAAAATGGAGGACAAAGCCATATCCATGCAGACTGTCGAGCACTTTTTGCAGGTGCAACCACCCAGATTCAGCAGAAACTTCCCTACTAAGCACTGGTCCTTTCCCTCTCAAGCAAATCCAATGCAGAGAAAGTGATGCAGGGACAGAACCCCTATGATGCAGGCACACAGCCAACAAAGAATTAGGCAGTGAAGTTCTAAGCCCACTACCTTCACCATAGAATCACAATGACTCCCTACCCCCTGCCCCCCCAGGTCTCCAGCCAAGCTAGAAGGAAGACTCCCTCTTCCTAGAAAACTGGTAGGCCATCACTTCAAATCTATGAGTCCTGAAAATTATGACCAGGGGGTACAGATTCTATTTCAAATAAAAACCAAAGAGGTCAGGTTGTCTAGACGTCCCTGCAGACCAGACAGCAGAAGCTATTTGTCATATCAAAAAGCTTTATGCTCAGGGTGCTATAGAACCCATGCCCAAGGAACAGACTGTGAAGGGATTTCACTCAAGACTATTCCTGGTCCCCAGAAAGGGTGGAACAATGGCGCCCTATCCTAGACCTCTCCACCCTGAATCTGCCCTTTCTGGTTCCAAAATTCAAAATGTTGACACTACAAAAACTACTACCCATGATCTTGCCACAAGCCTGGTTAGTGACCATAGATCTGAAGGATGCTTACCTGCATATTCCTATCCAACAGTCCTGCAGGAGCTACCTAATGTTTAGAGGAGGGTCCTAGCACTTCCACTTCCCTGCACTGCCCTTTAGCTTATTCACTGATCCCAGAGTCTTTACAAAGTGCTTGGCTCCAGTCATTGCTTACTGCAGGCAGAGAGCCATACACATTTACCCCTAACTCGACGACTGCCTCATTTAGACCGAAACCAAGGAAAAGCTCCTACAGGACCTCTCCTTTGTGCAGACCCTACTGACCTCACTGGGATTCACCATCAACCTGAAGAAATCCCAGCTACTACTCACATGAAGGATTACCTTTCTGGGCACTCTACTAGACACATCCACGCAAATGGCCTTCCTCTCCCCCAAGAAGCAGACCTTTGTTCAGACCTACTTCCAACAGCTGGCACACAAGACACACCTCAGAGCCAGGAAAATAATGCAAGCCCTAGGATACATGGCTTCCTACATCCTGCTGGTACCCCTTGCCAGACTGCATATGAGGAAACTGCAGTGGAACCCAAGTAACCTCTGGTGACAGCACTCCCAGTCTCTGGAGCACTGATTCCCACTAATTCCTTGCTTAAGAAAGGAACTCCTCTGATGGGCCCAGGCTTGCTCTCTGAACAAGGGCCTTCCCTTTGTTCTTTGGCCACACAACCAAACCTTGACCACGGACCCCTCAGACATTGCCTGGGAAGCCCACACAGGTTTGTTTTATTAATTACATTGAGGGCAATGATGTTGGAGTAATGGTAGGTACAAAATTATAAGGGCTTTCAATTTTGTTCAGAAAGTCTTATCAGTTTTTTAATTTTTAAGCAGATTTCCATTGAAAGACTTCTTAATATTAAATTGTTTTTTTTTTTTCTTGATCTTGCCATAAGATCTATTAATTTGGCATAAACCTGACACACACTGGAAGCAACAACATGAAAGTATTTGTATTTGAAGTCATATTCTTTTCAAAGTTCAGTTTAATGTTTTTTTTTTCATTTTGACAGCTCTGCTTTTTTATAAATTAGTGTGAAGCTTAATTGTCCTGTTCCCCTTCAGTAAACACATCACACCAAATGACATTTGATGACCTTTATTAAACTTCCATAAACATGATTGTTAACCAATAATCATTAATTTCAACCAAAACATGACACAGGTGATAAGATCCATGAAAAGAAAACATAAAATAAATAACCATAAGGGCAGCGTAACCACTAACCCTTGGAATAAGCAGCGTCCCTCATTTGTTACTCATCCAAGCACTTAGAAGGCAGCGTTACACCACTCAACTTCATTTTATTGAATTACACCTCCAGCCAAATAAGCAGCTGTGCTTGCTTATTTACTTATCAAGCAGTGAACTTATTGAATTGAACATTCAATGCCAGAGGGGGAACAGAAGAGGGCAAGCCTGTCCATCTTCTCCTCCCACCAGCCTGACCAGGCGGGTCCCCCTCTCTCCGACCAAACTTCCAGCAATCTAACCACCACTAAGGCACTGGTCCAAACATCATTCGGTGTATCCCATCCTCCCTCACCAAGCTGGATCAAAGTCATTAACTCCTAACCATAAATATAACTAATGAAAAACAGCCAATTATCTAACAGTAGAAAACAAACCACTGACCCCTCTCCTATGCTAAGGTATTAAACCATAACCTCATAACCTATCATGACTGCTGCACATGATCTAACAAATCCATACTACCTGACCAATGGAAGCCTTGCAATGATTCCAAGGGCATTACCAGCCAATGGACCACCAATACTAAGCCCAATGCCACTGAAATCATGCCAAGGCAATTGAATATCACAATGCCACATTGCAACCCCATTTTACCACCCAGTGAAAATATTTTTTTTTTCTTTTGCTGTGCAATGAATGTAATACCCCTCTTAAATCTCTTTTTAAAATTCCATTTAATAAAATGTTGCCATCACACCAACTATCTTTTATAAACAATAAAACACTTAAACCACCATCATAGGTGGTATCAGTATGACCCCAAATACACCACCAACAATAAACCAAGCCAGGCAAAACTAACCAAACACAATATACCAACAAACTAAAAAATGCCCGATGCCATCAGGTCACACAAGGTTCGTGACATGCTATTACCATGTAGAATGTAGTGAATCAACCCAACCCAGTCTCTCCTGAAACTGCAGTAACTCAAAGCTAAATCCTCCTATCAAAACCCCCCATCTAGCTCACAAACCTAATTTACACAATGCAACCCCCAAATCCCCTACCAGTGATGTCTGCAACACAATCTGACCCATTAAAAAGAAGACTCCCCCACTATTCATCACACAGTGGGGAATTCAACCCTGATGCTCCCTGCACAGGATCAAACATAAACAAGACATTACCTTGTGACTGCAGAGAAGAAAAACAACAAATCAACAACTGCATATTCAGCTACACTGCTGGCAACCCGTGACCTCCTCTCATACTGCACCATCAGCTGAAACCCTCCTCAGCTTCTTCTCTCACCTGTCGAGTCCACCATTTCTTCAGTCACCCCAAGCAATACCAACTCTGCATGTCTCCATATGCATTCAGAATGATCTGTAAAAGAAAAGACTGTAAGTATTCCACACACGCATAATTCAATTTCTTAATCACTATTATGCACCACCAAAGGCTTATCTCATTCATCAACTGCATACAATGCAAACACTACCAGATGCAAAAACACCCTTAAAAATAAAGATGTCCTAACAAAAATCCCCATAAAATTACCTCCCACCTCACATAGTAACGATACAACAGATACCCATGCAAAATAAAACATTGCATTAAAAAGTCTTATTCTATAATATCACTCTTCTACCAACGAAGGAGTTCTCAGCAAAATTAATAACTAGACAAAGAAATGTAAAACCATCCACAATCCTGTTATACAGCCGATTGCAAAAAACAGATACAAATTCCCCTTACGGCTCTACTTATGTGCCCTTTGGACAACAACAAGATTCACCCATGCCTGCCTTAACTAAGAGCAACTTGCACTGCACTCTGGATTGTGGAATTTCACTTACCTGAATATGATTAGGTTATGAAAACCTTAGAACCATTAGCCTAAAAACCACCCCAAGTACAGAATAAAGTAAACTTGTTACCTTACTGTTTACCCCAGAGGCAAGACAACGTACCCAGCACTTTAGTCATAGGTGACTTTATAGTCAGGCACACTGATGTCCCACTCACCAGGCTGAACAAGAAGAAAATTACAGTTAGCTGCCTGTCAAATGCCAGGATCCGCCACATAATGCATGCACTCAAGTCACTCCACAACAAGTACAAATATGACTCTGTTATTGTCCATGTTGGAGTGAATGACTTGAGACATACCTCCCTGGACTACATGAAAAGAGACATGGAAGAGCTCTTGGATCATGTGGCCCAGGCAGGTATGACCCTAGCCATGAATAGCATCCTGCCTTTGCCCAGAATGATACCACAGTATAAGGACAAAATGATTGACTTCAACAACTGGCTAAGCTTCTGGTGTCATTCAAAGGGGAGCCAGTATCTGTCTGCCTGGGATGACATGATCGACAGACCACGATGCTTTGCCAGAGATGGCCTGCACCTGTCGCCCCTGGGATTCAGGTTGCTGGCTAAGGCTCCTGCCACCCCTGAAGCTCCTTTTTATGCAAAGTTCAAAGGACAAAAACCACCACCATAACAGGTACAAGCATGTAAAATCTGAAGGTAATGCTACTCAATGCTAGAAGTCTAAACCTCAAAATGCACTCTCTTGAGGCACTCCTAAAAATGGAGAACATTGATATCTGTGCAGTATCTGAGACTTGGTTCAAGGCCCCAGAGAGCACCCCTGCAATACCAGGCTACAACTCATGTCACACTTTTCAGCCACCAGACTAGGATCGAAACATTAAAGGTGGAGGAGTGTCCATATTCACCAAGGATATTCACACCACCAGGCTAGTTGCCCAACACAATGTGTCAGAAATTCTCCAGGTGCAACTAACACTAGGTAAGACTGCAATCCAAATTGTAGCTTGCTACAGACCCCCCACCATGCCCCAACATTCTCACTACACCTTTAAAAACATACTGGAAAATATTAAGATACAATCAAACATCCTAATACTGGGTGATTTCAACTATCCTGCCATTAACTGGGAAAACTACTTGTGTACCAACACCTTTGCCCAGTGGTTCTTGGAATTCATAAATGTCAGCGCCCTGGATCAACTAATCCATAGTCCCACAAGGGGTTCCAATATCGTAGACCTGGTCTTTACCAACACGGGGAATCGATGTTCCACACCTATGATCACCTCCTCGTTGGTCAGGTCTAACCATAAGCTGCTCACCCTTGACATCCACATCCCTCCCCCACCCCCCAGTAAGGAATCCTCCATAAAAACTTCTCCAAAACCAACTTCATGCTACTCAAGTCAGAAGTGACAAACTTCATGACACCCATGCAGATGGGAACTGAATTGACTGCTAAATCCTACACCAAGGCACTGTATGACCACATCCACTAGTGCATGAAGCATGCCATCCCAAATAGAACCAAGACGCTCTCCTCCAAAAAAAGGAAGCCACTGTGGTGGTCCCCTGCCATAAACAAACTATACAACAAAAGGAAGAAACTGTTGCAGAAAAGAAGAAAATCCCAGGATGCAAAAAACTCCCTTACCAGCCACAGTAAGAATATGAGATCCCTCATAAAATCCTCCAAAGATAATTATGAAAATAAAATTGCCAAAGATTCCAAACGCAATCAAAAGACATTCTATAGCCATGTCAAAAATCTCAGTGGCAATGCTCTGACCTTCACCACCCTCTCACCCCCCAAAGGGCCCATCTCGATACTAAAAGATTGCCAAATTCTGGTAATAACGGCCACAGACGTAAAAGGTGCACTCTCCAAAGCTAAGAATACAGCATCCATGGGACCAGATGATTTCCCGGGCTGTGTACTACATGAACTACAAAATGAACTGGCACCTCACCTAAGTGTCATGTTTAATCATAGCCTCACCTCAGGCTTCGTGCCCACTGAGTGGCACACAGCTACAGTTATCCCACTCCACAAGGGGGTTCCACCTTGGATCCTGGGAACTACTGTCCCATCAGTCTGACAAGCTTGATCTCCAAGGCCATGGAACGTATTATCATGGACCTTATAAACAAAGACTTTGGCAACCTTCAAACACTGGACCCCACCCAGTTTTGGTTCGTGAAGGGCCGATCTTGTCTCCTGAACCTGACTGACTTCTTTGAATCAGTCTCCAGAGCTGTGGACGAGGGTAAACCAGTCCACACAGCCTATCGGGACCTCGCCAAGGCCTTCGACACCATCGCTCACTCTGGAATCATAGATAAATTTACTAAGCTGGGCATTAATCCCTATGTCACTCGATGGGTTGCCAACTGGCTTACTGAAAGAAGCAACATTGTAAAAGTAGCAGACTCCAAATCCAGCTCCAGACAAGTGACAAGTGGAGTACCTCAGGGTTCAGTCCTGGGACCACTCATGCTTGACATCTACTTCTCTGAAGTACAGGCCAACACTAAGGGATGAAGGCTAACAAAGTTCGCAGATGACTGCAAACTGGGAGCATTATTGAATCCCCAAATTATATGGATATTCTACAAAAGGGCCTTACAGAAACAGATGGTTGGTGCCAGAGCCATGGGCTCAAGCTCAGTGCCAAGAAATGTATAGCTATCCCCTTTGGGAAAAAACATGTACCTGTGAATTACCAGATAGGTGGCAGTACACTAAACACTGAAAGTGTGATTAGAGACTTAGGGACACAGGTGAACAGTGGTCTCACCTTCGATAACCACATCGCCACAACAGTCGGAAATCCTTCTATGTGGCACATCTCATCACTAACAGCTTTTCATCCAGAAAAAAGGAGGTCATTGTCCCTCTGTACTCATCCCTCATTAGACCCATTATAGAATGCAATGCCCCATTTGGTATGTACCTCTCAAGACATCTGCAACAACTGGAAAGGCCGCAGAAATATTTTACTAAAATAATCACAGGCCTAAAGCAGATGCCCTATGCTGACCATCTAAAAAAACTCCAGCTGTACTCTGTGGCATATCGTCTACTCAGAGGCGATCTCTGCTTAACATACAAAGCTTTGTCAAACCCAGAGCTGTTGGACATGCTACACTTAAAGAAATCCCAATCCCTCTGAGCCGCATGTTCCAGGGATCTAAATCTTGTCATCACATATTAAACAAAACACTCGGGAGGGATAGTTTCCTGACCCAGAGACTCCTCAGACTCTGGAATAGACTGCCCATGCATGTCAAGCAGCGAGCCTCTTTGGCCCTCTTAAAAAGGAACCTTGATGATTGGATGGGAGATAGGAAGTTCACCCCAGGGATCACATCAGTCACCCTGCTAGACAGGAGTCCATGAAAGTAAATATTGTGGGAAGAAATAGCCGGGGAATTGTTATGACTAGGCTTGCATAGGCCCTGGGGCTGATAGCCTAGTACCAATCTATGAACCTGTGACCCTACAACACCTCATCCCAACCTCCCCCCGCAGCATCTCTATCTTCTAAATAAAATTTCACAAAAAACATATCTGAAACATTGATAAATAACTGACTTAATGGCCCCAAAACCATTAACCTAGTAACTTCCTATGCCTATGATAGCTGCTTGTCCAATCCACCTCCGAGAACCCCAGAACCCTAATAAAAATTCCCCATCCCTGCTTAACCTAGCCCCAAGATACACCCTTTTCACTTGCTGCCACATTATGTAAACTGCACCAAATACAACATACCTTAAAGAATCGTGAGAAAATTAGATTCATTGTGACCTCATTGTGCACAACTCCAACAACCAGAACATCCAGCCTATTGGAATCAATTACATCTAACAACTTCCAACAGGCCAACGACTGTTCACATTCCCCCCACTTGAACACTTTTGTGCGCCATTTTATCAATGGAGATGACCACCCAGTACTTGCACTTCCACCTCTGACCCAGGTCCTTCAGGTCACTGACTGATGTCCACTCTTCTCTTCCCTGCAAAAAAAAAAAAAACAAATTAAGCACTTTGCTGTCATGAAATTGCAAAGTTTCTATGTATCAGTCTTAAACCACCCAATTAAGGAGCTACTAGTCCGATGCTCAGCCCCCAAAATAACAGAATGATCCATATCTTCAAGAACATTTGGTCAGACAAGCTGCGACACGAGTGTCCTTTAAATCCCCCACATTCTACAAATAGGGTTAGGCACAATACAAATTAAAAATAGGAATCAAACCCGCAACCCTGTGTGTATACTGTAAACCAAACACTATGCCCACCCCTTACCACCTGCACTAACTAGCTGTCCAATCTGGGAACTATGTAGCCCACTTTCAACCATAAAAGGCCACTCAAACCACTGTCCTTATTATCCACCAATATCCGTATTTAACTATTGGTGCCACTAAATCAACTTAGTATATACACCTGATCGTGATAAAATACCAGCAATAAAGCATTCCAATTGTTTTAACCAAATGCACATTAGTCCTGTAAAGATAAACTGATGTGTTTTAAATTATCCTCTCAGCAGCGTCAGTCATTCTTAACTAGACCTTCCTATCCTTCTCAGGTGTCAGAAAGTTAATAATAATAATAATGACCAAAGTGACATATTTAAAATTGATTTCACACAAACAAACATTACCCAAAGTATTCCTACTAACTCACACATACACAAACACACACACACACACACACACACACACACACACACACACACACACACACACACACACATACACATGTGCACACGTGCACACACACACACACACACACACACACACACACACACACACACACACACACACACACACACACACACACACACACACACACACTCCTGCACACTAGTCTGCAGAGCTGATTAAACTGTCAAAATAACCATTTAAGAGGGTTAAGGCACTTTCACCTATGTATAACCCCCCCCCCCATTGACCACCAGCAGTTATACCCACCCTGTGATGGTGAACACCCCTTATTGCTATGAAGTACTAAGTTACGTGTACTACACAGGCAGATTTGGCTGAACCACATTAAATACAATTATCACTAGTGTCATACCATAAGACCCAGCCATCTGTAGTACAGGTTAAATATAAAATTATTTATGATAGTACAAAATTATTAACAACCTGATAACATATGCTACGCCAATATCCCCAGTCTTTGCAGAATAAAGCCATCTGAATAATTCTGCATTAATGAGCCTAAGGATGATTACCAATGCAGAAGGAGATGCTGGCAAAACATTGCATTACCATGCTTGCAGGACACATTGACCTCATTTTGATTTCCCTTAGCTATCTCTATCATCAAGAATGCCTGTCTCGTCTGACCTCACTAAGTACAGGTCTGACCCAGCTGAATGGCTAATAATGCTGTGCTGTTGCAGCACACACTTCCAGAATCATCAGAGATGGACAATGGACAAATGACCACCTGCCATACCACTACCCCATCACTTGACTCTTTCTGTCAAAACCTTGTACCTCGTATCTATGTGGCAAACACCCTCTCAGTAAGATCCCCCTTAATGCCTATACTAAGTTATCTTCAGATATGAGAATCCCTATATGGAGAACCCCAAAGTTTAATTAAGGACCTAAATTCACTAAAATCTTCCAAAACGCAAGGCATAAAATGCCCACTTACTGCAAAATCAAAACAACACCTGCCAATCCCTCTCAAAAACCCGATGAAAGAGGTCTAAACATATATGTAAGTGTTACTTGAAACTGACAGTATAAATGTCCTAGTAAGGGTGCACATGCGCACTACACGTTCAAACCATAGGTTCATAGGTAGGTACTAGGCTTTTGGCCCTAGGACCTATACAAGCCTAGCCAAAAAGGTACCCTGGCTTTCGCCACCCAAGAAAATTATTTTCCTGTGCCTCTGTCGCAAACTGCAGCAAGGCAGCCAGCTGTGTCACAAAATACAGCAAACCCTCAGATGTAACACAACAAGCATTCGGCACTACATTCCTTTCTTGTAATTTCTTGTCCAACTTATATGCCAGCCTCTCAATTAATCAAAGACAAATTTCAACAGAACCAGGGACAGATCCAGAAATGCCCATAGACCCTTTTAGTATTAACGTACAGAATAAGAGAAAGTGGATTAATACATGTTTGTGGAAGAAACTGTCTACTACTATAATACTGACATTATTTATTTTGTAATTCACCACATTTCTCCACCATAATGCTATGTATGGGATATGGCACAACATACAACATCAGTGCCCCATTCATGACATTTTTTGAAAAAGCACAAAACCCTGATTTTGTATGGACTGCTAACTAATCTCTAATCAGGTTATTAACTACTCCAAATCTCCTGTACTGCAAAGGCTCCACTACCGGGACCTGGCAGACAACACAACCACCCCATCGGCAAGCCTCCCTAATAGCCCAAACCTCCCCATTCCCCCAGATAAATGCTAGCCTTACTCATCCAAAACACACTATCCTGCCCCCAAGTGGAATTGCAGCAACGCATTAAAAAAAAAAAAAAAACTTCACAGACACAGCCAAGCACACCTTGACCCTTGCTAGCATGCATTACCCATCTCTTACATAAACAGCCATTCCAAGGCTTACCTGACCACAACACCCAAATGTTGTCTTGGGTATAGAACCTGCCATAGCAAGTTCACACCAAAAATGTGACTCCTACCCCAGTTACACTTGCCTAAAACCCTTTAAGCCCCTCCCTACCCTTACCTCATTTCCTCCCAAACATCCCTCCATCCCATTACCCCTATCCTCCCCTTATCCTCTTAATTCCTGCTACTCTGTTTATCTAGCCCCACTAGAAGATGTCCCAGGACAAATCGGTCTGTTCCAAACCTCATTTATAACAGTGTATACAATTTACTTGTGTTGAGCAGACCTAATAGGCATGTTGGCATCCTTAATGTAAAGCATTTATTTATTTATTTAATTATTTATTTAACATAAACTCAGAGTTCTTTATACTGTGTCAAGCATTTATTTATTTATTTAACATAAACTCAGAGTTCCTTATACTGTGTCATTTAGAAGCATCTGACATATTTTCTGTATCCAGTACAGACAGTCCCTGGGATTCATGAAGCTTGCACCAGGTGCAGGCGTAGTGTCGGCATTCCAACACCAAATATGGCCGCCGAGCGATCCATGTATGAGCTGTTCCCACATGCACTACCTGCATACGCTATGCCCACACAGCTCCCGGGCCCTGTATGCTAATTACCCCATGTGCAGCAGTGTAGCACGCAAATGAAGGTATGTAGCGATCCAGGAAGTGGTTCAGGCATTGTGCAAGCATGCAGAAATGTAAACCATAAAAAAATGGTTTACATTTTTGCAAACATAAAATCGGAGCCATGACAGACGACCAAACACATATATTATATTGTTAATAGATGCCAATGGCTAACTATATAGCCATTGGCATAAAAAAAATGTACAAAATATAAAATTAACATTTAATATTTATAGTCGCACTATTGTGACATGGAAGCACAGGGTAGCAGCGCACAAAGGAGATCGCAAGGAAAATAGACAAATATAGAATAAAACTGCAATGTAACACATGTCATGATTTCCCCATAATAACAGCTGATACACTGGTGTCAGGGAAAATGCTTACAAGAATAAAGTGTTGAAGAATCCATTGCCTGCTCATTTTATCATTTACTTTATTTCCACATAATAGTCAATGGCAGGCATGCTACACCACACTGTGGCGCAAGGGTTGCTAAGGGGCTGTGACAGTTTTATTCACGGTAGCTAAAAATTAGTAGGTAATGCCATGCAAATGAGAGGAGTAAAAGTGAATCACAGATTCCCCACTAGTGTAAGGATGCACCTCACAGTGTAACGTTATAACACTGAGGTGTGCCCTTGAGATAAAGGTGACATCAAGAGAGGGGTGTGTTACCTTTGCTGTAAGCACATTGGAGCATTGCAACCGGTTTGCCCATAGCTAAGCAAAGCTGCAGGATAGGGGTGTGTTGAATTGGCCACAGCTTTATTTAGCTGAGAGTACACAAGATAACTGAGTATGCATGTGAATGGAGATGAAAATGCGCTTAAATCCAGTAAACGGGTTTGCGTGGCGCGCACTGGAGCTGAAACAGGAAGAATATAGGAAAGAAATAAGGAAATGCTGCAGCAGGGAAATTGGAGTACAAATGACTAATTTAACACCTAGGAGCCTACAGTGGGCCATTAACAACAGCTAACAAGGCTACAAGCAGCTACCTGCAGAACAGGAAAGGGGAGGGGCTGCACTGCAAAGAAGACAGTAAAGTGTCAAAGCAGAACAAAGCCGATTTGCAGTATATCAGCTACAACACACATTTTGCCATGACTGGGTAGGGAAAGTGCAAAACAAGAAAGACGGCAGGTGGATGCATGCCTGAGAATGAGAGGGGATCCAGGTTTAAAAGTGAATTAAAGGGCAACAGATTAATCAAGGCAGGCAAGCATAACTCCACAATAAAGGCCCCACACTTGCAGTACTCATTGTAAAATCCATAATTAAGATACTCTGCAGCTGGAATAGCTCATACACACCCAATGACATCAGCAGCATCCATAGCACAATAGTATAAAGTGTGAAAGCACCTCACACACACTTGTGTATTCCCATACATTCTGCACCAGTGGTGTATACAGATGGGGAAGTTTTAGTATGTACATGTTAGGGGCTGCCAAAGCTTTCATCCACCAGCATGTGTTGGGAGACTGAATGTGGTGTGGAGGATGATGCACATCAACACCTCAGGCACCAGAGGAGGAAGAGAGTGTTCAGACCCAGGGTAACCTACCAGGAACTACATGATCTGGAGATAGTAGAGCATTACAGGGTGGAAAGAAACACTCTACAGCAACTTGTGGAGCTGTGACGGCCATGCCGCAGAGCCAGAACAAACAGAGGGGAACCCATCCCAGTGGATACGAAGGTTTGTGTAAGCCTGAGAATACTAGCTACAGGTACCTTTCAAAGACCAACTTGGGATATCATGGGGATCTCACAGGCATCAGCATCCAGAGTACTGCACCAGTTCCTGGATGCCATGTTAACATATGCCAATGAGCACATATACTTCCCCCGAATGCAGGAGGAGCTGGCCAGCAATATGCGTCTCTTCCACCGTGTGGCAGAATACCCGGCAGTATTGGGTGCAATAGACTGCACGCACATACACATCAAGTCACCACCTGGTGAGCAGGGTAGGCACTACATAAACCGCAAGGGATACCTCTCCATCAACTGCCAGGTCATGTGCAATGCCCAGGGCATTATCATGGATGTGTGTGCTGGCAGCCCTGGAAGCTATCCCAACTCCCACATCTGAAATGCCTCACAGCTGTATCAGGTATTTTCCCTGGGAGACATCCCAAATGGCCACATGGTGGGAGATGCTGGCTATGCACTGGAACCGTGGATGATGACTCCCATCAGAAATGCACACACACCTGTGCAGGAACGCTATAATGAGGCACAAGCACAAACCAGAATCATCATAAAGGGTGTATTTGGGATGCTAAAATCATGGTATCTGGTGGAGCCTTGCAGTACTCTCCAGGCACATGTACCCACATCTTCGTAGTATGTGCCACGCTGCACAATATGATCCTGTGGAAACAGCTGCAGCAGAGACAGAATGGTGAAGGCCCTCACAGCCCACCACAATTGCTAAGGGCCCCACAGGCACAGAGGTACTCCGACCATGAACACCCAGAGCCAGCCCCAGTAGGCAGACAGAGATGTGCCCAGTATGCCCATGCCTTGGCAAGGAGGGAACATATAGCACACACACTGACACTGTAGGCACCTAGGGACTGACACATTTCTCCACCTGCACACACAGTAAAAATGGATGGCACACACAAAAGACTACCTGTAAATTGTCATGTATAGGCAGTCTACTGTGTGAATCCAACATAGGCAGCCCTCAACTATTACACACACAACTGCCATTGGCACAAGGTAAGTCAACAACTGAACAGTAAATTAAGGTATCAGCATGTGCTGATACTGTATGTATAGATTCATAGGTAGGTACTTAGCCAACTGCCAGAGGCCATTTATAAGCCCAGCCAAAATATGTCAGCTTTTGCCTCCCCATTGATTCATTAACTGTCCCTCTGTGGAGCAGAGCCAGTAGCGGGATCCCTGGGGTGTATCTACTATTCCCCATCCACTCTTCAAGGTTTCTCTTGAAGAGAGTTAGTGAGGGACTCTGTGTAATGTAATTAGGGATGTTGTTCCAAAGTATGGGGAGTTTCTGTGACAGGAATCCATCCCTCCAGCATCTTCCAGTTATTGTTCTGGCAAGGTTCAGCTCACTACAGTCTGTGGCTCACTGTATCATGGAATCCCATAGGTGGAGCATATCCATTAAGCCTGAGCTCGACATGGCTGTGTTGACAGGCAGAGATCATCTCTGAGTAAACGAGATGCCACTGAGTAAAGCAGGAGTTTATACAGTCTGGCTGCATAGGGCATATGTTTGAAGCCAGTAATCCTCTTGCCGAGGTACATTTGTGGACCTTCCAGCTGTTGGAAGTGTCTTCTGAGGTACATCCCAAATGGGTTATTATACCCTATGATGGGACTGATGAGTGATGAGTAAAGGGGCACTATAACCCCAATATGTCTAGACGGGAACCCTTTAGTAATCAGATGGCCTACATAGAAGGATGTCCTAACTACTTTGGAGATATGATTGTCAAAGGAGAGATCACTATCTACCTTAGTCCCCAGATACCCTATTACCTCGTCTGTATTAAAGTGGCTGCCACTTATGTGTTAATATGTGGGTGCTTAATATTCCACAATGGAATAACCATGCAGTTAGTGGCACTTAGCTGGAGGCCATGACTTTGACACCCTATGTCAGTCTCTGTGATGCCCCTTAAGGGATGTCTGTGTCAGCTGGACTTTCAGTTATGGCTCCCAGTTCACAGTCATTGCCAAACATGGTCTGCCGTAGTTCACCTGCGTTTGCCTGTACCTCTGAGAAGTATATGCCAAACAGTAGGGCTCCTAGGACTGAGTCCTGTGGGACATCAGTCGTGACTGGTTAAGAGCTGGACTTGGAGACTGCTAGTCGTACCATGTGGGTTCTGTGTGTAAGCCCGTTGGCAACCCAACTTGTGATGTATGGGTATATGTACAGGCTGGTGTGTTTATCAATAACATCAAACAGGTCCAGTAGGCATGAACTGCACTTAACCAAGCTGACCTGGGTTGGGTCACGTGTTTGGAGGTTACCAATATCTTTGTTAATGAGTGCCATGAGGATGCACTCCATACCATTGCAGACCAAGCTAGTCAGGCTTATGGGGTGGTAGTTACCATGGTCAGTTGTGATTCCACCTTGGTGGAGAGGAATAACCATTGCCATGCACCATTGTATGGGCATGTAGCCTGTGGAGAGGCTGAGGTTAAAAAGCTTAATTAGGTGGGGGGGTCAGGTTGTCTTGTAGTGTTTGCAAGATGCAGTCTGGGACACCATCTGACTCCAATGACGCTGTGTTCTGCTGTTAGAGAGGGCCATTTCCACCTGTGTGTCTCTGATGTCTGGGATACTGTACCTTTTGGGTATTGTTGTGGACTTTTTAGGGGGTGAAGTATGCACTGAATGTATCTGCAAGGATGTTGGCGATATCAGTAAGGTCACCATATTTTGTGCTATATTTCACCGGCACAGTGCAAATCTGTGTGTCACCACGTAGATCCTTGACATAGCCAAAGAAGGCTTTGTGGTTATCTTTCGAATCCATGCCTATTTTCCTGTTGATGTTAGCCGTGGATGATTTCATGAGAGACCTACATGTCTTACTAATACTGGTCACGGATGTCTACCCTTCATGGGATTTGCTGTTTGTCTTGAGCACTGTCCTATGTCTGTTGTATAGCCTATTTATTGCAGGGGTCCACCAGCCTGATGTCCTTGTCTAGGAGGAGTGAGTCTTGGTTTACCAGTGATGGCACAATCCATACATCTTTGTAAGTGCTTATAGATTGCATTTGTAAATCTGTATGTATCTTGAGCAGTGTTTCCCCTTAGCATGCGGACTATGAAACCCCCCACCCCTGTCTCTAGTAGTGTGAATTTAGCTGTAGAAAAGGTATACACTGTGGTTTCCATGGGTGGGGGAGATGGTTGGGTGTGGAAACAGTGAATAGCTCATGGTCAGATCTAACCAGTGACCGGTTTACCTCTGCTGTGGTGCACCTGTCACCCATGTTGGTGATTACCACTCTAGTATGTTTCCACCCCTCATTAGGGAGTTTACCACCTGATACAGGGCATATGAGGTGATAAATTCCAGGAAGCGCTGGGCCTGGAACTGAGTACTTAAGTAAGTTTCCCAGTTAATGGTAGGGTAGTTGACATGGACTAATGCCAGGGTGAGTGGTAGGACTGTCATGTCCTCCACTATCTCCAGGTAGGTAGAGTGGTGGTCCTGGGTCATGGAGGGTGATCTGTAGCAGGCCACAATTTACATTGCAGTTATGGCTGACATTAGCTGCACATGGATGATCTCAGAGGTATCATGCTGCCCCACTAACCTGGAGGTGTATCCCTGATAAATATGGATGCATCCCCTCCATGTCTGTGTCAGTCCATGTTCTGTGGCCGAAATGTGTGGTATGGGTTGTAGTCTGGTAGTGCAGGTGTGCTCTCAGGAGCCTTAAAACAGGTCTCAGTTATTGCACAGATGTTGACGTTGTCCATACTGAGGAGTGCTGTGAGTGCATGCATGTTGTGATCATAACCCCTGGTGTTGAGTAGCATAACCTTCATTGAGTCTGCTATTGTGCTGTTTACAGAGCTGGTAATCACCTTTGAGGCTGTCCTAAAAAAGGCACCATGGGGGCGCCAATAGCCTTGGCCAGTATTCCAAAGCGTAATGCTGACACATAAACCTGTATGGTATTGTTGCATGCGTGTTTCCCATCTGTGCTTGTTTCCCATCTCTCCTGTAGGTAACCTACTGGTAAGCAATAGAAAGCCTTAAACTTATACAAGTCTTCTAGCTTCTAAGATAGGCTTTTGGAGTGATTTAGTATCAGTGTTCTGTATGTTCTTGCTGTACTTAACTGTTTCCTGACTACGTGGTGACTTCTCACTGTATATTGTGATCTGAAAGTCTGTCTATTCACATATTATGGCTGTGATGGCCTGCACTTTAGAGGTTCACAGATAGGTAGTAGGCTATCTGCCCAAGGGCAATTAGAAGCATAGCTACAGTGTGCTGGCTTTCTCCGCACCATTGATGAAGTAACTGAGCCTCTGTCAAGCATAGCCAATGAAGCAATTCCAGGCAGAGTTGCCGGAAGCTGTTGAAGACTGGGGTGGTGGAGGGTGATAGGGTACATAGTGATCTAAAGAGGGTATGTTAATGTGACAATTCAACACCATTCAATTTCCCGAACAGGTCTTGCAGCTATCAAACTGGATGGGCTTTTCCACCCCTTGGCTGTATGGTTCTGGGACACATGATCCCAGGGGTGTATATTCCCTTGAAGTGTGTCAGTGAGGGGCTATGCCTAATCTAGTTAAGAATGTAATTTATTGTCTCTGATTTCATTTGTTATATGTTTTTATTTCAAGAGTAAATGAAGCTCAGTGGGTTTGGGTGCCTCCGCCCTTTGCTTAGCCTAGCTTACACATAGAAGTCATATAAATAGGAAATAGGCAGAAGCAACATTAATGTCAATAGTGTAATGGTTACAGCATCTGCATAGTATCTGTGCATTCGAGGTTCAAATCCCAATAAAGTCAGGGATGTTTATCATGTTAAAAAGTATACCTTAACCACAGCTTGCATATATAGGTAGTATTCGTCTGTATAATAAACATTCGAAACACCCATATAAACCCATGTGTGCTGGAGAGTACAGTCAACAGAGAATGTAATGTTATGTAAGCACATAATGAGATGTTACTTTGTTAAAATGTTAGCAGATGTGGCCGTGTTTGTGCGCACAGGTTATACGTTACAAAGTTTGTTTAACTGTGTTTAACCGCTGCTTTAATGTCTCACAAACACTTTTAGACATGCTTACAACTGCTTAAATGAGCCTTATTCTGGAGTAAAAAACATTTTTTAAAGCATTGCAGGTGCTGAACCCTGGACCATGCACACTATAGTCATGGGACTTACCACTAAGCCATCGGGGATGTATACATGTTTCTTGGTCTTTAGACTACACCTTATACCATATGCATTCCACAGTAATGACCACAAATGGGGCAGTCACTTTGTGTACATATGTACAGTGCATTGTAATATACTGTAGTTTGTGAACCAACATATAAAAGTCTACATATGTATAACAGTTACAAATTAATATGAAATATATATATATATATATATATATATATATATATATATATATATATATATATATATATACATACATATACACATAAATATATATATATATATATATATATATATATATATATATACGTCAGTGATGTCTGCACATATAAATATAAAGATATATATATATATGTATATATATATATATATATATATATATATATATATATATATATAAACATCTAGGAACACACTTCATGACATAGAAGCAATCCAAAGGAATTGAAGTGTACACAAAACACATGCAGCTTTGGTACTATAACTATTAATATTAAGCTAATTCACCATAGAAGGGATGGTTGTTGTGTATGTCAAGATTGGGGTGGGGGAGAAATGATGGGTAATGAAATCATGCATCAAGGAGAGCCTGGATCGGATGTTCAATAAGTGAACTGGAACGGTATACATGGAGTATGAAGACAATATAAAAAGGGCACAAAACAAAAACCTTTCTCATCCATAATACACCATGGAACACCTACTTCCACAAACATATGAACATTAACATGTATCAGACATATGTACACAAACTAACTGTCACATTTGTTTTCAGTAGTGAGGAATGCCTGTAGTAAAATGTATATTCTAAACACCATAACATTTGCACATATCTCAGATGCCTTAGTGGTAAAATCAGTGACTGCATTGTTCATGGTCCCAGGTTCAAGACCTCCAAGAGCTATTAAGTTATTTTGAGGGCCAGAATAAGGGCTGTTGAATGCAGATGGATTAAAGCAGTTGTAAACGGGTTTGCATGGGTTTGCGTGATGGTAAGCGGTGCTTAAACACGGTTAAACTGAAAAGCTCTTCACAGGTTTAACCTTTGCTTAATGTCACTCAGTCCACAGGCAAACCTGCTTACAACCGCTTATATGTGTATTATTCACATTTTCCCTACCAGTGCCCACTCTGAGAGGTAAAATAATAACACCTTCCAGGATTAGAACCTGTAACCATGTAATCCCTCCTCAAAGTAACCTACCACTAAGCTACCTGAGATGTACCTATGCCAGTTGTGTATGCAGACAGGTTAAATCACAAAAGGGTGGAATGTGTGGCAATAGGACAAACCACCATGTGCCCAATGAAAGATGTATGCTCACATATATATATATATATATATATATATATATATATATATATATATATATATATATAGGGAGAGAGAGAGAGAGAGAGAGATACATAGAGACATGTAGGTTAAAACATCTAGACATCTATGGAGGTACAGATAAATGTATGCGATAATATATATTATATCTATATACATATACACACATATATATATATATATATATATCCATACATACATACATACATACATGTGTGTAGACAGCATCTGAAGTGTTCATATCTGAGTATTAACATGGACCATAGCAATCACACATTCTGCCCCCCAAACAATATGAACATAACATATGAAGAGTATATGCCAATACACTATTACAAATATGTTCGATGGACGCAGTCACTAACACAGCTGCAATGACTGCAAATATCCATGACAGAAATACACAGACAGCCTTCATTTAGCAAAACTTTATTACATTCCGATGTATTGCCAAAAGGATTCAAGGACTAACAGTACCTGCATTCTATACAGGAAACATTTAACAGTGCCTTAATGAATCAGCCTGCAATTACCATAGTATTAGTCCACTAAGGTATAGGTGTTCACATAGGGAAATCCCCCCACACACATATAGAAGATGTATAAAAGTGGTTCCTACACACCTGCATCTGCTATGTACACCCACCAACATCTCCCCCACACCCAAACTAATTACATCAATACATACTGTCATACCATAACCAATTATTCAACCACTGTATGACATCTGCTGAAACCTTAACATTCCTGGACACAGACACACTAACATGGCCCTATGCGAAATATTTGCTGTTATACAATGGAACAGCTGCTGATGTTACAGGGTTTGTTTGAACTAATACCATTTCAGAGGACTGAAAGGTAGTACACCAGGAAGTGTTTCCGATTACTGATTATCAGCACAGTATGATACACATTAACACCAAACAAAAGATGTCTGGTAAGCACACTGTAAACCCCCTCACATTATATGCATAGCTATGCAGCCTTGAGCTGGACAAACATCCTGACCAGACTGAAACATATGCAGAAGTATTAGGTACAGACAAACCCTGCACAAGTAGCAATGTTCAGAAATATAACAGCAGTACTCAAATTTAGACCAAATCCTCTAGGCATTACACACAATATATTAGTGTTCACCACCATACAGCTATTGCAATAGATTTCAAACAACACTTCCAGGCTGTCTTCCTCACAAGTAAGGCAAAGGGACAACGCCCAAGTGGAGTACTCAGTTATACTCCACTGTTGCCATGGTATTGGCTAAGGCAGTAGCTGCGCAGCTGATGTGCATGTAATTAACTACTTAGAAACACCAATTGGTTATCGGTATAGCACATTACTGATCTGTAACTATAAAATGTTGCCTGTTCACACATTCAAACCATCTGTATCTAACTGTAGAACAGTACAAAATACTGAAACACAAACCGAAAATTAGTAATATACCAGTCAATAACGCCTCCAATTACTAAGAAGGTATGTATAACATTTAGTATGTCGGTGTATGTAATGCCTGTTCTGTAAGAATTGCAGTGTAATCAATGCATATAGTGGAAATAGCTATCATGTAGCGATGTATTGTTGAGCAGTAGTGATGCTTGTAGTATTCTATGTGTGTACTGCTATAGGTCCCAAGGCAAACTCCTCATACACCACAAGGGATGATATATATGGGCTTGGAACTCACCAATTCGCTTCCCGCCACTGTCAGTGTCAGGGTTGGTCAAACAAGTATGTGCTATAACAGGAGATAGTATATGTCGATATATTTTAACAGTAGACATATGTATGGGTGTATAAGTAAGATGAACATGTCAAAGGTGGGCTTACTGTGCAAATATGGTTTGCAGTGTGGGATATTGTGCCAATAACAGTGTAATGTACAGTATTTTAGACAAATCTGTTTTCCATTTTACATAGCATTTCTGTTATGTTATGTAAACATTAGTTATGTCTATTGGCAATTACAATACTCAATAACAGGATACATATCACTTGTACTCATCTGAGAGTTTAGCAGCATGATAGCAAAGATAATTGGAAGAGCTAGGTAACTATCCATGCACATAACACATGTAATATCCACCTCTTTAGTGTTGCTTGCAAGCAATAACAGCTGTGCATGTGTACATGTTATGCAAATGTGCAGTGACCCCTGTTACAGGGCTGGACTTCTCTAGTATCGTTTGCAAGCAATAACAGCTGTGCATGTGTACATGTTATGCAAATGTGTAGTGACCCATGTTACAGGGCTGGGCTGAATGGCTATGTGCACACCTACAGAGAGTGGATATTGAGAGTAGAGACACACTGGTTGAACTACCAGGTTTGTGTAGCCTAACCTCTCATTGCCAGCCTAACAGCCACTTCCACATACTGTATGTAAGGTAGTGCATAGTACTGGTAATGAAACAGGTTGCATATCATCTTTAACTCCAGTGTAACATTTTCAGTAGGAGTGTAAGATGTAGGAGACTGCTGCCCATGTGTAATAGCTGCTTCATAGGTTATGGCTTACACTATCTGATTATATCCTGATCATGTTGATAGTGGCAGCAGAGTCTATTGATACATGACTCTGTTTGGGGAGAGGGTGTCTGTGCCCAACAGAGCTCATGGTCCTGGTGGATATGTGAGTATATACCCAGAAAAGGAAACAGACCTGTAGACACTTGCATCATCTGTAATCAACTATCAGGATGTGATGTGCTCCTCAGAGGAGGATTGCTGCTAAAGATAGCTACAATGTTTCTGTTATAGCCAGTGTTGTCACGTCCATAACACAAATATTTACATGTGAGCATCACTGTCTAAAACATCTTCATAAGCAATAAGTAAACTAAATACAGTACTTGGTACTTGTAGTACTAAATGCTGATACAGGCATGTACACTAGTCAGCTACTGGTGTTTACTAATGTCAGCTTTGTGTATGTGGCCATCCTGGGGGAATGTAATCTCTATGCCATGTGCACTGCCAAACCCACCTAACACCCTGCCCCACACATTGTTTGGGATGCAGCTATAGGGATAAGCTGGAAGGCAGTCCATTCTAAAGCCATGACTGGACTGGACAGTCATGAGGTGTAGGTTAACACATGCATCTCATCATCACAACCAACACATACCCTTACCAGAACACAGTAAGGACACCCACACACACTACCAGAAATCACACACATTCACAGATGCTTCTAAGTATCTGGCCAAACAAGTGATCTCCCAAGCTGCAATAGACAGACAACGAAATACACAAACTGTATGACATAGTTTGCATAATTGTGCCACACCTCAGAACACATGGCCCGAAACATGCCCAACAGTACTCATTTGTGAATACAAACTCTAGCACTATGTTACACACCAAGCTGTATGAGGGCATACATACTGTCAGCTGCCTGTCTGCCATGATTAGCCACATACCCATACACTCAGACCACCTTTTGAACTATGCACATGACTCTGGCATATTCCATGTCATTGTGCAGGACCTGTGATGCAGTAGCCTGGACTGCATGGAAACACATGTAGGAACTGTCAGGTCTTGTAGCCCATGCAGGTATGTCCCAAGGCCTGAGTAGCATTCTGCCATTGGCCAGAATGATACTGCAGTACAGGGACAAAAGGATTGCATTCCACAATTGTCTAATGTAGTGGTGCAATTCAAAAGGCATCCAGTATCTCTCTGCCTGGGATAACATGGTTGACAGACCATGATGCTTTGCCAGATGGGGCCTGCACCTGTCACCCCTGGGAATCTGGATACTGGCTAGGTCTCATGCTTCCCCTATAGTGCCTTCATCATGCACAGTTCAAGTGAAAGTCCACTGCTGTTACAGGGACAGCCAAGCAATAAACTGCGGGTCTCGCTACTCAATGATACATGTCAGAAACACAATATGGAGTCACATATGTCAACCCCTAACATGGAAAACATATCTGTGCAGTGACTGCGACATGGTTCAATGCTCAGGAGAGCACACCTGCATGATCATGTTATAACACATACCTCACCTCTTGCCCATTATCTATTCCTGAAGGATATGTACACCCCTACGCTAGTTGCACTTGCAAAACTTCAGATGTATTATGCTGAGCAACTACCTTTGTGCCAAAGTGGAATTCAAATTGCACTTTGTGACAGATCATCCACCATGCCTCAGAATTCCCAACTGTCATATTGTGCTGTAATGGGGAAGATTAGGTTTGAGGCAGAAAACCATAGTAATGGCCACTCTCAACTATTCCATCCTGAACTGGGAGGACTCCTCATGTACCAACACCTGCGCTCAATGCATGGTGGATTCCATCTACCCCAATGACCTGGATCACAATAGTCACAAAAACAGGGCTAACAGTATGCTACACATAGTCAGTCTCCAAAGCCAATGTTATGTTTCATAAGAGCAAAGTGGTAACTGTCATGGCACCCATGGAGATAGACAATGCATGTGCAAATGCTGAATCCTATACAAATGAACCTTAAGCAGTCACATACTTGCACTGATTGTGCCATTGAAACAGAGCCAAGATTCAACCAAACACAAACAAGAAGTCAAACTAGTGGTACCCTGCCTTAAACTGCACCACAGAAGGTAGTAACTGTTGCAAGAGTGAACACACATGAGTGGAGGTGATCCCTGGTCAGCCTCAGTAAGATGCAAATACACCATAGAAAACCACACAAAGCTACTGTGAATCTAATCAGCCACATATTATGAGGCCAGCCACTGAGCATTCTATAGCTGTGTCATGAATCGTAATGGCAACAACAAGACCTGCCATGCTGCACAGCACTATGGCATGGGAAGTACTGCACCTACAGAAATAGCACCTGTTCATCCAGATAGGGTCTCGGAGAATCTAAAGCCTGTCCTATCCCCCCAACAGGTACACATATTTATATGTTCATGTACACTACAGAGCCCCTGTAATAACAACTATGCACAACTATGCAGGTACAAGCTGCACTCTCTAAAGCCATACGTACAGCTTTCATGGGACCTGTCAACATCCCAGGGTGTATCCTACACAAACGTAAGAACAATTTGCTCTCCACATACACATCATGTTCAATCATAGCTCCATGTCAGGCTGTGTACACACTGAATCGTGCACAGCAACAGTTATCACACCTCACAAAAGGGGAGACACCACTGATAATGGGAAATAGTGCCACAAACCCTGATCAACTTATTTGATGTAGTCAGTACAGATGTAGATGACAGTAAGGTTGATTCACACAGCATACCATGACCTTGCCAGGTCTTAGGACACCATCACCCATACTGTGTTCCAGCTACACTCAGTAAACTAGCTGTATATTCGTATGTCAAAGGAGTGGTTGGCAGCTGGACTGGTGGCAGAACCAACACTACAGAAGGTGTCTGACTAATACACGCACATCAAACCAGTGCCAGCTACAGTTATACAGGGTTCATTCCTGGTACTCCCCTTCTTTGTTATCTATAACACACAGACTAACACAGAAGGCATCTGCCTATTGACGTTTGCAAATGACTATGAATTAGGAGCAATAGTTGACTCAGTGTGTGCTACGGTCTACATGCAGAAGGGCCTTTGTGGGTCAGATGTGTGGTGTGTGACGTATGGCCACAATCTGACAGCTAAGTATTGCATTGTCATCCCCTATGTTAAAAACCCTGTACCCATGAACTACTATCTAGGCAGCGGTCAGCATAATGGAAATGGTGTGTGTATGGGAGGCAGCTAGACAGTAGTTTTTCCTTTGATAGTTACTTCACCACACCAGTCAGGTAGTCATATGTGGCACCCCTAATCATGGCAGGGTGCCATTCATGAATATAGAGATCATTGTTCAGCCATACTCAACACGCATGTGACCCATAATAGATCACATATTTCCTTTAAGGGTTATTGCCCATGTTCAGATGGCCTAAACTACCCTTCCCAATCCCTAGCTCCACTATGTTGCATGCAACCTTCCCTGAATAAAGCCATGTCCAACTGCTACACTTAACACATCCTGATTCCAAATAAACACATACTTCATGGACATCCACCTTTCTAGTACAAGGATCACAACATGCCTGACAGATCTCTGTCCCATACACTTTACATACTCCTACCATACTATGCATCCCTGTCCAGTGAAGCTGCACATCGCCCCTCTTTGTGACATGGTGTGATGACCACATAGCAAATATATCAGTAACCCTGTGGATCAGTTCTGTGACACTGTTTGAACTGGACATTGAAACTTACCTGTCTGTTGGCTACAGCTAGGTAACCTTTCAGCCTAGGCTCATAAATGGCCCAGGACATTTAGCCTACTAGCTCACTATGACCATATGTTGATATCCAGCCCTACAAATACCATCAAGCTAGCTATTGTCCCATATGTTCCACATGTGCAACACAGGTAATACATGGCAGGATGCTACACAGCTGTACAGTGCCATGTAGATGTATATGACAAAACATATGTATGTAAAACATTTGTGAGCAAGTCTGCAGTGTCACAGATCACGTCCCTTAAGGCTGTGTATGACTATATATGTGACATATACACAGTATTAAGGTCTATTGCATTAATGTGAACGCATCCATGCATGTGCTGATAGGTAAAGACACCAGTACAGAGAAAGAGAAATGCCCACATCAAGACAACATCCATCACTTGACACATACATATATGGTGATAACATCACATCACCAGTAAGTGTCAAATGTGTGTGAGTTAAACATGTCAGTGGTGTTAGTGTCATGTAGAGTTGCTAAGACTTATTTGTAATCTTAATAAATGTGATACACATGTATGTTCAGCTGTACATTTGTACTTCTCTGTGAGTTACTGTGACCTGTCTCCATCATTATGTCTTCCGGGTATGCCGCCTGCCAGGCTGCCAGTATACACCCACTTGGAGGATGAGGTCCTCATCCCATAACTCCTTGACAACCATTTAATACTCTTCAACCATGTGCCACAGGATGCACAGCAGTGGGATGCCCTGTGGGAGGAACTCCGCAGGAAGGTAAATGATGTTAGCGGCCACAATCGCACCTATCAGCAGGTGCGCCGACACTGCACCAACCTCATAAGATGGGCAAAACAGCATGCTAATGCAATCGCCAGGGAACAAGGTGCAACAGATGGGGGGGGCACTCACCCAGCCCCCATTCACACGTACCAAGGAGCTACTGGCCAACCTGTAGACACCTGCAGACCTCCATCTATAAGCTTTAGCTGGTATTTTGGAGGTGGGTGTCTCTCAACCACTGAGCCTGGAGTTGCCTGGTAAGTCAGTACTGCACATATAACACAACTATATTTCACATAGTTACATGTGTTAGTGTACAATATGTAATGTAACATCATATGCAAGGCATGTATGCACACATGCCACATACAATAGTCTGCTACTCTATGTATGCACAGATGTGCATACTCCATAGTATAGTGTATTGTACTGGCTTATGTGCTAACATGGACATTGCACCCTGTAGCTATCACACAGGTGTGGATAATGATCTTACTGTTGTGACACTCCTGTTTAGATACCTCTGGCATTTTGCAGCGAAAGCAGTCTGTGTCAGGTGAGATTGTTATTATTTACCAGGCTTGATAATGCACAGATCATATTAATTGCATGCTATCTGCCATAACACACGTACACATAATGTATGTTGGTCATGTTAATATACACTGGTCAGACCTGCAATGCATTACAGTGGTTACCCATGTGAAATAAATGAAGATTATATGAAACACCTACATTAAACCTTACAAACTGTCATTGCCAGATGTGTGGACAGCTGTGAATACAGTGGTGAAGGTGTGGTTCACTTTAGGGACAAGTACTACAGATCAGCATTACACATGTTGGGAATACAAACAGTACTGTACAGAGTGCATATGTGTGCACACACTCTAAATGTGTTGGAGCTGGAATATGACCGGCCCACAGGATACACCCTGGTGGATTATACCCTTGCTATGAATGTCACACAATGTCATGTGCTATCTGACATGTCCATGACATGTAATGGGCTGACTGCAACACTGCTCATCTATCCTGAAAAACATGATATCTCACATCCCAAACATACCAGCCTTTGTCTGCATAACCCTGTCCTCAGTGGAGCATATGACATCTATGGGTGTATGTCATATGGGATAACACTGACTTGTGAAATAGATGTCCATCACAACTATTGGACAAAACATGTGTACACATGGCCATGGAGGATGGCCAGAGACATGAAGCAACAAACACAGTAGAAGTGATGTACATGTGTGTCCACCTTGTTGCACTTTGGCTCAACACAATGCAGCTACGGCCTTGGTGTAATGGTGATATTGCAGATGTGAAACACTAAACATCATACAGGCCTGTGCACACCTTGTGTAGGCATAACATCAAACCACCACATAACATGTCTTGAACATCTTGAGTGTGTCACAACATGAAAGCATTCACCTATACAGTATCCAAATGCATACATGTGTTGCAAAACATACACATACAACCACATCAGACGACATATACAGTACATTCACCTTGCTGGTGTCGACATCACTGTCATGCCTGCTCCTCATGTGTGTGAGGTACACATGTGGGACATGGAGCACTTCTAAGTTAGCCATGTGTGGGCATAGTTGCCAGGCATCAGTAATATGGTTGCAGATGTGCAGGGGTGTCATCTGTATACCCTTCTGTGACCTGTGTATCACATTCCACATTAGGGTTTAGTGTGTATACACCTCAGTGACGTGGGTCACATTCCACATTAGATATGTATTGTATGTGAACGCAGTCATGGCTATGAACTGTGTCAGTAACTCACACTGTATAGCAAGAGTGAAGTCACATAATGCCCTGCAATGGCTATGCACATCAGCTCAATGTGCAGTATGTCACTGCATATTTGCAGGGCGAACAGACAACATTGCGTCAGCTGAATGCCCTTGTTAGTATAACACGTCCCTGCATTGAGACACCATTACTGTACTGTATATTTGAAAGGACACCATTGTGTTACACATGTATGCATGTCATTCAACACGTCAGCAGTATACGTTATACTACATGTGATTGGCAAGGTCATACTCCACACATCAGGCTGGTGTACTGTAAACCTGTGCTGGTCTGTGGCACCATTGCAAAGTAGGGTCAGCCATGTCAAACATGTGTGTACAGCCACATGCACAATGTCTGTAGACTCATCTCAGGGGTAGGCAGAATAATGTTGAACAGACATGCACTGCTTTGTGGGAGATATGCAAGCTAGGGCTCAGGCAAACATAGTATTCAGTCAACATACCCTTCTGCTCATGTCCTCACACATAGGGGCAGTGGCCAACACAAACCATCAGTGGCAGATGTACAAAGGTCAGTGATGGTTTGTTAACATGTGGGGTATGTTGCACACAACATGGCAGTGCAGTGCAACGGTGCATAGTGCATGCATTGTGTTGCAGGTATGGGGCATAAGCTACTAACACAAATGGTGCAACACAGGTATGTATGCTAACTACCACTGTAATTGTGTAAGATGCATGCCGTCTGGTATAACACATGCATGCTGTTGTGTGCAACTCTGGGATGTATGATAACTGCCACTATAATTGTTTAAGCTGAATACCATCTGTCATATCTCCTTCATGTTGCATGCCGTTGGGTGCCATAGCATGTGTCTGTGTGTCTATCTGTCTGTCTATGTGTCTGTCTGTCTGTGTGTCTGTGTGGTATAACTTGTAATGTACAATTCTTGTGTGCCTCTAACAGGTGTTGATTTAGGTGCATTGCCCTCCTTCGGTCCACCTGATGTCAGTGTCCCCACGGACTCTAGTAGTGATGATGAAAGTATGAGTGAGGCAAAGGCAGGGTTGTCAGAGGCTGAATCTGTGCCATTGGTTGCCATTCCATCTTGTATCCCCCCTCATCCTTGCACACAGTTCTCCTGCCTACACATACTCCATCACCAGTGGCCATAGAGGAAGGACAGTTGGCGGATGGTAGCATGGAACAGGGAAGTGTGGAGACTATGGAAGTTGTGCCTGCACACCATGATCCCAGCCAACTGAATGGTGATGTCCCACACAGGCATGTGCCCAGTGTGCTCGTAGGAGGACCACTGGTCAACATGCCCCTGCGAGACAAAGCACATCAGGTGGTGTCACCAGACACATGTTTCAGGCTGTAACGGAGGCACAGGCATGTGCTGAATGGCACATCAGTGAAGGTCTGAGGCTTCAGAGGTCTGCTGTCCATTCTTTAACTGACAACATCCAGGCAATTACAAATGCTTTCCATCATCTTGCAGATGATTTGGATAGATGATTGGGTGACATGGTGGGAGTCCTTGACTATGGCATGTCAATCCTCGAGCATGGAATGTCTGTGCTGGAACATCTGGTGGGAGTGAGGCATAGGGCATGTGGGCGTAGGTCAGCTACATCACCTGTTGAAGGTCTATGTGAACATGCTACTGCACATGCCCACTCCCATAGTGGCGGTAGCAGCAGCAGTGCAGCTGGTGCTGTGCTGTCCACACCAGGACATGGCAGGCCACATGCACGTGGTCCTGGACCGTCCCAACAGGTACATGGTTCCAGTCGACATGTCATCAGACAGTACCCAATCTGGACCTCTGCCTGGTAGTGCACATGCAACCCCTTGCAGGCACAGGTCATGTGGCTGTGGCCAGACACTGTGAACTGTAAAACCTGCCCTGTACAGTCTGCAGCTGTCAATAATACCCCTGTGTAGGTCAGCCACATGCCAGACCTGTGTGCATACACACACACACACACACACACACACACACACACACACACACACACACACACCAGAAACAAGTTTAGGGCACCTCAACACAAACACGCATAACATCCACACATGCCCAATGATATCAAAGGCTGTAACCCACACACATGATGTCATCCAATGGTGCAGCCTAGGCCTCTGGCAAACAGTATCACCCTGTGCATATGATGATGCCTGTGCCGCATCCCTGTCATCCACACCATCGGTGCAGCGACATGCTCATATGGTCTGATGCACAGGTCGAACATACTAGGAAGACAATTGTAGATTAATATTGTTGAGTAGTGTTGACAAGCAGCAGACATGTCATGTATTACAGTTTTAGAATGCATTTTGTATGTTTGACAGTATGTATCATGTGTAAAACAGTAACAGCATGTTAATCTTGATGTTCTGCCTTTCTCTTTCAGGTGTAATTGCATGTGCCAGGGGATGTCAATGTTTGCAGTTAGTGTCCCATATGTACATGTTGTCTACTCACAGCTGTGTATGACAATACCTGCAAGCACTTTGTAGCTTCCACATCACAGTTATAATCTCCCATGTTTCAATTATGTTTACTGTTCTAATGATCCAAGAGCATGATAGCTGTGTAGTAAGCTACTGTGTTCAGAGCTGTCACATCCATAGTGGGTGACATCACAGGTATAGTTACCTGGAGCGGGGAGGAGGTAAAAGAGTGGTATAGCGGATGACAAGGGTAAAGGCCAGTAGAAATATTGGCTTTTCATTGGGAAGCAGTAACACCTGCTCTCATGACAGGATGCAAAAACAGACACACCCACACATGCAGGAATTCACAGACACAGTAACACACACTCTGACACACACACACACACACACACACACACACACACACACACACACACACACACACACACACACACACTTGCCAGTGATGGGATGAGAACCCTTACCTATGTGCAAATCATCATTATAGTACTATGCAATTACAAGACGCACCACAGAGATTACACATGTACAGGTAGTCGGAATGGCCTAAGATCGAGGACATCAACAGGGATACTAGAGTGCAGTGAGTGTATGTGGGGAGGGGGGTTCATCAGTAGGCTATGTAACAACAAGCCACACCCCAGGGTGTACATGTTAACAGGCTGTTAGAATGCCCTTCTAAGATTGATGATATCAACAGGGATACTAGATTGCATTGAGTGGATGGGGGCAGGGGGTATTAACATTTCACTATGGTAAAATACAGCCTCACTCCAGGAACCAGACAGCCATACACACACACACACACACACACACACACACACACACACACACACACACACACACACACACATACACACACACTGTGGCATTCACAAAGATATACACCTATGTCACACACATACAGACACTTGACATGTGTGAGGTTCAACCACCTGCCTATGCCTTTCTTTCTACACCTCACTCTGTACTGATGTCTACAACAGTGTTCAGGAGAGTGAAAAACATGTGGGATGTATTCCCCACCATACTTGACATATATGGACACACACACACCCACACGTGCCAGTACTGTGAATCAAACACCTGCCTATCTCATGATAGGTATTACAGAGATACAGCACTATCGCACATGCTACAAAGCATACTGACTCTTTCCTTTGCCAACTGTGCTGATATATGCACAATATATGCACATGAGAGATGTTACTGTTACAGGTGTCAAGAGGTTTGCCTTCAGTGTCACCCTTACTGCATTCTACATTGTCTGTCTTCCACTTCAATTAACAAAACCATAGCTTAGCAGTTAAACAGATTATTGTAGGAATGGTTGTAACACACCTGTGAGCTGTTCTCAATAATCATTCATCTGCAGAGTAGCCCTGCCACTTAGTAGTCATGTCGAAACATCTCTCCATACCTAAAGTACAGCTTAATGCACTTTGAGCATATCACCATATACAGTTGGCAATGTTGAGGCTGCATTGCACCAGCATGATGTACTAAGAAAACAGTCACCTTCAAACATCAGACACTGCATACGCATGGAATCTAAACACACATCAATATATGTACACATATGCAGTCTACATCAGTAAGTGGACTAGCAGGTCAAGAGGATACATTCCACACCTTCCCCATGCCATGTGTAAAACCTAGCTGAGCATTACACCATAATGGATATTGTATTCATGTACTAGTAGGACACACAACCACCTTCACTGAATAGCCAAGTGTACATATATGCCAACAGCACATATCAGCAAGACACACACATAGCAATATTCCATGTCATGATCCTACAAACTGTTACTTGACAGTTCTGTGGTGAAGCCAGGGCACTGTAATGGTCAACAGTGAGCACATCATATTTGCCACAAACACCTCATGTTTACTGGAAGAGTGCCAGCAATGTGCTCTGTTAGAGCTAGGCAGTACACTCATTCAAGCTTGTGCAAGGTCTGTGGCTTGTAAACATCTCACCCCAGCATGTTCTGGCTATTGTGGTAATAAGGCTAATGTCCAGTCAGCATACAGCATGCATGGCTTGCAGTTGTTGACATGGGGTATATGTACGAGCTGTGGGCACACATGGCTGTACAGGTCATGGACATATCACCTGTAACTACTTAGGAACGTACAGAGCAGAGCTGGATTTCCCTGAGTCTGTCAATACAGGCTGTGTGTAGGTCCTATGATCCTGTTATTTGGGTATGTTTGTAGGCATTGCACTAGGTGGATATGTCTAATGACATACATGCCACATGGGTTGTTGTATAATATGTTGGTGTCATGAGTGACCAGTAGAGGGGGAATATTACCTCTGTTAACATAGATATCAACCCTTATGTACTGTTAGCATGCTATCTGCCATGTGCATGTGGGTTATGAATGTAGCCATCTGTATGTATGTATGTGGTATTTTCATTTATGTTGTATGAGTGTGGGATGTACATATCCAGAGCAGGTACAGTTAGGTCATATCCAACCATTAGGGTGTTGTTTACTGGTGTACAGCAACAGTCAATTGTGTTAATGCTGACAACATCCGAGGGACCCTGGTATGTGTACAACTGACCTGGTTACAAACAGTGGTAGTATTGCATTGCATAACACATTACGCAACTGTGTCAGTACATGGGTACTTTGCACAGTTGATGTAGGTATAGGTACAGTCCACGAATCAAAGGTTATCTGGTGGTCTACCATACTATGTCATACCACATGTATAGATGTGTGTTGGTAGTCTGAGGACAAGGTGGTGGATGTATAAGAGGATACAACCTAAAATGCAGAGTTTGCCACTATCACCTGTACCTGACTCATCTGTGATGAGTTATGTTGGAGTAGTGGTCTTTACATGTGAGTAGCCTTTATGAATATGCGGACACCACCACCTGGAATGGTCCATACCAGTGTTATGGCCCACATGTCTGGATCTGAGTTATATGGTGGTAGTGCAAGTGTGCACTACAGAGGCTTCAGCCAGGTGTTCCTCACTGCACATATGTCAGTATTCCCCATTGTAAGTTCTACATTGAACAAATGGATTATGAAAGCCACACATCTAGCACTGGTTGGCATAAGCATTATACTTGGAACAGTGGCATGTGCAAGCATTTGGTTGAGCAGTTGCCACTCTTACCATGACATCACTGCGAGTGGCAGTAATGTGCTTGGTGTCAAATGCCACATGTAAGGTGACGGACAGCAGCAGATGTGTATATGACCAATGTCAGATATAATTAGTGTAGCAGTCCTGCTAATAATGACAACTACTAACACAGCTGGGAGAGGTCATCTTGACACCTGCTCATCAGTACCATTACACAATGGGGCTCACATATTATGCATGCACATGCCACTGTTCCAAGTAATGACAACTACTAACAGAGCCGGGAGAGGTCATCTTGACACCTGCACCTCAGTACCATTACACAATGGGGCTCACATATTATGCCCTGTGCTAAGTGTATGAGCGTACCCACTGCCACATTGTGTAATTTGAGTCAGTGCATCCAAACAAGCCCTTTGTTACTAATTGTGTGAGCATGCCCAGTATAACCTTGTGTAGTTGTAGTCATAGTGCATCCCAAACGGCCCTGTGCTACTAAGTGTATGAGCATGCCCACTGTTACCTTGTGTAATTGGGGTCAATGCATCTGAACAAGTCCTGTGATTCTATGTGTATGAACATGATCACTGTAACCCTGTATAGTGATAGTAGTTGTCCAGTCCACAGATGGGCATACTCCAGTTCAGGGCTTGTTGTGCTACAGCTATACCTCTCAGGGCTACCTATGTCTTACCTGCAGATGATGTGTCTTGTTTGTGCACACAGGTTGTAATGGACTTCTACTTTAAACACACAGGTTTACAGCTATGTACATCTTGACTGTCAGTATCCCTGTTGTTGTCCTCAATCTTAAAAGGGCATTCTGACTGCTTTGAACTGTGTAATCTCTGTGGCATGTCTCATAACTGCGTAGTACTGTAATAGTGATCTGTAGGTAGGCAGGAGTTCTGATCCCACCCCTGGTAACTGTGTGTGTGTGTGTGTGTGTGTGTGTCAGCAAGTGCTTTTGTGTGTGTGTGTGAGTGTGTGCATGTGTATTTGTGTCTGCATCCTGTCATGACAGCAGGTTTTGCTGCATTCCAAGGAAATACCACCTTTTGCACTGGCCTTTATCCTTGTCAACTGCTAAACCTCTTTTCCCCCCTCCCCACTGCAAGTAATCGTCCTGTGATGTCACCCAGCTCAGAAGCGGAATCAGAGTAATCAGATTTAGTGTAATTGTATGGGTTCTGTGGCACATACCCCAACTGCATACCACTCTACTAGTTACCTATAACATAGGCAAGATGTGTATGCACAATACTGGCAAGTGCGTGTGTGTGTGTGTGTGTGTGTGTGTGTGTGTGTGTGTGTGTGTGTGCGTGTGTGTGTGTTTGTGTGTGTGACTACCCTGTAGCCAGGCATACACAGTGTAATGTCTTTTAAAATGCTGCACACCATGGTAGTCATCTGTGGTGAGTGGAGTCTACAAATTATTACATAGTTAGGAATAGAAAAGAATAAACAGACAAGAATGACTACAGTTGGGTTTATTATTTTTCCGATGCCACTGTCGAGCAGTGATACAGACGTGGTTGCCAGGGTGTAAGTCCATACCTATCATTCCCCCACCCAAACTCCACAATCCCCGGGGTAGATTACCTTAGCCATCATTCCCCACCCCAAACTCCACATACACAACAACCCTCCCTTCTCTGGTGAACTGATTAAGATTTGAATGTTATAAAACAAGAGATGCCTCTGTTTTGTGTACATGTCAGTTCCTTTGGAACCCTTCTGTGTCACATAGGGTGTTCAGACCTGTGTGTATGTGTATGTATATATATATATATATATATATATATATATGTATATATATATATATATCTATAGCTATAGCTGTGTGCATGTATATGTATATATATATCTATATATATATATATATATATATATATATATATAGATATATATATAGATATATATATATATATATATGTATATATATATATATATATATATATATATATATATATATATATATATATATATATATATATATATATATATATATATATATATATATGTGTGTGTGTGTGTGTGTGTGTGTATATACACATTCTGTAGGTACATATATATTGTAGACTTGTCTATGTTGTTTCACAGAGTACAGTACATTCAAGGGTACTGTACATATGTACACAAAGTGACTGTCCCATTTGTTTTCAGTACTGTGGAATACCTGTAGTAAGATGTGCATTATAAAATCCATGACACATGTATATAACCCAGATGGCTTAGTGGTAAGTCCAGTGACCTCGGTGTGCATGGTCCAGGGTTCAAGACCTGCAAGGCTTGTTGATAATGTCAATTATGACTGAATAAGACAGCTGTAAGTGGGTGTAAATGTGTTTTTGTGACAGTAAGCAGTGGGTACACACAGGTAAAAGACATGTACAATTCGCAGTACACTTGAAATGCCTTTCTTTGGCAATCCTGCTGATGTCACCCACCTAGGAATAGACCTCAGGGACTACTGTAACCCAGTAAACTCTGTAGTGAGTGCTGTAACCGCATAATGGTGTAGTGTGATAAACTAGTTTGGTAGGTATTTTAATCCCAGACATACCAACTGTGTATGTCTGTCTGCTTGAGAAAGAAAAAATGCTTTTTAGAGTACGCACACTCCTTACAATTCAAATACTCACCTTTGGCAATCCTGCTGATGTCACCCACCTAGAAGTACACCTCTGGGAGTGCTGTAACCCAGTAATCTCCATTGTGCGTGCTGTAACTGTGTAATGCTAAAGTGTGATACACTGGTTTGGTAGGTGTTGTAATTGCGGACATACTAACTGTGTTTGTCTGCCTGAAAAAGAAACAATGCTTTTTAGAGTATGCACAGTCCTTACAATTCACATACTCTCCTTTGGCAATCCTGCTGATGTCACCCACCCAGAAATACACCTCTGGGGCTGCTGTAACCCAGTAATCTCCATAGCATGTGCTGTAACTGTGTAATGCTGTAGTGTGATAAACTAGTTAGGTAGGAGTTCTATTTCAAGACATGGTAGGTGTGTGTGTGAGAGCCTGTATGGAGGTGGCTGTGAGTGTGTAACCACTGGACATGTTGGGAAGCAGGTTTTGTAGTTTTCCTATATGGTGGCCATATTATATGTCACAATGTCCACCTCATGAGGAGTACATACCCCTACATCTGGCAAAAGGCCTGGTGAACAAAGTATGCAACCCTACTATTACCTGGAATATGGTCTAAACCCATGTGTCATACACAAACACACTTACCTAGAATATCCCGCTATGTTGCTAGTACCCTGCAGATTGTTAACAGATAGTAGGCATGATGTAATTGCAGTGGGCTACAGAGGGCATTGCACCCTGTCCAACAGTACAATAGACACATAATTGCGGACAATGCGCCTTCACTATGTTCCCCGATGCCTGCAACATATGTGGTGCCATCAAATGTGATCCACAAAGGACATTCAATGCCTTACACACATGCCCTGTATGGACAGATGCCACTGACACCAGGGAAGATCTGTATCATGCTATCAATGCAGATGCAGGGTCAGCCTGCTGTCTATTAGCAGGTCCTGCCACACCAGGCCAGTATTGGCACATCTGACGATAACAGTCTGTGTACACAACATGTGCCAGGCAAACCAGGTACACTTGTACATGTCCCTGTACATTATTGTGGGACATGCACATCCTAGGCAATGTCCATGTCAGGGGCTATCAAACAAAGACATGGCATGCATTGCAAAGCAATGGCCACACACAGTGGTAACCAGGATGACAGGACAGTTCATACAATATGCATCTGTGTGGGACATTGCAGACACTGCACCCCTGAACCACATTGCCCACCATTGTCAGGTGGCGTGATGTCAAGGATTACCCTTCACCCAGCCTTGTACAGCCATCTTGCACAGCCAACCACTACACACCCATGAAGCAATGCACACATGCATGTCAGTACTTGCACCTTGTGTCTGTTTATGGAGTATGATGCTCCCAACCACAGTCACACCCAGTATAACTCCCATTGGCATACCGACTAATGTCAAATACATTCACATGCCCTAGCCTATAGAACCTCCGGATATCCCCTGTGGTGCATGTAGTACCTGTGCATTATTGCAGTGTGGCAAACTAAGTAGTTAGGAAATGTATTTGTGAGCCTGGCAAAGTGTGGCAATGTGTCTGAGTCCCTTAGAGAGTGTGGTTGTGTTGACAATGACATCTATTCATGTGGACAGCCATGTGTGCTACACCTAATGTATGTCTACTATATCTCTGTTGCAGATGTCGCTCACCAGCACACATATATGTTCTTACAGCACACCAACATGTTAGCTATGTGGCACATGGAGTAACTGCATGCACTTATAATAGTAATGGCTAGTCAGACAGGAGCTTGAACCCCTGTACTGGTAGGTGTGTGAAAGATGATGCTTAGGTTTTAGTCTCCCAGCCCTTCTCTGATGTACTTTGCCTCTGTCTGTCCCTCCCACACACTTTCTGGTGGATGTGGAGTTGTACACCTGCTCAACAGCAGCTTGTGTTTTGTATGTGATGGTCATGATCAGGTGATGGTCTCTGCACCTATTGCAGTCCTCCTCTAGCTGATTGCATGTGGAACAGCTGTGGTGGCGTTCCCATAGCCAGTCGCATGGAAACACAGTACAATATCTAGAACAAACAAAACGACCGTTGAATCCACCAAACAGAAGAAATACAAACTCCTTATGCAGTATAAAATACAGTGCAGCTCGAACAGGAACAACTTTATTGCATAAAATTGGGTTTACATGAAATATTCCATTGGGTTAAGCGCTTTCATCTGTTCTCATACAGACTTCCTCAGAACAATATCTAGGAACATCATGTTGGTGTTTGCCCAGGACAGTCGCTGTGAGTGGAACCTGGATCTGGTGTTTGGTAAACAGCATCACAGATGATATCTGGATATTCCTCAAATAACATACACAATGGAAAATAGCCTAAAGACAGAAGGGTGATGTGCCAGACATGACTACAGAATGTAAGTGTAGCTATGTTTCATTGAGACTACTGCCAATTTAACAGGTTGTGTGTGTTAATGGCTAGTCTGCATGTTTTAAAACTGACAAGACAGTGCTCTGTTTGTGTAGGGCCATCTGTGAACTGGTCAGTGTGTGGAACCATTTGTTTCTAGTGTTACTCACCGAACACACATATGTGAACTGCAGAAGCATAGTGTGAGGATTGCAGTCAGTTCATGGTGATAGTGATGAGAGTTACTGCCATCGCATCCCTGATTGGACATATGTCACATGAAACAGTGGTATGACAGTCACTGTCTGGGGTTCTCACAGTGACATGCCAATAATGGGCCACTGTTCATAGCAGCAGTCACAAGTCTTCTAGGCTTTGTACAGTTGTCATGCAGTATATATGCATGTGTTCTGCTCCCTCTGCAAATGTATGACATCTGTTGTGTTGGGTCGATGGTCATATTGATGCATGCTGTTACAAGTAATCCTGAATGCTGTTGACTATTACTCAGCCATATCTGTGTTAAAACTGCAACACCATAAGCTGTATGGGATTGGAGGTCTCAGAGGAACCTCCTGTCCCACTTCAGCTGGCCATGGCACCGTGCACCAGCACATCTGGGGCCCAGCCTTGGACCTCCATCTCTGTTGGCTCTGCACCACCTTCTGGTGGAACCGCCACTGAGGATGGGGCTTGTCCCCCCTGAGAGCAGGTCCAGCTGGAACTTGTCAGCCATCATACAGTCCTGGACTTGGTGCATAGGGAGCTCAATAAGGGGTTTTTAGGCCAGGTACACCATCTCAATGGTAGAGTGTCACATTTAGAGGGTGAGCCTGCCCCTTCTAGACAGCCCCCAGCACAGCCACCTTTGTGGTTGTGAAGGTGCAGTGGTGGCAGGCCATGGGTGGGGAACTCTATCCCACTGTTTCCATCTGGGGGCTCATGGGCTTGTGACTGCCAAACACCTCTCCCCATCCAAAATGTATCCCCCCACATGTGTCATATACTGCCCCTGTATGCTGTCTTGTCTGTCATCCTACCCAACCTATCCTCCACAAGCATACCTACTCTCCTTGCCCAACATCTCACTCTCACTTTACGAAAATGGAAACAAAAGGCCAATCTGTTCCCAGAACATTTGCCCCATACATAGCTGTCCATTTCACACACGTGTCCACTGGACACATGTAACCTTTTTAATTTGCATCACAACATACTACTGTTGTCCTCACCCCTCTCTCTCAGGCACACAATCTTGGTATGCACATGACTACTAAAGTTCCAGGTACATGTGATGCAGACAACCCCATTATACACACGACACTACCGGTCCCTCTATGGTTACCCCATTTACCTTTTTCATGATGATGATTTCGCACACAGCACCTTGCAAGAGTTCTGTTCTCACATAATGATTGGACAGGAACTGTTTTGTTAATGCAAATAAAATGCACAGAGTAATGTATTTGGCCAATATGCAAATGTTTGTGTGTATTAATAACACGTCTGTCTGAGGGATTTTTGATATTACATAGGACAACACCACTACATAATACAGGGTTTGCTGGTGTTTCCCTTTTCATTCTTTTTTAATGCTTTGTTGTCACATGGGATGTTCTTGATATATATATATATGGGTCTACCTGATATGGTCGACAGTTCATATGGTCAACAGTTTATTTGGTCGACAGTTCATTTGATCGACAAGCATTTTAGGTGGGGGGCTTCATCCCCCAATGTGGGGGGCTGTGCCCCCCACATCCCCCCTAACTATATATATCAACTCCAGGGTTGCACAACATTGGGGAAGGGGGCAAATCTGCTTGTCGACCAAATGAACTGTCGACCAAATGAGTGTCGATTATATGAACTGTCGACCATGTGAAGGGGACCCATCTATATATATATATATATATATATATATATATATATATATATATATATATAGATATATATAGATATAGATATATATTTATGTATATATATCTGGACATAAACACACACACATACATCTACATGATGGAATACATTTCCTATACTGTTGAATGACTGTACTGGATGATATGTTTGTGATAACAGCCAATGTCTGTATATCTGCCATGGCTTTGTGGTAAATCACACTGGCTGTGGTGTGCAGGATCCTGGTTTCGAGCCTTGCCGAGCCCCTTTATTTTGTTGCTGGGCAGAACAAGGGCCGTTGGATACAGAGTGATTAAGGCACTTTTAAGCAGTTGTGAACGGGTGTGCACGGGTTTGTGCGACTGTAAGCAGTGATTACTTTTGGTCACAGTTCCTTACACTCATTTACCTTTTTGATAGCTTAACCTGTGTAGGCAGTGCTTACCCCTGTGCAGACAGGCTGAAACCTGCTCACTGCTGCTTATAAGTGCTTACTCCCGCTTACCCCCTGCACTAATTGCTTTAAAAGACAAGAAAAAGGGGTTGATAGGAAAGGGGTGAAAAAGGGGCACAAAGAGGGAAAGACAGTAGGGAAAATAGCTAGGGATGTGCAGGAAGGGTGTAGGGAAGGTCCATAGCTGTCCATTTCTTCTACAGCAACGGCTGTGCATATGCAGTAAATGTGGTGGTACATTTGGGCACTCACATTTCTGAGAGAGGAGTGAGGACACCAATAGTATGTTGTGATGACAATTAGAAATGTTTACATGTGTCCAGTGGACACCTGTGCAAAATGGACAGCTATGTATGGGGCATCCTTTTTTTGCGGGAACAGATTGCCCCTTTTTTCTTTTATGTTTAGGTGAGAGTGGGATGTTGGGGAAGGAGGGCAGGTATAATCAGGGAGGATAGGTTGTATTGGATGATAGACAAGAAAAACAAGAGGCATACAGGGGCAGTATATGACACATGTGAGGGGAACACCTTGGACTGGGTGGGGTGTTTGGAAGTCGCAAGCCTATGAGCCCACAAATGGATACAGTGGGACTGAGGTCCCCACCCATGGGCAGTTACCACTGCACCTTCACAGCCCAGAATGTGGCTGGGCTGAGGGCTGTGTAGGAGGGGCAGGCTCACCCTCTACTTGCACCACTTGGCCCTCAAGCTGGCATAGGTGGTCTTGAACCTCCCTGTCGAGCTCCCTATGCACCATGGCCCAGACTGTACCATAGGTGACAGGTTCCTGTCCCCTCCCACTCCCAGGAGGGGCCGAGCCCCATCCCTTGCAGTGGTTCTACCCGAAGGTAGTGCAGGGCCAACAGAGGAGGAAGTTCTAGGCTGGGCCCCAGAGGTGCTGGTGCCTGGTGCTATGGCCAGCTGAGGTCGGACAGGAGGGTCCGCTGGGACCGGCTTTCCCATACGAGCTATGTTGTAGTATGTTTAAGGCAGATATGGGTTAGTAATAGTCAACAGCATCCACAATTAGTTATAACAGCATGCATAGGTATTCCCATTACCCAGGGCACCAGATATAACTTGTTGCAGAGCAGGCAGAACACATGTATATATGGGTAAACAGTGGCCATTACAACAACATGCAGGTTTCAGTGATGTCAACAGGCTACCAATATGGGGGTATTTTAACATGGCACATGCATAGTAACAGATGTGAATATTTATAAACCAATAGGACATATGTCCCAACAAAGGTTAGCAGTGCAGACATACCAAATGTGTTGTGTAAATCTGTTATTTTTGCACATATGGTAGGGGTGAGAGAGAGAGAGAGTTCAATTAACAACTAATAAATCCTTGCAGTTTTCACAACATTCATAGTGACTGCAATGGTCTGTCCCTTACATGTATTATTACACTACCCAATGGCGTTATATTGTACAATGGTATGTTTGTAGATTAGTATGTACGAGACCTGTGTCTTATGTACAGGCTTGACTAGATGCAGGTGTTATTGCAACATGTTTTGAGACTGCTGTCATACACTTTGGGTGAGATGCTGAGATGACAAGTATGTTTGCATGTACATTCTCTAACTATGTACAAGTCTGACTATTAGTTATATGTCATTAACAGCTGCCTACATTTCTTGGATCATCACACTAATTTGTCAGGGGAACAGGGCAAAAGGCAGGTGATGTGGGCCATTTATCAGTACATATTGGGCAGATTGGAACAGTTGAGAGGTATGAATATGCATACCAGTATCTATTTAAGCATTCTAGCAAAATCTGTGCAGTTGTTAAGTGTAAATATGTATATGTATATATATATATATATATATATATATATATATATATATATATATATATACATATACTTATATGCATATATTTATATATATATATATATATATATATATATATATAAATATATATATATATATATATATATATATATATATATATATATATATATATGTATATATGTCTGTAAAGCAATGCATATCCCGCGCAAATGCACTTACCACTTGCACACGCTTACTGGTGTTTATATATGCTTAAACCTGCTTACTAGTGCCTTATTCATTATGACACTGACTCTTCACTCCAGTTCACTTTTAATTGTTATGCAGGTTATACAGCGGACAGATGACGAAATATGTTCATGTACAGATTACCGATGGAAAATGGCATGTGCTGCAGTGGGATTCGGAACGGGAATGTCTGTTCGTTAGGCCGATACACTATTACTGTGCAGCTTAATTTGCATATATACCCATATACCCATGACTCCTAGTTCCCCAAACACCCACCCCAACACTTCACTAACACAGCAGTCATCCATTCTCCAGTTAGATATGCGGTGTATCCACATCACTGCACATTGGCCACTCCCTACTCCTGTAGACCCATCCCATGGGTTGACTCACTCCACGTATCCTCAGAAATCGCAAACTTTTAGTCCACAAACATTGGTGACATGAGCGACCATTAGGACACTATTCACAATTTTTGGGTTGTCCCACATGGGACAGACATGTCTTTATTTCAAGATTAGACTCTATAGTTCATTACATCCTTACTCCCGTTAACATGACACTACAGTAAATTAATAAGTATGACTATGTGGTAATGCACACATTACACATGAGAGCTAATTATGTACGAGTTTGGCATAATTATTTTACATATAGACTGGTTTAGTGATTAGCGTTGCGATAGCAGGCAGATCACAGGAATGATTTCATGTGTGAGAAAGTCCTCACATTTGAATTTCTGAAAACAGCACTGACTTCGGACATTGTACACACTTCTGCATTTTAGCAGTTTTGTCCCTTTCCTCTTATGCACAACCTATTATTCTATCTACTGTTGAGGTTTGTAAGGGCACTTTCATGTTATTTATGTCTGCAAAAAGAATGAATGTGCTACAGGGAATTTACTTCTACATATAGATGTATGCATGTGTGTATGCATATATACTTATAATGAACTCGCTGACCTCCACGAGGCGGTCCAGTTAGAACCAGCCCATCCAACCCTGACATGCCTGGATCTATAATTTCATACCTATAGTTCTTCCACCCCACCTGAGTTTGACATACATGCATACCATCCACTGTCCAGTTGCGATCGCAGCCATGACACATCTCCACACATTGTCCTCTCCTGAGCATTAGGGGCCCTACACGTATGTTGTAATACCTATGTATTATCAGGCTCTCCCACCATTTAGTCCTTGAACATACCTGTCTTTGCTTGTGTAATGGTCGGAGGTCCGATTATCCTATCAATTTTTGGGTAGTTCCACCAGGGACTACCCTCTGATTGTTTGTAAAGTAGACTTAGCAGATCGACAGTGCTTTGCTCACTCCTGCCCAACTTGATATAACATATGCTGACAGCACTATATAATACTGGAGTTGCTGTTGATTCCCTTCTCACTCCTTTTGTATGTTTTATTGTTACGATGTTCATTCTTCATATATATATATATATATATATATATATATATATATATATATATATATATATATATATTATATATCTGTACATACTTATATACATTTTCTATGCTGGGCACTGCTTTCACCTGCGCAAGCACACTCATACTTGCTTACTGGTACTTATATATGTTTATTACTGCTTATTTGTGCTTACACCTGCTTACTAGTGCCTTATTCATTATGACAGTACCACTTTGATTGAATGAAACTTCATTAAATATTTCATGTGGTACTCCAGTTCACATTTACATGTTATTATGTAGGTTTTACTGCAAAACAACATTCATTCCACATGGAAAATGAGATGTGCTATGGTTGGACTCAAACCGTGAATGCCTGTTCATTAGGCGGATGCTCTAACCACTACACCATTGACGTTGATTCCGCATGTTTTTCTCTGTTTGAATGATTTTGATGTGTAAGCTACGCTCAGCAGGGGGCAGCGACACGCATACATGCTGCGCTTTGCTTACACTTTCGATATTGCAGCAATACAAGTGTAAATTAGGGACACGGGGAATCTAATTGTGAAAGTTCTAGGGACAGGCTCGACATTCCACTACGTGCTTGTGTGTTTACTACGATTTTATTTCAGTGTTCGTGGACACTCTTGTATGCTTAGCATACATTTCAGTATCCACGGACACTGAATTACTGGTTTACTATTAGAGGCGCACCCTCATAAATATTCATATGTCGCTGCTGCACCATCTGTAATGAGGATGCTCAGCGCAAGGCAAAAACCGTCCTTGCACCGAGCTTCATGAATCCCGGGGAGTGACTAACTGTGATATGGTCAAAATTCACACAAGTAGCAGAACGGTATATTAGTATGCTTGATGCGTGTATTACTGTTGAACAGAGCTCTGTTTCTTATTGTACTTACTGTTGTGCTAATCTTATGTGAGTGATATTGGATTTTCTCTTTGCCTTTTTTGCATTCTTAAATGGTAATTGTATTGTATTGGCATGGATAACAGTTGTCATTATTATTATTGTTATCATGATTATTATTATTACTGCTATATAAACCATTTCACAGTAGTGAGATTAGTGCACATAGGTTCATAGGTGTGTACCAGGCTAATGGCCTTCTACATTCTTTCACATTTACCAGTGACAAAGGTGAGTAGGATTTCATAGGAGTATGTTGCTTCTTATATAGCATCCATGGTGCTGCTGTACATTTATACATCGATATATGAAATTAAATTTAAATCAACAAGTAAGTAATAGTTTCAGAAGCTTTAAGATACTTCTGTTGTAAAATACGCCTTGTACTTTATGCTATTTAGCTGTAAAACACTGAGTATTTCTAAGTAATCGGTATTCTTTGATTCATAATCGGTATGCCTTGCTTCATTACGTCTTCAGAGTAAGGATTATCATTAAACACTTTCCTAATTCATGTATTCCATAGTTCCTGTACTTCCTGGTCACCATTAGTTATACTGAATCCTGTTTTTGTTTGTTTGTTTGTTTGGTTAAAGCATTTACATCAGTGAGTTTTAAAATCATGGTAAGTTTAGGGAAACAAATACAACAGCAGTAATAAAGGAATGTTAAGTATGAATGAAAGAAAAAAATGGATACATTTAACAAGTAAATATGACAGCCATGAAGAAAGGTAATGGGGGAAAGATGATGGAAAAGGAAAGGCAATGCAATGAGATGTGGTAAATGGGACAGAAAATGTACATAGACATTTTTTTCATCTACATATACTAGAAGAAGCAGGGTCAGAGAGGGCGAATGTGAAAGCAAGATGATTTTAAGAAAAATAGCTACATAAAACATTACTGGAGAAAAGCAGTCTTCATGTAGTACTTTCAAATTTCTTATGGGCCATAGGTGTTAACTACTACAGTAAAATTTAATAAAGTTCCAAAAGCTGATTAACGTACCATCCAAAAGGAGCTTCTGATAGATTCCACAACAGTAAGAGTATTCATGGAGTGGGTGACCTGACTCTCCCTCTCTTGTTTTTCTTGCACAAGGTAGTGCTGATATAACAGAACTTAACATTTCACAATAGTTTATCCATTGATGTTTGCAATATGGTGTTCGTTGTTGGTAGGAATATGTTACTGTAACAGCAGTCTTCTTCATCTGAATGAAACAACTGAATTCATTAAATTAAATTTGACACACAAACTACTGCAGTGCATAAAAAAGTCAGAATAACTGACAGCCCAGAAAACTTCCAGTTATGTAATGAAAGGCAGCTGTATCACTACCAGATGTGCAGACCCCTGGCTAAGTCGTAAGTGAGCTCTCTGCCAGTGAAAGCAGCACATACTCATACAGTTAATAGACTACATCTTTTTACAAAAGGAGTTTTTATTTATGTAATTATTTTTTGGAAATATTCCTCCTTCTATTTTCATTAACAGTTCCCAGAAAGTTAGAATAGCGGCCAGTGACTAGGATTTCAAACATGTTGTGGTATATGCGTTGTGCTGTGTTTCCTAGAGTGTGGAACTAGTTAGGTAGGGGTTTTAATCTCACTGCAGTCAACTGGTGTGTGTGTGTGTGTGTGTGTGTGTGTGTGTGTGTGTGTGTGTGTGTGTGTGTGTGTGTGTGTGTGTGTGTGCGTGTGTGTGCGCGTATGTGCGTGTGTGTGTGTGTGTGTGTGTGTGTGTGTGTGTGTGTGTGTGTGTGTGTGTGTGTGTGTAATCAGAAGAGCATAAGTCTGTGTCTTACTCTCAGCAATCAAGTTTTATGGAAAACAATACTTTTCTGGTAACTATCATATTGGCAACACACCCCTAAGAGTTGACCTAGTAATCAGGAACTTAAGGACAAACATAGACAGTAGTCTGCCCTTTCATCATCACATGTTTACAGTAATGAGGAAATCATTCTATGCTGCACAACTTATAAACAAAGGTATGGCATCTAGGTCCAAGGAAGTCATTGTTTTACTGTATTTGACATTTATCAGGCCTATCATTGAGTACAGTGCCCCCTTTGCTATGTACCTAACCAGGCACATCCAGTAACTAGAACATTAGCAGGGGTCCCTCACTAAAAGAATAGAGGGCATAAGTAGCATGTCCTGTGCAGACAACCTCAAGGCCCTATCCCTGTATTCTGTCTCCTACAGGCTTTTGGGGGGAGATGTATGCCTGGCATCCAAGGCATTGTCATACCCAATCTGATGGACCTCCTGCATATCCTCAAAACAAACAGCACCAGAATTACATCTAAAGACTTAAACCTTTCCTGTGATATACATAGGACCTGCCAGAGAGACAGGTATGTATCCCAGAGACTACCCCTTCTCTGAAAGAGGCTCCCAATACATGTGAAGCAGAGATCCTCCCTAAACCAATTCAAGTGTAATGTGGCCAATTGGATGGAGAAAAGGAAATTCATCCCTGGTTTGGCACCTATGTTTCTAATGGACACAGGTATCCTGTAAATGTTTCTTCTCCAGGCCCCAGCTTGTAAATGTTTCACCTTCCAAGCCCCTGTTTACACTTATCAGGGGTACCAGAACTTGTCAGAGATTTGGGATGCATGACTAGGCTTAAAAAGGAAGGAAGGTACAGCATGAGGAAGAAATTTAAGAAGTTAGGTTATGGGGTGACACAGCAAAGAAAGAGAAGCACTGAATGTGAAGAAGTTCGTAAAATAAGGCGAGAAAGCAGAAGTGTAATTCTCTGTAATATATGGATCCATGTAGCTTTGGTTAAGTGAACCTCTGTTTCAGGGGGAAGAGCTATGAATCCGCAGATGTGCTTATGAACAATTTTTAGGAAGGAACAATTTGTGTGGATGCTGAGGCAGTTAACAGGAGCCCTTTTTCAAGTCAAACAACAAATATTCCTTTACCAGTTTCATCCCTGCTCGCATATTCGAGGAAGTGGGGATTTTTTTTTTTTTGCCATAAAGTGTTATGAGTCAACTGTGGGTATTTTTTTTCTTTACAAATATGGTATTGAAAGATAAGTTGTTGATCAAGCCATAATCATAATTATAAAGTGTTTTAAGTTTTCTACAGGGGTGTAAATACTAAAAATATATTCTAGTGAGATGGTATGTACCTGACCTTTTCAAATCATTGTTTTATACTTTATGGTGTTTTAAATTAATTTATTTTCTGTTTATCCAGGAGGTGAGTTGAAAGTAGATTTTTAAAACTTTACTTTTACATTACTGTAGAATGTGTTGGATCAGTGTATCACCATGTTATCTTCTCATAGTGCGACAAGAATGTGTGTAAGGTCAGCGGGAAGATTACTGATAAGTATTGAGAAAAGTATTAGAGAGAGGACAGAACGTTAAAGTACACCTTTCCTGAAAGGGGATGGCTAAGATCTCTTTTTAAGAATTTGTACTATAAGGCTTCTATTTGTAAGAAAAATATTGAGCTAGTGAGTGAAGGAGAAAAAAGTGAAAATCTAGGAAAAAGACTTTGGCTAGTTGTATAAAACTAACCAGTCAGGATGCTTTTGTCCATGTTGAGTAAAATATCATCTGTGACGTTATAGACAGTGATTGTGAGTGTTTATGTCTGCCAATAATGAATATTCATGGGATGAAAATACTTCATTCATTTATTTATTTATTTTAAATGCAGAAGCAGTTCCAAGTAAAAAAGCTGAGAGATAACCAAGGCGTCTTAATGTTTCCACCATAAAATAACCACCAAGTAAATAACTCGTTGCAGCTATAGGCGTAAAATAAAATCTATGTTTATTTCGTGTACAAATGGTAAGCGCTTTCACTATTGCTTCGTCAGACCGTTAAGATTTGAAAAAACTCATTCAACTACTATATATACATCACATGCTCTTTCCAATTAACCAATTATGATTTTTAAAGTGACATTTTCTTTCTATATTGAAAGAAACTAAAGAACCCACTAAGCAAATAAAAAACATTTACACACTCAAAAGAATTTGTTCTTATTCACTGTTGTAAATATTAACTCATAAGCGTTACAAATATAACTTCTATAACTTAATATTACTAATGCATATATCGAGGCAAAAAGACCCACTAGGTGAATAAAAAACATTTATACACTCAAAAGAGTTTGTTGTTAATCACTGTTGTAAATGTTATCTCATGAGCATTGCAAATATGACTTTTGTAACTTAATATTACTAGTGCATATATCAAGTGTAAATCAGTATTAATTATATAATATTTTACATCATAGAATAATATAAATATATATAAAAATATATATATATATATATATATATTTATAGTGCCCATACCTCTCAACCTGGAAACATCAAAAATCTGGACAAGGCCCATGAAAAATAGGTACAAATCTGTACGCTGATTAACATCTAATTTGCATACATAATTACGTAACCTCACCCACTCCAATGGAATTGTGGGGTACCAACTTTCAAACGTAAACTGAAGAACAGATGACCAAGATATAGCCCCAGAGTCCCCCTGCAGCCATTCCAATGTCCCGTCACCTGGCTATTTTGCCCCATTTACCATAAACACTAATGTTTGCATACTGCTTTACTTCTACAATGATTATTTGGATATTATTTTTACATTTTACAGCACAACAATGCCCAAACACTAATAAACATCTGGTAAACAAAGCAATACTGTCTCACAATGAAAATAGACTTGGCATTAAAACTTCCCTGCCCTTGAAACTCATTCATTGAAACCCACACCACATCCGAAGAAAATGCATTTGGTCAGTCATGGATAAAAATCACCTTTGGGCTGTTTTCAAATCATTGGCCTCTTGCACACAAAACAAGAAACGTACATGTGCTCTTTTCTTTGATACACCTTCCTGACTTTATTCAATTATATTCCTTGTACAATACAACACACTTTTTATAGCGCATTTTAAATTATTTTAACATTTTTCCAGTAGGCTGTACTGTAGGCAGTGAAACAAAATGCATGAACAAATAATGACAAAGTTGCCCAATCCAGAACAATTCCATCATAAAAGTCTACTTCCACATCCACACTATACATAGAATGACAGTAGTATAAGCCATAGGCATCTTACACAGCCTCTCACTCTTATTTTCAATTTCTTTTTTTTTTTTTTGGGGGGGGGGCAAAAGGTCAAAAACCAGGGGCACATTTTAAACATTGCTTGTATAATTTTGTAAAGTTGTTAGAATAAAATGTTGTGTTACCACCATGCATTTCACTAGCAAGTCTTGAGCCCTGGTCCCTATGAGCTACAGTCAGAGTAACCATGCATTTCACTAGCAAGTCTTGAGCCCTGGTGCCTATGCGCTACAGTCAGAGTAACTGCACAGCTTGCTAAAATGTAAAATGGACCTGCACTGATTTCTGTAAAATGTAAACGGAGCTGCTATTGCAGGGATTTCTCACATACACAGTAAAACGGACTTGCACTGCTTGCTTAGCTAGTACAAAGATTTCTGTAAAATGTAAATGGAGCTGCTACAAAGACTTCTAATGTAAGCCACACATTAAAACAGAGCTGCTACAAAGATTTCTAACATAAACCGGAGATGCTTACAATTTACACACACACATTTCTGCAAAATGGAGCTGCTACAAATATTTCTATTTTCTAATATAAACCGGAGCTGCTTACACAGATAAATCTGACTTGCAGAGATTTCTCCAACATGCATTTAAACGGAGCTGCAAGATTTCTAATCTAAACCACACACACACCAACGATTTATATAAAATGTAAAACAGACTTGCAGAGATTTCTCACACACACTTTTGCTTAAACTGCTACTAAGATAAATGTAAAACAGACCTGCATTTCTCTCACACACACACATTAAAACAGAGCTGCTACAAAGATTTCTAACGTAAACTGGAGCTGCTTACACTCACATACTTAAAACGGAGCTACCTGCTTGTTTTTACACACATGGACAGAGCTGCTTTAAATACAGATACTTAACATACAACGGACACAGACCCTAAATCGCTACCTAACAATAAGTGAAAACCCAGCCACACGCACACACTTTGTTTCCTTACCTAATGCCTTGCTTGCTTCATCCCGTTCTCTCAGCCTGCAGCCCAAAGTCCATTTACGTTGGAAAAAATTAGCAAAAATAAAATAACTCCAGTCGCCAGCCCATTCGCAGCATTGCAGTAGTTTAAAAAAGTAATGTAAAGCCAGCTCATTCTCGGCATCATTAGTGCTGCTACTGTTTAATTTTCATTTCCCACCTGCTGAGCCTGCTCACAGCCAGCCGGAAATAATGACGCGAGCTCCTTGAGCTCAATTCCGACTGGCTGGTAGCATTGACGGAGCTGACGTCATCGCGCATGTGATGACGTCAGCTCTGACAGTGCGAAAATTCAAAACATAAAAAAAAGAAAGCAAAAAAATCGGAAATGAAGGGGTGCCACTCGGGAATCGTGGCACCCCTTCATTTTGACCCCAAAACTCGGTAAAAGCCGAGTAATTCGGGACGGTTGGGAGGTCTGATAGTGCCACAAAATGCACTTGTTCATTAGTCGCCAGTGGAGAACTGGGGAATAAATGCTTACCTATATCTTAATACTCCCCTTTCAGCGACTGTTCATTCTATAAGGGGCAGCTTCGCTGCATTATACTTGAAAATGTGTGTGCAAACAACAAGATAGTTTCCATACATACATCAACTACTAACTTGTTCAAATTTTAAAGATCAATGCCGAAGCTGCATCTAAAATATTACACACGTGTCTATTAAAAGTGCATTCATTTCATCTATTGAGACTCTAACTAAAATTAAGGATGAAATCAAACATATACTCCTGATTTAAAAACCTTGGTGTATGTGCCACCTAAAAAAGGTGCATATATAATAAAAATGCATATATAATAAATATTGGGACTAATATAAACTAACTAGTGGTAAACTAAATGTCCCAAAGTATCGTGGATATATCGCGTCCACTACGTTTTATAAAAAGACTTAACGAAATGCAAACAATACATCAGGAGTATGAAATAGGAAACTCCAAACATCTAATAGCGAAAATTACTGGGCTCATGATGTAGGTTGGGAATTTTTTATACTTAATATTTTTTATATATGCATTTTTATTATATATGCACCTTTTTTAGATGGCACATACACCAAGGTTTTTAAATCAGGAGTATATGTTTGATTTCATCCTTAATTTTAGTTAGAGTCTCAATAGATGAAATGAATGCACTTTTAATAGACACGTGTGTAATATTTTAGATGCAGCTTCGGCATTGATGTTTAAAATTTGAACAAGTTAGTAGTTGATGTATGCATGGAAACCATCTTGTTGTTTGCACACACATTTTCAAGTATAATGCAGTGAAGCTGCCCCTTATAGAATGAACAGTCGCTGAAAGGGGAGTATTAAGATATAGGTAAGCATTTATTCCCCAGTTCTCCACTGGCGACTAATGAACAAGTGCATTTTGTGGCACTATAAATATATTTATATATATTTTTATATATTTTTTATATATCTTTATATTATTCTATGATGTAAAATATTATATAATTAATACTGATTTACACTCGATGTATGCACTAGTAATATTAAGCTACAGAAGTCATATTTGCAATGCTCATGAGATAACATTTACAATAGTGATTAACAACAAACTCTTTTGAGTGTATAAATGTTTTTTATTCACCTAGCGGGTTGTTTTGCCTCGATATATGCATTAGTAACATTAAGCTACAGAAGTTATATTTGTAACGCTTATGAGTTAATATTTACAACAGTGAATAAGAACAAATTCTTTTCAGTGTGTAAATGTTTTTTATTTGTTTAGTGGGTTCTTTAGTTTCTTTCAATATAGAAAGAAAATGTCTCTTTAAAAATCATAATTGGTTAATTGGTAATAGCATGTGATGTATATATAGTAGTTGAATGAGTGTTTTCAAATCTTAACGGTCTGACGAAGCAATAGTGAAAGCGCTTACCATTTGTACATGAAATAACATAGATTTTATTTTACGCCTATAGTTGCAATGAGTTATTTACTTGGTGGACATTTTATGGTGGAAACATTAAGACGCCTTGGTTATCTCTCAGCTTTTTTACTTGGAACTGCTGCTGCATTTATTATTGTGAGCTGAGAGGTATTTACATCGCTGGGCATGTTTATTATATTGTTATTTGTATTTATTTATTTTATTTATTTGACATTTGTTTACCAGGGTGGTCTGACTGGGTCTACAGAACCCATTTTCAGCAGAGGCCCGAGGAAAAAGCTCCACATACAGTACAATACAAATACAGTATAATCCAATCCAGTACAAATTACATTAGACATAATATACAAAAATTAGCCTGACAAGTCTGATATGTAAAGCTATGGAACGCATCATCATGGACCGAATAAACAAGGATATAGGGAATCTACAAACTCTGGATCCCACACAGTTTGGTTTTGTGAAGGGTAGGTCATGCCTGCTCAACTTGGTTGACTTCTCTGAGTCAGCCACCAGAGCTGTGGATGAAGACAACTTGGTTCATACAGCCTACCTTGATCTGGCCAAGGCCTTTGATACCATTCCCCAATCAGGAATCATATAAACACTTACTAAGCTAAGCATCAACCCTTATATCACTAAGTGGGTTGCAAACTGGCTCACAGACAGAACCCACAGTGTGAAAGTAGCTGACTCCAAGTCAGACTGCCAACCAGTCATGAGAGAAGTTCCACAGGGATCAGTCCTGGGTCCTCTCCTGTTTGGTATCTACTTCTCAGAAGTCCAGTCCAACATGAAGGGACTCTGGATGACAAAGTTCGCAGACAGTTGCAAGTTGGGAGCCATTATTAACTCCCAAAGTGATGTTGACATCCTATTGAAAGGCCTCACTGAGACCAGTGACTGGTGTCAGAACCATGGCCTTAAGCTCAGTGCCAAAAAAATGTTGTCATCCCCTTTGGGAAAAACCCAGTTCCCATGAACTACCACATCGATGGTAGTCCACTGAATACAGAAGGCATTATAAGAGATCTGGGAACACAGGTTGACCGCAACCTTTCTTTTGACCACCACACTGCCACTGTGGTTAGAAAGGCATTCTGTGTGGCACATCTCGTTACTAAGGGTTTTGCTTCCAGGAAGAAAGAGGTCATTGTCTCCCTCTACTTTCTCTCATTAGGCCAATCATTGAGTACAATGCCCCATTTGGCATGCACCTCACTAGACACCTGCAACAACTGGAGAGGTCGCAAAAGCACCTCAAAAAGAGGATCCTAGGCCTTAAACACTTGTCCTATATGGACAGACTCAAAAAACTCCCAACTATTCTCTGTCTCAAATTGCCTACTTAGAGGCGATCTTTGCTTGACTTCTAAAGCAATGTCTGACCCAGTTCTGTTAGAAATGCTACATCTAAAGAAATCTCAATCCCACTGCACCACATGCCCCAGAGACCTCAACCTCATTACCACAATCAACAGAACGTGCTGGAGGGACAGGTTCATAACCCAGAGACTGCCCATGCTATGGAATAGACTTCCCATACATGTCAAACAGAGCACCTCACTGGCCCTCTTCAAGAGAAATCTTGATGAGTGGATGGGAAATAGAAAATTCTCCCCGGAGATCACTCCAGTGGCTTTATGTGACAGAGGCACTGGAAACTAAGGTCGGGTGGCACGTTGCCAGGGTAATCCTATGGGCTAGGCTTGTAAACGCTCCAGGGCCATTAGCCTAGTACACACCTATGAACCTATGATACGAGATGCTGCAATGTACTGCTGCACATCTAGGCAGTTCTATAGAGTTAAAACATTATTTTGTAGGTATTCACAAAGCTGAGAGAGAGAATGTAAGTTTCTCAAATGGTCTGAAATCATACATCTCAGATGGCATAGACACTCTTAGAAATGTGTTTACTATAGCTTGCTTGCAGGGACCTGACATGATATTAGTTAATCAGGCATTGTAAAGGAGTTTTAGGTGATGTTGAAAGTGGTCTTTGTAAACTGATAAAGAGATATTAACCAGTGGTGCAGCCTTGCAGAATCCGCAGGGGAGGGGGCATCTGTGGAGATTGCTGAGATAAGTTTGTCTATCTGCTTTGTTTTTATAGCCTTCTGTGAAATGAATGAATGAAGAGAATGGGGCAGTCTGCATTTTCTGAAAAAGAGGAAAGTGAAGCTGAGAGAATTCAGTAAGAAAGTTAGTTGATAAGAGATTTGATTCACCACCCTCTGGAATTTTTTTTAGACACATGGTATATCTGGATGGATTTGAAGTTTCTTGGATTTTTATCTTTAGGTGGCTTTTTTGTCAGGTTTTAGAGAAGAATGCAGCTGTCTTTCATCTCAGCAGAAGGTTTTTTTTTCTGTTATTTTCAGCCTGAGACTCTGAGCTTCTGTAATACAAATAGCTCATTAGTTATTCATTGGTACTGTCTGGCCTTGACCAGCCAAGTGAGTTTGAGAAAACTGCTTCTCTTGTCATATTATTGAATAAACACTAGTTGCTGCTCATATTTCCATAAAATTGCAAATTAGGTCCAGTTATATTCATTTGCAGGCTGGATCTAATTCAGTTACATGTTTTTTGTCCTGACTGCACCTCATATGTAGTCCAGTAGATAAGAATGTTATGTGTATGCATGCGTGCGTGCGTGTGTGTACATGTGTGCAATAAGAGTGTTAGATGCATACATGATAATAAGGAATGTACTCCTTAGTTATAACTAGTTCATTTGTTCTAATTTAGCAGAGTGAAAAGTGCATTTGTAGCTGATTTTACACTCTGTATCTGAAGTGCATGTGCTTTTTTGGTACAATTTTTTTATAGCTTACACTTGAGCTTCACTTGTTTGTTTACAAATGGAATGGAAGTTGATACTTCATATGGCAATATTAAAATGGAATGAGTTATAACCATTCTGACAGGTTAACTCATTTAGCAGTGAAGGCTTTTTTCTAAATGTTTACTTATTTATTTATTTTTATCGGTACATTTCTTAACCACCTAAGTGAATTGAGCATTCTTATGACCTTTTCAGTCCTGAAAAGATACAAAGGTTAAGAATAAATTCAATGCATCAAGCAGTTTACATAATAGCTTGGTGTATTCAAGCATTTGAATGTATCCTCTTAATAAAGAAAATTATAAAAGAAAATAGCACCAGTCACCTCAAACAACTCTGACCCAAATGCAACTGAAATCAACTCTCACTTTATAAATATTATTACCTCCCTGCTGGGTAGTCATCCTAATCAACCACTTATTCTCCCCACTCCTGCTCCAGACAATCCCAAGCCCCTCACTTTTAACTCCATTCAAACTAGTTACATAAAAACTCTCCTAACTAAGCAAAAAGCTTGCTGTCTTTCAGCTGACTAACTTCCTAATGAATTTCTAAAAATTGCCGCTCCTTATATTGCCTACCCCATATCTATCTTGATTAATCATTCTATTGCAGAACAGTACACCTCACTTCTGTGGAAAATATCACACATCATTCCCCTCCACAAAGGTGGCGCCTCTAAAGAACTAACTAACTAACTTCTGTTCCATAGCCATCCTGTTCCCCTCACAAAAATCTTAGAAAAATGCATCCAATATCAACTCCTTAACCACTTTCTTAGTCACAACCTATTATCCAGTTCTCAACATGGCTTTAGACCTAAACATAGTACAAGCACGACCCTATTAATTTTCACTAATACCATTCATCATCTCTTAAATGAAGGCCAACATGTGCATTCTGCCTTTCTCAATATATCCAAAGCCTTTGACACCGTATCCAACCAACTATTACTCAACAAACTCATCTTATGACCTCAGTTCATTATCCCTCTTCTGGCATCATAGCTATATTTCCAATTGTCAGCAGGCTTCTAAATAGCAGAATAGCATCCCCCCACTCCCCATCTCGGTTGGTATACCCCAAGCTTCCATACTAGGTCCTCTCCTGTTTAGCATATTTACGAACAATCTCAGCTGTGCAACCCAACTAGCCTCCATTGTCCAGTATGCTGATCATGCTACACTTACCTGCTCAGTCCTCTCACCCCAAGAACTTGAAATAAAAATGCAAACTTCTTTTCAGGACATAGAAAAATACCTCTGTGAACATCTACTTATACTAAACCTAAACAAAACCAAGATAATAATCTTCGGAAATAAAAAACACGAACTATGCCAGTCCCCCCTCACAATCCCCTCATCGAACAGAACCAAGATAAAACCCACAGACCAGACTAAACTTCTAGGTGTCACAATAGATAATAATCTAAAATTTGAAAACATATTTCTCAGACAATCAAAAAAGTTCACACCAAACTTGGCACCCTCTATAGAGCCAAACCATACTGTACTCAAAGTGCCAGACTGGCCACTGCTCGATCACACCTGCTTTCTACCCTCCTCTACAGTTCTCATATACTGAAAGACCTGCGAAAGACTGACCTCAATAACCTAGAATCCTGTTACAACAAAATTGCCAAGTTTGCCGCTAATCATCCCCTCAGGACTCACCACTGTTCTGTTCTCTCCCAGCTCATCTGGCTAGAACTCCTTAACCTTTTATCTTTCAATCAACTTACCATATGGCCCACAAAACAGTCCACCAACCCAGCAACTGCCCTGCTCTTTCTAACCTAGCTCAACCTAGTATTAATCTCAGGTCACTCAGATCCCCTGACAAACTAATGCTAAAGGTTACCTATTCCCCCAGCTATCATAGCGACTTCCTTTAATTGACAAACTTTGGAACACTCTTCCTTGGCCCATTGCAAAGAATCCTCACTATCAAGAGTCAAACTCCTAAAAGAATACCTAGCTAGTCATTGACTTTGCTGCTGCCATACTCCAGGATAATTCTTCCTAGCTCCCTTACTACATCACTCCTCCTAACTTTACCCCTTATCCTGCTGCTTCTAGCCCCTGTGCTGACTTGCGTATATGTCACTACTTCGTCCTGCTGAACTGTTGGACTTGCGTTCATATTAACCATTGTTGATAACTGTACAAGCTACTGCATCAGTGTTAGTGTCTGTTAATGCTTTAATGTATATATATATATATATATATATATATATATATACATACACTGTTATTTCAACTTGTAGTTTGCACTTGTTTTATATATAACTGTTATTGTCAGTTTTGTTTTTCTATTTTGGAGCTTTTTTCCCCTGGTCTCCACTGAAAACAGGCTTCTGGCCCAGTCGGACTTACACGGTTAACAAATGTAATAAATAAATAAAATTTTCCTATAAATTCCCATCCCATTTGCACGTTAATAGTTACAGAACATCTGTGAAATGTGCATACAGGAAGCTTACATTTTTTTAAATTCTAAAAAGAGGTGGATAAATATATTTAATACGTTCAAAAACTGTCAAACTGATTTAATAAAGTTTACATTTCCGTTATGGCTTTGTTTATTGCAAATCATCTCCTTCACTAAATAAAAGAATTAGAGGCATTTTATGAAAATAATATCAGACATTTAAACAATCAAGTATATAGACCTAATAAATTAAATTTAACATTATAATTACACCTTGCATGTATTCTAGGAAGGCATGTACATTACAACCTAACAGAGTGGATACTAACTTTATTATGCAAAGATGTGCATGTGATATGTAGCATAAACGGAATCTCAGCTATGTAGACATGAGAATGTGATTTATTTCTGCACCTAGTGTGCTGTGACTTATGAAAATGCTTTGCAGAATATAAAAGCTAAACATTATGTCCTGCAGATTTTTCAACACATCCATCAAGACTGACACCTGGCATATTTAGTAAGTGCAGACCAAGCAATATTTTTCTCAGCACCATATCCCACATTTTTCTCGCTTCATTTAGTTAGAAGCCATTGTATCTGCCTTCCTGATATAGGCGAAGCATTTGACATTTAAATGTGTACCACAAGTTAAGGACATGGCATATTAACATGGTAGGGTGGCAAAATGCAGCCACTCATCTTAGTTTTTTGTCCAAGAAATATAACATCACAATCAATTTTCTTAGTTTATCATTATGCATATGCATGTTAAAAGTCTGTGGAAAATCAGGATTAGTTTCAATATGTTGTGGTTCACTGAGAGCATTGCAAAAGGACAGCATTGACAACAATTACAACATGAAGATAAAATGCACAAACGTACTACATGGAGAATGTAGACTAAATACAACAGGCAATGTTAACAGGGTGCATATTATTCAAAAGTGAATTGCTTTGCTATAAAAGAAGCTAGATTAAAGGTTAACAGAAAATCATTATACACTATGTGTTTTTCCGTTTATAATCCATATCGCTTCTGCTTAGAAAATTATCTCTTTTATGGTTTTATTTAGCATCCTAGCCTGAGAGGTTGTCAATGAAGTTACATTTCATTTCAAATGATATGGAGTTTGAATAAATAATATGTATGTGCATCATAATGTCAGATCTGGACAGCATTAATTTTCTAGTGTATATCTGTTTCTTAGAAACACATGCATTATTGCCATGTAACCCTCTGAATTCATTATGTTAATAAGCCCTTTCCTAGGGGAAGAGGTCACAACATTAAATGCAGTGCATTTCCAGCCTAAGTAAGTTTAGTCATTTTAACATGTACTTCGGCTGCTAAATATGCTGATAACAACGTGGTACTTTTGAGTTTCTTGCTGAATGAATGCCCCAGATAATAAATGGCAGTGCAAACATTTTTACACGTATGAACCTATGAGCTTACATCTACAAATATTTATTGAACTCACTTTACTTTTAACATACATTAATATATGCATGAAGTCATGAATCCTTGACTGTAGGCTTGCTCACACAACTATAAATATGGTTTGTTATTTTACAGATTCCTGATAAAACTTTGTTTTGCATCTGTAGTGCAGAAATATATTGGGATTATGCAGGGTCAGGATTCAGACTGAAAGTTATTGTTTTGTTACTTTCTGTGATACTCAGGAATTATTATGCATGTTCTGTGATCTGTATTGCTTTAGGGTGAATCAGGGATTACTTTGGGTTACAAGTAGTAGCACAGTGCTGATAGGGTTATTTGTTCTACAGAATCATGTGCACCTCTTCAGTTAGATCCTGCCAAATAAATCTGGTACATTTTTTTGAAAAGGTATCATAAGAAATAGGTTGTGCTCATGTTGTCCATAAAGCATATCTAGGCCTTATTAAAGCATTTGATAGCATACCAGATGCTAACATAACTAACAAGCTAAATGCACTCCATATTATTCCTTATTATATTACTTAGTTGATAGCAAATTGGCTGACAGACAGTATCCACACAGTGAGAGTGGTAGGCCCAGCCTCAGAGATCATAAAGGTAAACAGTGGTCGATACTAGGACTTCTGCAATTTCACATATAACCCTCAGATTATGAAATCAAAACTGGTTACCCAGTTTTGCAGATTATAGTAAACTGGGTGTCATACACAAATATTCTTCTGATATGCTTTAGCTGTAATATGAATTTACATATGTTAATAGGCTGAAACTAAGTGTTAAAAATGCAATATTGTTGCACTTGGTAAACAAACCTCTTACTCAGATTAAGTGTAGAAAACACCCCATTCCAAAATGAAGATGTTGTGAGAGACCTTACAACATCGGTAGGTAATTCCCTCAGTATCCTGAGCATGTTGCAACAGCAGTTATTAAATATTTCTATTTGGCACAGTGATCACAAAGGGTGTCTCCTTTATCCCTATATATTCTGCACTGATTAGGCCCATCACTGAATACAATGTTCCCTTTGTTGTTGTTGTTGTTGTGACTTTCGGCTTTTCCCGGTTAGGGGTCGCCACAGCGGAACTCCGGTCCGCTAACGATTGGCAGTTGATTTTTATGTACCGAGTTGCCAGCCCTCATGCACAACCTTCAACGAAGGTACACCCATTCACACATGTCTCCACGCAGAAGACGCTCTAACTGAGAGTCGAACCGGACAGCGTCTTACTGTGAGGCGACAACGCTACAGCAGCACCACCACCGCGGATACAATGTTCCCTTTGTGAAGTACATTATTAGACATATCTATCAGGTGGAGAAACCTCAAAGATTCCTGACAAAAAAGAATCACGTGCCTAAATTACCTGAGCTTGTAAGAGATGCTGGAGATTTTTGTCCTGGTATTCTGTCCTATGGACTCCTTAGGGGCAATCTGTGCATCACCTTTTGAGCCAGTCATGAGTTGTCAGTCCAAAATCTTGTATATCTCCACAAATCACCAGTCCAGCAAGCACTAAATCCAGAAATCTAAACCCGCATTAGCAAATAATAAAATCAACATGGAAAGACAGGTTTGTCATGCAGTGGCTAAACCTTCTCTGGAATAAACTTCTTCTCATAATCAAACAATGTGACACACAATCTCCATTTAAAAAGGAATTAGATGATTGGGTGGGTGTTCATAATCATACCCCTGGCATGAATGGTGTGTAACTCCTCGAAAAAGGAAAAAAGGTCTAATGGTTGGCACTAGCAGGGTGTGAATGGCCCAGGTACCTTGCATTTGTATGACTTTATGATACACACACACACACACACACACACACACACACACACACACACACACACACACACACACATACATATACACACACACACAGACACACACACATACACATCAAGACATAAGACGAAATTACCATTATAGCACTTTTTTCTACTTTTAGGTAACTAGTAAAAAAATATATGATATTTAAGTAGTGATGTACTTCAAAAGTGTATTAGTTATATGTGTGTGTGTGTGTGTGTGTGTGTGTGTGTGTGTGTGTGTGTGTGTGTGTGTGTGTGTGTGTGTGTGTGTGTGTGTGTGTGTGTGTGTGTGTGTGTGTGTGTGTGTGTGTATATACACCTATGTATACCTATCTCTCTCTCTTTGTGTATATATAAAAATAAAGTAGATCTAGAAAGAAAATGTTGGAAGGATTTTAAATTCAGCCTTCTGATACCACTGCTGAAAATTGTAGTTATCTCCATTTGTCTCAATGCTTGTTCCATTATCTAAGTTGCTGTTTCTTCAAAAGTATTAACTAAGTGTTGGATTATGATTGCAGTAAGACTGCTTCCTTATTTGATGGTCAGGGAATGGTGGAGCATGGCATATTTAGAAGAGCATACTTGTATAACTAACAAAATAGTAAGCACCAAGGAAAAGTAATGCTCTGAGTCCTCTAAACATAAAAAAACAAGAGTTGCTTAATGGAAACATATTCAAGTTTAATGTTTTGTCCTTATTAACAAATGGATTTCTTCAGAAGAGCACTGACACATTCTAGATGAACTTAAAGTGTTATGAAACAATCACATGACAGACTGTCTAGAAGCAACAAAATATGAAAAAATGAATCGTGGATAGAGTAACATAATTAACCAGCAGACTATCAGTATTTTCAAATTAATACCATCCAGTGGTTTGGACATTGACTCTAGCTGATTGTCACCATTGACAGATGGATGGATTGGTACATTTGTAAATATGTCATGTGAAAACAAGTTTGTAAATATAATAAATTACATACACACACACACACACACACACACACACACACACACACACACACACACACACCATACTTAATCTGCTGGACAACATTGTTTATCAAAAAACAGAATAGCATCCCACCAGCTTAAACTCACTTCATCTGCATATGACCTCCTTGAAAAGTTGTATGTGCTTTTCTTTCCTCTCCCATTTCCACCTGCCTGTTGTTTTTCTTTTCATTTCCATCTTAATATGCAAGTGGTGAGACAGAAGTCACTCACCATTATCAGATTCAGTAATGCCCACCAACTCTTCTTTTATCAAAAACCTGTGTAACCTGTGTTTTTATTTGCTCTCAGTTCTTAAAAAGATGTAAACATGAGAATTTGAATTTTCTCAAGTTATCCATCAATCCACATGCGCCAAGTTAAGAAAGATCTCTCTAACTTTTCTGCAAACCTCATTCCTACAAAATTGTCCTTCCATAAATGAGTGCACTCTATAATATTAAAATCGAATGTGATTACCTCCCATGCTGTATCACGAAATTTGGTTCCCAATACTCCTGGATTTCTAAAATGAAATAGGAATTGTTGCAGTTAGATCCATATATACATGCTAGATAGTGATGTCTTCCATCTTATATAATTCTATTATGCTATGTGTGTACTTATTTTTCATAAAAAGAAATGTATTTTACTAGATTCCTTGACATATCCCTCACTACAATCACATTTTTCATCTGAAATCTGTGTCTTCTAGCTGAATTTGCGACCTGTCAGAACTTCTTTTGGTAGTTTTGTTTGAGGCTGCTGTTTCTGTTTGACATATTTTCCTTTACTGAGAGGAGGGGTAACAGGGACTCTTTTGGACATTTGGGTGGTTTAAGCTGCTCAACTGCATGTGTATCACTTGGCTGACTAACTAAATATGTTTGCTATGAGGAATATTTTGCAGCCCTGTGCTCATTTGTGCAGAGCTGCTGTAAATTGCACAACCAAGAACCTCATCTGTGTGAAAGACTTCTATATCCATGCTTATTTTTACCTTGGGACTTGACCTTTCCAGTTACCTTTAATACCCCTGGCCTGCATGGGTGATATTAGTTAGGGCTGATGTTTCTGGTTGACTTTAATGAGAGCAAAAGAGCAAGGGTGGCAAATTTGGTTCTGAAGGTTTTGTTGCTACAGGCTGTTCTGCAATGAGTCTCAAATTGTTGACTGTTTGTATTTGTTTGTTATAAAGTGAGGATCATTGCACAGCTTAGCGATCATTCGTTCAAAACTATTTAAGATGGGCTACCAAGAGACTTCTATAGTCAAGCCAGTTTTTCATCCAGGACCTGACTTTTCCAGTAAATTTTGAAGACCCTTGATCCTGTTTTGGTAATTTTGCTCAAGATAGCCGTTACTCTTTGCCTTTGGTTTCAGGAGGGGTATTGGGTACTTATATCCATGTTTCACTGCTGTAGGCCACCCCCCCCACATGTGCTTTAATTGCCTAATTTATTTGTCTGATCAGTACAAATTGAGGAACACTGCACAGCCTTGCATTGATTTGTACAAAGATAATGTAAGCTGTGCTACTAAGTGCCTAAGCTGTGGGCAAACATCTATACTCAAGCCGATCTTTTTACTTATAACTTTTTTCAGGTACATTTGTGTTTGTTTACTCTTGGTAAGAGGAAAGGAAGCAGGCACTGATCTGAATATTAAGCTGCTGGTGGCCACTACCATGCAAGTGTTTCAGTTGACTAGATGTTCACATGCATTTTCTAAAAAATAGGGAACATTGTGGAGCCTTTACTCTCATTTTTGCAGGGGTACCAAGTTCTTCAACTGGGATATGTCTTTTACAGGTAATTTTGAGGATGTTTTGACCCTGCTTTAATAATTTCACTTAGGATTGGTGTTCCATTCCTTTGGAGAGTAGAAGGGTGGTACACTTTGAGACCTTTGGGACATGCTTTGGTAATTTCACTTGCTACTGGCATTTTTACTCCTTAAGAGTCTAGAAGAGTGGAATAATTTCAGACCCTTGGAACCTACTTTGGTAATTTCACTTGAGAATGGTGTTTCTCTTCCTTTGGAGAACAGAAGGGTAGTATGATCGTTGTTTGCTGCTGGCTACACTCCTGCATGCGTTTTGATTGGCTGACTATGTATATTTGTTTGCTACAAATTGAGGAATGTTGTACAGCTTTTTGCTCAATAGTGCACAGCTGTTGGAAGTTGTGCTACAAAGCTCCTCAGCTACAAAAGAGGGACTTCAACAATCAATTCCGATTTACATCTTGGATCTGGTTTTCTGTCTCATACAGAGTGCAGTGCTAGTTCACACTGTATAGTAGTCCTTGAGTACCTTGCATTTGTTCCTGTCTCAAGCAACCTAAATCTTGGAAAGGATTTTTTTCAGTCCATATATTCTTAGTTAATCACTGTATATTAGTCAGATCAGACAATAGTAGTAGAAGTAGCGAACTTAAACTCGTTTTAGCTCAAAACAAAAAATAATAATAGAAAATATATAATTGTGCAGCATTACTAAGTATTCGAAAGTAATCCAAGCAAGGCAGGCAGTCTGTTTCCAGTCGAAAATCCTTTATTAAGTACACAGACAAGCGAGCCAGGTAAAACAAAAACAGAGTAATAATTTCCTCACAAGCTTTCTGAATATATATATATATATATATATATATATATATATACTTTTTATCAGGCATGGGAGTGGTTTATATACATGTTAAATTCACATCCCTTCCCCCATCAGTGTGACATTCGAGCTGGTCCTGCCCTACTTAGTAGCTGTCATAATAATATATAACCCTTATATACTTTAAATAAAATTTATAACAATGTGGTACCTCTTATTTAACCAGATTATTAAGTAGATTATTAAGTCTGTAATTTTATCCAAAATAATATACTACATGGCTGGCAATATATCAATCTTAGTTCATTTGGCAATCAAAAAATATATATAAATATATACATATACATTTTGCATGTAAAAATCAATTTCTGTTTTCATAACCTATTGTTAACAAAGATTGCTTTTGTCCTTCTAGACTTCTTCAGGTTTGTGTACAAGAACCCTTAAAACAATCTATAAAAATATATATAATTGTATACTTAGTTAGTATTGTTATTACACATAATTTTGAATAAAGTTGAAAAAAGAACCAGAAAAAAAAAATAAGAAAAAATGTATGTATGATGATGGAAACAAAATATACACTTAAATTTCAACTGATTTAAAATGGTATTTAAAACAAATTTGTAGAATAAAATAAAATAAAATACAATTATTCATGTAAACAATGTGGCAATTTTCTAAGTTCCAGTACACTTTTAATTGAACAGTAGTAGTTTAGGCCAAGCTTCCTAAAAGAGTTCAGCTTTAATTGCCAAGTGAGTTCATGTTTCTCCAGAATATTCAGGATGTCTCCTTCAAGATCACCCATATCTATGAGATCCAGGATCTGGAACTTAAAACCTTTGTGTCTTTTATGAAGAGAAAGGTGTTTGGGTAGTGCATTATTTTTACATCCAGAGTGGATTTGTGACAGATGACATGAAATCCTATGCTTGAGTTTATTTACAGTCTTGCCCACATAGAATGCATCACATTGATTGCACTGTGCCCTGTAAATTACTTTTGTAGTGTTACAGTCACCCCTTGCACTGGTTTTAATGATCTTCTTTAAATAAGGGCAATAAAAACTATCACCTTGCTGTATAAATATACAAAATGTACAATTAGTTTCACATCTTTTAGTACTTTTCTCATATGGTCTAGGTTTAAATTCAACAAAACTTCTAATGTTCCTGGCCTTCCTATAAACAAATGATGGGGCTTCACCTAAGATGTTAATCAGAAAACGGTTCCTGTGACAATGTCCCAGTTTTCTTCAATAATATTTTTGATACTGTGATAATCCAAAGTGTATGTCAGGATGCAGCTATTTTTGCATTTGTTGTTCTCTGTGGAATTGCTTAACATTTTTCTACTGGGGAGGTTGAGTGAAGGTGCTTCAGTCCTTTTCAGTTCTATAATGGGTTCCAGGATGCTTTTTAACATCTGACTTTCATAGCCTCTCACTAGAAAATCATTCTCTAAGTTGTTCAGGTTTCTCAGAAATGGTTCCATCTCTGTGGTAATTCTAGCTAATCTATAGCCTTGGGACTTCACTACATTATACTTGGTTTTTGTAGGATGTAGACTTTTACTGTGGAGTAATAAGTTAACCCTTGTTGGTTTTCTGAATAGATCAATGGTGATTTTGTTATTGTTGGTGTCCTTGGAAATCTGCATATCTAAGAATGTGGTTGAAGTACAGCTATGGAAAGAGGTAAATTTCAGGAAGGGGGTTGTTTGATTGAGGTAAGTGATAAAATCTTCAAGCTGCAAGGTGTCACCTTCCCACATAATAAAGATGTCATCAATAAAACATAAATAGCATGTAATATGCTGCATGTAGTCTGTGTTGTTTAACACAAAGTCCTCCTCCCATTTGCCCAGGGCTATGTTAGCTATGCTGGGAGCCATGGCAACCCCCATTGCTATACCAGTTCTTTGTTTGTAGTGTTTGCCATTGAAAGTAACAAAATTGAAGTCCAGTACAAGATTAATGAGCTTACTTAACTTTTGCAGTTGTCCCTGTGTACCCTGATTATGTTTCTTAAAAGACTCCATAGCTGCTGTTATACAGTAATTGTGAGGGAGCACTGTGTACAAGGATTCCACATCATTAGTTATTAAAATACTGCCAGCTTCCACTGTAATGTTTTTTATTTTCTTCAAAAATCCATTGAATCTCTTATGTATGACTTATTCTTTTCTGCTAGAGGTTTCAGCAAGTAATCAAGGTAAATGGCTGTGGCTTCAGTAAGGGAACCTCCACTTGCTACCACTGGTCTATATGGTGTGTCTTCTCTGTTCTTGTGTGGCTTTGGTATTCCAAAAAAGTAAGGTAAACGTGGGCATGGGCTCCATAAATAATTATAAAAATTTTCAGTGATAAGTTTTTCTTCCCATAATGTGATGAGATTAGTGTTAGATGGTCAACATAAGGCATCTGTTTAGGCCTGTGATTCTTTTAGTGAGCTATTTCTGTGGCCTTTCCAGCTGTTGCAGATGTCTTGTGAGGTACATTGCAAATGGGGAGTTGTACTCTATAATGGGTCTAATGAGGGATGAGTACAGTGGGACAATGACCTCCTTTTTTCTGGATGAAAAGCCCTTAGTGATGAGGTGTGCCACTTAAGGATTTCCTGACTGTTGTGGTGATGTAGTTATTGAAGGTGAGACCTCTGTCCACCTCTGTCCCTAAGTCTCTCATCACACTTTTGGTGTTTAGTGTACTGCCACCTATGTGATAATTCATGGGTACATGTTTTTTCCCCAAAGGGGATAACTATACATTTCTTGGCATTAAGCTTGAGCCCATGGCTCTGGCACCGAGCATCTGTTTCTATAAGGCCCTTTTGTAGAATATCCACATCATTTGGGGATTCAATAATGGCTCCCAGTTTGCAGTCATTTGCGAACTTTGTTAGTCAGAGTCCCTTAGTGTTGGCCTGTACTTCAGAGAAGTAGATGCCAAACAAGAGCAGTCCCAGGACTGAACCCTGAGGTAGTCCACTTGTCACTTGTCTGGAGCTGTATTAGGAGTTGGCTACTTTTACAGTCCGGGTTCTGTCAGTATGCCAGTTGGCAACCCATCGAGTGACGTAGGGATTTATGCCCAGCTTACTATCTATCTATGATTCCAGAGTGGGGGATGGCGTCAAAGACCTTGGTGAGGTCCAGATAGGCTGTGTGGGCCACCTTACCCTCGTCCACAGCTCTGTAGACTGATTTGAAGAAGTCAATCAGGTTCAGGAGACAAGATCGGCCCTTCAGAAACCCAAATTGGGTGGGGTCTAGTGTTTGAAGGTTGCCATTGTCTTTGTTTATAAGTTCCATGATAATGTGTTCCATGCCCTTGCAGATCAGGCTTGTCAGACTGATGGGACAGTAGTTCCTGGGATCCAAGGAGGATCCCCCCTTGTGGAGTGGGATAACTGTATCTGTATGCCACTCAGTGAGCGTGAAGCCTGAGGTGAAGCTATGATTAAACATGACTCTTAGGTGAGGTGCCAGTTCATTTTGTAGTTCATGTAGTACACAGCCTGCGATGTCATCTGGTCCATGGATGCTGTATTCTTAGCTTTGGAGAGTGCAGTTTCTACCTGTGTGGCCGTGATTACCGGAATTTGGCAATCTTTTGGTATTGAGATGGCCCTTTAGGGGGTGAGACGGGGGTGAAGTTGGCACTAAATCGATCTGCCAGGATATTGCCAATATCCTTGGGATCAATGTATTTAATGCCATTCTGTTGTAGCTCAGAGCAGATCTGAGCATTGCCATTTAGATTCTTGACATAACTATTGAATGCCTTGTGGTTGTCTTTGGAATCTTTGGCAATTTTGTTTTTGTAACTAGCTTTGGAGGATTTTATGAGGGATCTCAGTTTCTTACTGAGGCTGGTAAGGGAGATTTTTGCATCCTGGGATTTTCCTCTTTTCTGCAATAGTTTCTTTCTTCTGTTGTGTAGTTTGTTTATGGCAGGTGACCACCAGATTGACTTACCTTTTTTGGAGGAGAGCATCTAGGTTCTATTTGGGATGGCACGATTCATGCACGAGTGGATGTGCTCATGCAGTGCCTTAGTGTAGGATTCAGCAGTTGAACTTTCATTTCCCGTCTGCATGGGTGTCATGAAGTTTGCCACTTCTGACTTGAGTAGCATGAAGTTGGATTTAGAGAAGTTTTTTTTTTACAGAAGTTTCCTTACTGGGGGGTGGGGGTGGGATGTGGATGTCAAGGGTGATAAGCTTATGGTCAGACCTGACCAATGAGGGGGTGGCCACTGGTATGGAGCATCTATCTCCCATGTTTTTAATGACCAGGTCTAGGATATTGGAGCCCCTGGTGGGACAATGGATTAGTTTGAATTTATGAATTCCAAGAACCACTGGGAAAAGGTGTTGGTACTCGAGTAGTTTCCCAGTTAATGGCAGGGTAGTTGAAATCACCCAGTATTAGGGTGTTTAGTTGTATCTTAATATTTTCCAGTATGTTTAGAAAGGTGTAGTGAGAATCCTGGGGCATGGTGTGGGATCTGTAGCAAGCTACAGTTTGGATTGCAGTCTTACCTAGTGTTAGTTGCACCTGGAGAATTTCAGATGCATTGTGTTGGGCAACTTGCCTTAAGGTGTGAATATCCTTGGTGAATATGGACACTCCTCCACCTTTAGTGTTTCGGTCTTGGTTTGGTGGCTGAAAAGTGTGGTAAGAGTTGTAGCCTGGTATTGTGGGGGTGCTCTCTGGAGCCTTGAACCAGGTCTCAGTTGCTGCACAGATATTGATGTTCTCTATTTTTAGGAGTGCCTCGAGAGAGTGCATTTTGAGGTTTAGACTTCTAGCATTGAGTAGCATTACCTTCAGATTTTACATGCTTGTATCTGTTATGGTGGTGGTTTTGTCTTTTGAACCTTGCCTAAAAAAGGCACTATAGGGGTGGCAAGAGCTTTAGCCAGTAACCTGAATCCCAGGGGCGATAGGTGCAGACCATCTCTGGCAAAGCATCATGGTTTGTCAGTCATGTCATACCAGGCAGACAGATACTGGATCCCCTTTGAATGACACCAGAAGCTTAGCCGATTGTTGAAGTCAATCATTTTGTCTTTATATTGTGGTATCATTCTGGGCGAAGGCAGGATGCTACTCAGGGCTAGGGTCATACCTGCCTGTGCCACATGATCCAAGAGCTCTTCCATGTTTCTTTTCATGTAGTCCAGGAAGGTACATCTCAGATCATTTACTCCAACATGGACAATGACAGAGTCGTATTTGTACCTGTTGTGGAGTGATTTGAGTGCATGCATTATGTGGCGTATCCTGGCACCCGACAGGCAGCTGACTGTAATTTTCTCATGTTCAGCCTAGTGAGTGGTACATCAGTGTGCTTGACTATAGAATCACCTATGACTAAAGTGTTGGGTACATTGTCTTGCCTTAGGGGCTGTTGTTTGGTGGCACACTGGTGCTGTGAGCTATGTGTAACTTTGGTTGTGACTAGTGTTTGTTTGGTTTCAGCTTCGGAGGTCCTTGTTGCTTGGGCAGGTTAATGTTAAGGGCCTCCACATATGTGGGTTTAGTATTGCCATGTGTGAGTGCTGATGGTGTGGGTTTTTAAAGGGCTATGTGTTGCTTGAGGTGTAGTGTAGGTGTTAACTTCTCCTCTTGACTGTCTGCACAATCTTGGCTGGAGAGAGCTTTGCTTCCAGTTTGGCTATGTAAGTGCATCTCTTGCAGGTTGTAGTGTTGGGTGGTAGGAGGAGAGGGTTGTCTATGTAGATGAGGCAGTTGCTGCATTGCCCCAGTATGCCCAGATTCACCAGGTGGACAGGAGAAATCACTGGAAGCTGACCCTTGGACATGCCTGTTTAGGTGCTTTTTTTGTAAAGTACAAGAGCTGTTTTCCCTTACCTTTGCAAGGTACTTTGCAATTATAGGCTGTTTAGTCCCTACAATTAATTTCTCCTTATTAACAAGGAGAGTTGAGTGCTTGTATCAGTTAAAGGCTTCCTCGTGCTTTCCAGCAGGTTCTAGAGCAAGTGCTAGTCACAGGGGTTCAGATTTTAGTGCTACTACTGAGAAACCAGCTAGTTCTAAGGGAGAATTTGAAGAGCAGACTTTTTATTCCTACCAGCCAGTCTTAACCTTATATCTTGGCATAAGTCATACTTTACAAATAGTACTAGCTATGTTCAAAGCCTAGGCTTTGTTGTCATGATGCAACAAATTTCTATTTTTTTATGCATATAGTAGAGAGTCAATTATCCGAATGTCGATTATCTGAAGCATCAATTATCCAAACCCAGTCTTCATACGTTTTTGGTTAGGAAAAATCATAAAGTCTGAATATGTAAATGTTATATGTATTAGCTTGTGCATGTTTTTGAATTTGTAGCCTGCTTGTGTGTGAAAAATATTCTTTATTGTCCACTGGACTTGCTGAATGCTTGAAAAGTGTATTCCCCGAGTACAGAAAAAAACAAGATTTTAGAAGTTTTGTATCCAGTTCAATGTATGTTTGATTATCCGATCAGTTTGATTATCTGAACTACTCTTGGTCCCAATTAGTTTGAATAATCAACTGTCTACTGTACTACATTTTGTTTACTTTATACTTTATTTATTATTGTAATCTGTGCATTAACATTTACTGTTACTCATGGAGCTTTTCTCCCTGGGCCTCTGCTGAAAAAGGACCTGTGTCCAGTCAGACTTTCCTGGTAATATTCACCAAAACATTCCATGTTTGTTGTCCATGATCTCACCTTCATTCTTGATGCTTGGGTTCGGAACCGAGCATCGGTTCTGACTCGGCCACATACTAAAGCTCGAGAGATTTCACTGGCTCGAGGCTACACTTCATCTGAAGATGCCTAGCGACTGTTACCTAGGTTTTGTTTGAGAAAAACTAATCACTACACTATGCAACCAATACAACAACTGCAACAGATCCTGTGCCCATAATCCATAAGGCATGAAGGGAATCAGGAAACTTACAACCAATTTCAGAAAATTCCTCTGGATCCTCCAGGAAGGGGGAAGTAGGGTGGGATGCAAGAATGAAGGTGAGATTATGGACAACAAACATGGAACGTTATGGTGAGTACATAACTTCTTTACATTATGTTATCCTATCTTGCCTTCATTCTTGATGGCTGAAACAGTGTCCCCAGCACCTTCTTTCCTGGGTGGCTCAAGGGAATAAACTCTCCAGAACAAAGGAACCAAAGGATGCCCTGTTCCAGGAGGCCACATCTACTTTGTAATGAGTGATAAAGATATAGTTAACCCATGTAGTTGCAGCACAAATTGAATCTAAAGAGAGCCTAGCTTGAAAGGCAGTGGAAGTCGAGATAGCTCTAGTTGAATAACCTCTAATTTTTTCTGGCAGCTGTTTATTCTGAGGGTTATAGACATACGTAATGGTGTCTGTAACCCATTTTGATAAGGTGACTTTTGAAACTGGGGTTCCTTTTCTGTTTTCTGAGAATGAAACAAACAGTTGGTCAGATTTTCTAAATTTCTTTGTCGTATGTAAACAAAAACTTAACTGCCTATGAACATCCAGTTGGTGAAGCTTGTATTCTGCCTTGTTGCCATGATTGAGGAAAAATACGGGTGGCTCAATAGACTGATTTAAATTGGTCTCAGAACATACTTTTGGCAGAAAAGAAGAATTTGTCCTGAGAGAGACTCTGTCTTTGTGGAAAATCAAATAGGGAGGGCGGATAGACAGAGCTTGCAGTTCTGAAACCCTCCTAGTGGAAGTAATGGCTGTTAAAAAGATTGTCTTCCAAGATAAGAACTTTAGGGGCAAGAAGAGGCTGGTTCAAATGGAGGGAGAGCTAAAGAAGATAACACCAAATTGAGGTCCCAAGGAGGTGGTGATGGGGGTCTTAAAAGGAATATAGCCCTCAGAAAAGCATTGCATAATCTGTGGGACATTATATTGGATCCCATGTCTCCTATGTGGTAGTTTGATATGGAAGCTAGTTATACTCATACCATGGCTGCCGATGCACCCCCATTAAAGGTTTCTGTTAAAAATTCCAGGTTTGCAGATACAGGGGCTGTAAAGGGGTCTATATTATTTCTGTCAGCCCAACAAGAAAATCTCTTCCATTTGCTTACATAAAGTTTTCTAGTTGTATTCTTGTGTGACGAAAACAGCATATGTCACACTGCTGGGGGTAGCTCTGAAAGCCTGGCTAAGATGGGAAGTGGAGTAACCAAGCTGTCAGCTTAGGGCTTTGAAGAGAGGGGTGGAGCGTTCTTGACTGATGAGTCAGAAGATCCGGCATTGGGTCCAGGATCCAAGACTCCTCCTGAAGATGGGGCCACAGAAAGGGGAACCATATCTGACAAGGCCAGTAAGGAGCAATGAGAATTAGCCTGTGACTCAATGATTTGGCTTTCTGAAGGACTTTGTGTATTAATGGAAATGGGGGGGAAGCATACAGAAGTTCCGGTGGCCAATCGTGAACAAGTGCATCCCTTGGTGACTCCCTCAGAGGGGGAATTAGGCAAAGTAGCTGCTGCATTTGGAGTTGATGGATGTGGCAAAGAGGTCACAGCAAGGCTGGCCCCACTTGCGAAAAATTTGGTTCGCAATTTCCTGTTTCAGGGACCACTTGTGAGGCATAAGAATTGCCCTGCTTAATCTATCCACTATCATGTTGGATTTCCCCAGGATCTGCATTGCAGTCAGAAAATGCCATACTCTCTGAGTGTCTCGACAGGGGGTAGGATCTGGTTCTGCCTTGTTTGTCGATGTACCACACCACGGACATATTGTCCATTTGTATTGCAATCATACCTGTTGGAAGAGAGCTCTGGAATGCTTGCAACACCAGAAACGCCACCTATCATCTCTAGGACATTGATGTGCAAATGGTATTTATGTTCTTGCCAAGTCCCTTGGACAGTCTGTCCCAGATAATGTCCCCCTCACCCTATCTGGGAAGCGTCTGTGGTCACTGTAGCTACAGGTTGGGGGAGAACAAATGGTCTACCTATCGTTATCTGCATGGACTGAAGTCACCATTGTAGGTCCCTCTTGCAGATCTTTGTAATGAGAATCTTGTCTGACATGGGTAACTCCTGCATGGACCACTGAGCAAAGAGTAGCCACTGTAATATTCTTATGTGTAGACGCACCAGTGGGACCAGTGTTATTGCAGCTGCTACTGAACCCAGAACCTTGAGGACAAATTTTGCCTGCACTTTTTCCTTCATGAGCAATATTGATACCTGATGGTGTAATGTTTGAATTCTTTCGTGAGGCAGTTTTGCAACCATGTCTTTTGTGTTTAAGTCTGCCCCTGTAAAGGTAATATGCTGTGACGGCAACAAGGCAGATTTTTCAAAATTTATGGTAATGCCTAGCTCTGAGCAGAGATGAATGGTGGTGTAGATGCTCAGTGGTAGTGGTCAGGAGCCAGTCGTCTAAGTATGGAAACACCCGGAATCCTAGACACCTAAGGTGAGCCATAACTACTGCTAAGCATCTGGTAAACACTCTGGGTGCTGTAGTGATATCAAAGGGCAGAGCTCTGAACTGGTAATGACTGGCTCCAGCCGGAAGTGTAGATATCTCCTGGATTGCCTGTCCATATTTATATGGTAGTACGTATCCTGAAGATCTATGAAGCACATCCAATTGTCTTGTCCCAGAGAAGGGAGTATAGACTGCAGTGTCACTATCTGGAACTTTGTTTTCTTTACCGAATTATTCAGTCTGCTGAGATCCAAAATTGGTCTCCAGTCCCCTGTCTTCTTTGGAACTAAAAAGAACCTTGAGTAAATTCCAGATCCAATTTGGTCTGCAAGGACTTCTTGGATGACTCTTTTTTCTAGCAACCTCTGAATTTTTAGGGTTGCTTGATCCCTTTGACTGGGTGGGATGTCTGGGTTAGATCTTGGTGGAAGGGTTGGAAGAGAAAAAAGAATGTTAATGGAAATGATAGACCATACCCATTTGTCTTGAATAATGTCCAGCCAGGCTTTTGGGTACAGCAATAATCTCCCCCCGACTGCCTCCAGAGGTGGACAGGTGGTCCTCCTTTCAGGAGCACTGAAAGGGCCTATCAGAGAACATATCTCTGTCACCCTTATTCTGTGGACCCCCTCTGCCTCGAGGGTGGCATCTTCCATTGTTATTTCCCCCTCTGCTCCTGGGGGAAAATTCACCATGAGCGTCCGGTGAAGCTCCTTTAGATTTCCAGAACCACATTTTTCTGCCCATCTGACCTTTGGAATAAGGTCTGGTAGGGACAGAGAACCGTACTCCCATGGCAGATAGAGTTTTGCCATCTTGTTTGCTCCTGGTAAGAGTCTCTTTCACTTTTGGCCCGAACAAAGATGAGCCATCAAAAGGGGCATCAATAAAGGAAGACTAGAAGGGTTCAGCAAACTCACAAAGATGCATCCAGGAATGTCTCCTCAGAGCTATTCCTGTGCCTGCTGCCCTGCTCACTCCATTGGCCGCATAACAAATGAGGCGCATGGAGGAGTTTGTTATAGAGTTTAAGGTTGTAAGTTTGTCTGGTACCCGCCCAGCTTGTATCTCCTCGCTCCTTGAGGAGATCCCTCTGGAGTCAAGTAAAGTGGTATAAATAATTTAGCGACCTAAGGGTAAAGGCTACTGAAGAGAACATACACTTCCCATATCTGTCCATCATTCGAGACTCCTTATTCGGTGGAAGGACAGATGAAGAAGTTTCAGCTAATTCCTTCTTGGTGGCTGCTGCCACCACCATAGCATCTACTGGGACATCTTTAGTTAGAAATTGTTTGTTTTCTGGGTCTGTAATAAATTTGTTGAGCCTCCTCGGAACTGGTTCCACCAACTCTGGAGACCCCCATGCCTTTTGACTGACTACAACCAGGAGCTGATCGAAAGGCAGAGACACCCAAGAGGTGGAGGGTCAAGAAACAAATACCTCCAGATATACCAACTCATCTTCTGAAGGGGAGAGGGTCTTCCAGCCACCCCTCTGTTTCAGGATCTCTAAGATGTCTGAAAAGGAGACATCCTCAGAGGGTGACCGTGGGGACCCTTCTGAATCCTCTAAGTCAGTATCTGATGTGACAGACTCAGGGGAGTCTATGTGTTTCCTCTTACAAGTTTTCTTCAGAGGGACCTCCTTGGAGGGATGTTGCGGGGAGGTTTCAGAAGATTGGGTCTCACCCATTGGGGCATCCTGAGGCATTGGTTCTCAATGTTGAGGCTGGAGGGATGGTGTAGAGGTTGACACTGGCCCTTTTAGGGGGAAGAGTAGCTGGAGCCAAGGGTGGAGCAGTCTTTGAGGAAAGCACGGTCATCACCTTCAAGGCACCACGATCCTGGGTTGAGAGAGCCTCCAGCTCCAAGAAACTGGGAGACCTCCCCCACACCAAGGAGGATGGCTCTGAGGCTGATGTGGGCACCGAAATCACCTCTGACAAAACTCTGAGTGGGAGAGTCAGGTCTGACAAGGGTCCAATTCGACTCCCCCCCCCCCCGGAATCGACAAGGGAGTCTCAGCCCCCAGATCTCTCGATGGATGACAACATTGATGAGATTGGATTTGAGGTTGGCACCGAAACTCCAGGGATGGGTCAAACAGTTCGACCACAAGGACATCCAGGCACTCTGGCTCTGAACTCAACTGAATTGGAGGAGGAACAGAAGGTAAAGCATCTACTGAAGTCAGGTCCATGACCATCTGGGCTGGGCTTGTGAGAATTTTTGCTATGGCCAGTGTGCGAAGTAACTTTCTAACCACCCATTCTACATCATCATTCAAAAGGCTCCTGGATGATCGAGAGGAATAGGTGGAGGACTTGCGGCTACCCGCCACCGATTGCAATAAAGGAAGCTGCGGCACCGAACAAACCGGATCCAAGGAAGGTGACTGGCTTCTTTTTTTAGCTCTGAGATGGTTCCACAACTCCAGTGGAACCAATGTAAACTTTGCCTTTTCAGAACTGACAGACTTTGGATCTGAAGAACCCACTTTCTCTTGTCTTTTCGACGGCTCGGGAGTTGGAGCTGAAGAAGTTTTGGAATACTTTTCTGAACATTTGGAGGCCTGAGTCTCTTCAACAGCCGATTCAAAAGGCCCTTTTAACAAACCCAGCTTGTTCCTCCATTCCTGAAGGACCCTTGAACTAAAACAATGGCAAATAGAACAGGAACCCTGCAGGTGGACGGCACCCAAGCAATGCACACAAAGAATGTGTCCATCTGTGAGCAAAATTTTTTGTGTGAGAGAGTCACATTTCTTAAAACCAGACTGTTTGGTCTCTTTAGACATCCTGTTTAGTCACAATTAGCAAAACTGTCACAACCAGTAATGAAGTCACAAAATAGGAAATTTGTCAGTACAAGCTCAAGAAAACACAAAACAGATCAGTAAGACTACAAAAAAAACAACTATACTGGGAAAAAAACAAGGTTTATTTATTTATTTATTTATTTTTTTGGAGAAGAAATTAGAAGGGAAAGTGTTAGAGGAGAGTCTCTAATTTAAAAGAATACTCCTCTAACCTGAGGAGATGCCTCTAACTTAAACGGTGAAACCTCAATTTCAGAACAGGGAAAGGGAAGCCCTCTAAGTAAAATCAGCTAATCTAGGGAAAAAAGGGGGAAAATGAATCCTCTAACTTAAATGGATTCACTGAAAGGAGCAACAAACAGTGAAAAAAACTTGAACTAAGCAAGGAAGCACTCAAGGGTTAAAGAAAAAAAATTCACTTAGCCTGAGCCAGCGAAAAAGCAATCCCGAAGATGCAAGCAGCAAACGAGATCTGGGTAACAGTTGCTAGGCATCTTGGGATAAAGTGTAGCCTTGAGCCAGTGAAGGCTCTCGAGCTTTAGTATGTGGCCGAATCGGAACCAATGCTCAGTTCCGAACCCAACCATAAAGACTGAAGGTGAGATAGGACAACATAACATCAAATGTTAAATAAATAAAATAAAATAAATAAATGTCCCTATTATTTCAGCCATCCTCACTTTATAGTTCTATCCCCCTAGATGTGGATAGCTTGATGAAGGAAAGTAGTGGTGGTTCCACTGAAGTCTGGCCTCTATTCTCCCATCAGAGACCAACACAAGCAGGGTTGAAAGGATACATGGTCAGTTGTTAGGGGAGATATGCACTGGAGTATTTTCCTTAGATCCTATATCCTCTGTGCTGACCTCATATTGGTGGACTAGTGGACTAGATCAGACAATGAGAAGTGGCCAGCTGAGGATGTGTCTACTTGGGGTCCTAAGGAATCAAGTCATTCTTCGTACTCCAACACACACACACACACACACACACACACACACACACACACACACACACACACACACACACAGACACACACGCACACACACACATGCACACACACACACACACACACACACACACACACACACACACACACACACACACTCTCACATGCACAAATGCACACACAGAAACACACACACACACACACACACACACACACGCACACACACACTGGTGATTCTTCCAAAGCCCCAGACTCTAGCAGTACTTTAAGAACAGTCTTCCCCTCTCCTGAGGATGCCAACCCACACCACCTACTCCCTCAGACATCTGAGCCACAAATCAGACTTGCATAGCCTCAGCCATAGGTCAGGGTTTCATCTATCTGTACCTTATTTGCAGTGAACATCCCTGAACTACTGAGCTTTGTTTCATAGATTGTACTGTGTTTTCTGGCTTATAGCCTGCTGAAATTGTGGTACCCCTTCGTACATTGTTGAGTCATTCTCCTGTGTTGTACTGTATTTGTATGAGCAGTTCCCCAAGCACTCTTGTTGTAACCCACTCCCCGTATAGGTATTCCTGGGTGCTAAACATCTTATCTATTATCTGTTATAGGCTTACAGTTTTAGCATTATAACAGTATATTAGCACTCTGTACATCTCATTTTATGTATCATAGGCTTTGAATTATAGCAGGATAACAGTACATTAACACTCTATGCATACTATCTATTATAGGCTTATAATTATAGTAATATAACAGCACATTAACACTCTATGCATTTTATCTTATCTGTTATGGGCTTACAACTATAGCAATATAACAGTATATTAGCACTCTGTACATCTCATCCTATCTGTTATAGACTTAGAATGATAGCAGTGTAATAGTACATTAGCACTCTATACATCTTATGTGTTACAGGCATACAGTTATAGCAGTATAATACATATGCACTCTATGCATCATATCTCCTATAGGCTTACACTTAAAGCAGTATAACAGTACGTTAGCATTTTATACTTCTTATCTGTTATAGGCTTACAGTTGTTGCATTATAACAGTACATTAGCAGTTTATACTTCTTACATTATCTGTTATAGGCTTACAATTGTAGCATTATAATAGTACATTAGCACGTTATACTTCTTATCTGTTATAGGCTTACAATTATTGCCTTATAGCAGTACATTAGCACCCTGTACATCTCATCTTATCTATTACAGACTTATAATGATAGCAGTGTAACAGTACATTAGGACTCTATACTTCTTCACTACAACAAGACAGCATCATAACCCCTGCTAGTATTCATCCATCTTTCCATGTAGCTCTAGTCTCCATTTTCTGGTTCTCTGTGGTTATAGGACTATATACTATCCTTATTTTTTCTGTTGCCTACTTACTTGCACTAGGTGAATTGAGGAATTGTTGCAATTGCCTCATGCTCACTAATAACCCCTTATTGCTACCTGACATAGAACCTATTGCGAGAGATGTAAATACTTTTTTGGCCTGGACCATCATACTCATCTCAGCTGTCAGCAAATGGTACTGCCTACATCAATGACAAGGAAGATGCCAGTGTATTCATGGACAGTTCTAATTTCTCCTTTTTTACCCTCCATTCTTCCCCCATCTAAGTAATCATTCTCTGACTCCTCTAAAATTATCTCCGAACAGTTCCTAAACAACACTCCAAAATGAAAAGAAAACCAAATGTACTACTTCTGTGGAGTCAGATACCATGCCAGTCTGTTTTCTAACAAAGGCTCACTGAGTCACTTTTAAATCCATTCAGTCTGGGCCTCTCCACTTGATATGTGACTAAAGATTGGAGAATGGCCATAGTTATACACCTACACAAGGATGACCCTGCCTCTGACCCTGGGAAACTTAGAACAATTAGTCTCATTAGTATAATGCCTATAGTAATACAATTTGTTAATGTTTAACTCATCAAAAAAAAAAAAAAGAATTCATGTACTCACCATAACGTTCCATGTGAGATGTTCATCTCGCCTTCGTTCTTAATGATGGGTTAGAGTCGGCCAAATTCAAAAGCTTGAGATCTTCAACCAGCTTGTGGCCTACTCCCTATTCCATGATGCACTGGTGCTTCCCTCAGATCTTGTTTGCTGCCAACTAAGGCAACTAAACAATTTCCAAAACAGAATAGTAAAAAATATACTAGATAAGGACTAAATACAGCCATGGCTTGTCCCAAATTCTCGGTCCCCAAGAAACCTGGATGGGGGTTGGAGGGTGGGATGTAAGAATGAAGGTGAGATGAACAATTCACATGGAACTTTATGGTAAGTACATAACTTCTTTATGTGAAGTTGTTCTATCTCGCCTTCATTCTTACTGATGGGTTAACGTCTCAAGCACCATCTTTCTCGGGTTGCTCACGGGAGTATATTCCTCAAGACAGTGGAACCAAAGGAGGCCCTGTCCCTTGAGGCCCTATCTACTTTGTAATGAGTGATAAAGGTATGAGGCTTTGACCAAGTGGCTGCTGCACAAATGGTATCCATTGGTAATTTGGCCAAAAAGGCTGAAGAAGTGGAGACAGCTCTAGTTGAGTTGGCCTTTATTTTGTCTTGCAATAGTGTATTGACTGAGCTGTAAGTAAAGGAAATACAATCCAATAACCATCTTGATAAAGTGGTTTTCACCACAAGAGCACCTTTCTTTGAATCTGAGAAGGAAGCAAAGAGCTGTTCCATTTTCCTAAAATCCTTGGCCCTGTTTAAATAGAATCAAAGCTGCCTGTGGACATCAAGCTTGTGCAGCATATACTCCATTTTATTGGTATATTTAGGAAAAATACAGGCAACTCTACAGATCGATTGAGACTTATATCTGACCATACTTTTGGTAAAAATGAGGGATTTGTCCAAAGAGAAACTCTATCATTATGAAAAATCAAATATGGAGGTTTTATGGACAAAGCCTGTAACTCAGAAACCCTCCGAGCAGAAGTAATTGCTACTAGAAATATGGTTTTCCATGTGAGATATTTCAGGTCACATGAAGAGGCTGGTTCAAAGTGGGGTAGGATGATCTGTGAAAGAACAAAATTTAGATTCCATGGAGTAGTAGGGGATTTAATGAGTGGTCTTAAATGTATAGTACCTTTGAGAAATGCCTTGGAGAGTCTATGTGACATGATATTAGACCCTTGATCACCAAGATGAAATTTTGAGATTATCGTCAATTGAACTCAAATGGTCGCAACAGCTGCCCCTTCATTGAAGAGCTTAGTCAAAAATTCCAAAATAGATGATGTTGGAGCCAGGTAAGGATCAATATGATTCTGAAATGCCCATATTGAGAATCTTTTCCATTTACTGAGAAATAACTTCGTAGTGGATTCATAGGTTCATAGGTTGGTACTAGGCTATCGGCCCTAGGGCCTATGCAAGCCTAGCCATAACAATTCCCAATTCCCTGGATATTTCTTCCCATAATATTTACTTCTCTGGGCACCTGTCTAGCAGGGCGACTGACATGATCCCTGAAGTGAATTTCCTATCTCCCATCCAATCATCAAAGTTTCTTTTGAAGAGGGCCAATGAGGTGCTCTGCTTGACATGTATGGGCAGTCTATTCCAGAGTATGGGGAGTCTCTGGGTCAGGAACCTATCCCTCCAGCATGTTTTGTTCATTGTGATGACAAGGTTTAGATCCCTGGAGCGTGTGGCTCTGAGGAATTGGGATTTCTTTAAGTGGAGCATGTCCAACAGCTCAGGATTTGACATGGCCTTGTATGTTAAGCAGAGATCGCCTCTGAGTAGACGATATGCCACAGAGTATAGCTGGAGTTTTTTTAGACGGTCAGCATATGGCATCTGCTTTAGGCCTGTGATTCTTTTAGTGAGGTATTTCTGTGGCCTTTCCAGCTGTTGCAGATGTCTTGTGAGATACATACCAAACGGGGCATTATACTCTATAATGGGTCTAATGAGGGATGAGTACAGTGGGACAATGACCTCCTTTTTTCTGGATGAAAAGCCCTTAGTGATGCAGTGTGCCACATAGAAGGATTTCCTGACTGTTGTGGCGATGTGGTTATTGAAAGTGAGACCACTGTCCACCTGTGTCCCTAAGTCTCTCATCACACTTTCGATGTTTAGCGTCCTGCCACCTATGTGGTAATTCATGGGTACATGTTTTTTTCCAAAGGGGATAACTATACATTTCTTGGCATTAAGCTTGAGCCCATGGCTCTGGCAGCAGGCATCTGTTTCTGTAAGGCCTTTTTGTAGAATATCCACATCATTTGGGGATTCAATAAACTTTGTTAGCCAGAGTCCCTTAGTGTTGGCTTGTACTTCAGAGAAGTAGATGCCAAACAAGAGTGGTCCCAGGACTGAACCCTGAGGTACTCCACTTGTCACTTGTCTGGAGCTGGATTTGGAGTTAGCTACTTTTACAGTCTGGGTTCTGTCAGTAAGCCAGTTGGCAACCCATCGAGTGACGTAGAGATTTATGCCCAGCTTAGTAAGTTTATCTATGATTCCAGAGTGGGGGATGGTGTTGAAGGCCTTGGCAAGGTCCAGATAGGCTGTGTGGACCACCTTACCCTTGTCCACAGCTCTGGAGACTGATTTGAAGAAATCAGTCAGATTCAGGAGACAAGATCGGCCCTTCACAAACCCAAACTGGGTGGGGTCCAGTGTTTGAAGGTTGCCAATGTCTTTGTTTATAAGCTCCATGATAATGCGTTCCATGCCCTTGCAGATCAGGCTTGTCAGACTGATGGGACGGTAGTTCTCGGGATCCAAGGTGGATCCTCCCTTGTGGAGCGGGATAACTGTAGCTGTGTGCCACTCAATGGGCATGAAGCCTGAGTTGAGCCTATGGTTAAACATGATTTGTGAGAGGATGTTAAAATATGCAGAGCTGCAGCTGAAAGATTCTGTAACGTGGCTGTGTTTGGAATTGGAGCAGCCAAGCTATCAATTTGAGCAACTGAAGTGCAGGATGAAGAGCTCCTGATGAATAAATCAGGAACTCTGGAACTAGGTCCAGGATCCAAGGTTCTTCCAATAGATGAGGCTGGAGGAACAGGAACCAAATCTAACGAGGGCAGTAGGGGGCTATTAGAATGATGGTCCTTTCCAGAGCACTGGCTTTCTGAAAAAAGTTGGGGTATCAGTGGAAAAGGTGGAAAGGCATAAAGGAGACCCAGCGGCCAATCGTTTACAAGCACATCCCCCTGGAGGGGGGATTAGGGCAAAGTAGCTGCTGTATTTTGTGTTTGTGGGAGTTGCAAAGAGATGGCAGCAAGGCTGGCCCCATCTGCAGAATATCCTTTCCACTACTTCTTTCTTCAGGGACCACTTGTGAGGCAATAGAATTGCCCTGCTCAGTTTGTCTGCTATCACGTTGGACCTCCCAAGGATGTGCGTGTGTTGCTATCAGAAAGCACTGGGTGGAGGTTGCCCACTGCCATACTCTCAGGGTCTCTCGACATAGGAGGTAAGATTTGGTCCCTCCTTGTTTATGTACCAGATTACTGATGTATTGTGTGTCTGTATGACAATAGTCCCTAGAGGAAGAGAGTCTTGAAAGAACTGCAACACTAGAAGTACCGCTCACATCTCTAGGACCTTGATATGCAGGTTGGCCTTGTGTTGTTTCTATGTGCCTTGGGCTGTTCTTCCCTGATAATGCCCCACCCACCTTATCAGGGAAGTGTCTGTGGTCACTGTGGAAATTGGCATAGGTAGAACAAAGGGACAGCCTATTATTACCCAATGAGATGTTAGCCACCACTGAAGGTCCTTCTTGTGATCATAATATGATGAGACATTGGGAGATCTTGAAAAGTCCACTGCATGAAAAGGAGCCATTGTAGTATGTGCATGTGCATCCAACTCAGTGGGATTGCAATGATTGCTGCCGCCATTGTACCCAACAATTTGAGAACTATAGACACTGAAGCTTTTTGTTTTAAGAAAAGGGTTCGAACCTGCTGTTGAAGAGTAGAAACCCTTTCCGGCAGAAGTTTTAAAGTCATTGTGGTGGTGTCTAAGTTTGCTCCTATAGAAACGGTATGCTGTGATGGAAATAAGGCAGACTTTTCTAAATTTATGGTCATCCCCAACTGGCTGCATAGATTCATAGTGGTGTCCTTTGCTTGAATGAGTTGTTGCCTGATGGTGGCGGTAAGGAGCCAGTCATCTAGGTATGGAAACACCTGGAATCCTAAATGTCTCAGGTGAGCCATGATTACTTCCATGCTTTTGGTGAACACTCTGGGGGCTGTAGTGAAACCAAAGGGCAGCGCTTGAAACTGGTAATGACTGGCCCCCAGCCGAAAGTGCAAATGATCCCTGGATGATCTGGCTATTTTTATGTGGTAGTATGCATCCTGGAGATCTATCGAGCACATCCAATTGTCTTTCCCTAAAAGTGGGAGTATTGACTGCAGCGTGACCATCCAGAACTTCATCTTTTTCACTGATTTGTTTAGTCTGCTTAGATCCAGTATGGGTCTCCAGTCCCGTTTTCTTTGGAAATAAAATGTTTGTGGGACTGGTTGGATGACTCTTTTTTTTTCTAGCAACCTTTGAATTTCTATGGTTGCTTGTTCTCTGTGACTGGGTGGAACATTTGGGATCTTTCTTATGAGAGGAGGTGGGGTGAAAAGGGAATATAGTAACCTCTGGATATGATGCTTTGTACCCATCCGTCTTTGGTTACATTTAGCCAAGTGTCTGGGTACAAAGACAAGTGTCTCCTGACTGCCTCCAGAGACAGACAGGCGGGCCTCCTCTCAGGAGCACTGGTAGGGCTTCCCAAAAAAATTGTTCACTGTCACCCTGATTCTTCGGGCCCCCCTCTGCCATGTGGGCAGCGTCTTCCATTATTACCCCCTCCTCTGCCTCTGGAGGGAGGGGTTCACCACGTTTTCTCTGAAAGGCTCTTTGAGTTTTCCGGAACCACATCTTTCCCCCTTTCAGATCTTTGGGATAAGGTCTGGTCGGGTGGAAAAATGGACACTGAAGGCAGACAGAGTCTTCCCATCCTGTTCGCACCTGGTAAGCATTTCTTTTACCTTGGGTCCAAAAAGGGATGAGCCATCAAAGGGGGTGTTGATAAAAGATGACTTAAAGGGCTCCACAAATGAACATAAGCACATCCAGTAATGTCTCCTAAGAGCGATTCCTGTACCTGCTGCTCTACTTGCTCCATCAGCTGCATATGACACCAGATGCATGGACTAGTTTACTAGGGAATTAAGGGTAGAGAGCTGGGAAAATACCTTACAGGAGACTCTCGCAACTACTGAACCTTCTAGAGTATCTCCTAGTCTCTTTGTAATCTCGTGAAATGCATAAGATAATTCAGTGACCTAAGAGCAAAGGTCACTGTAGTAAACATGCGCTTCCCATATCTGTCCATAACTCTCAAATCCTTATTCGGTGGATGGACCGACGTTGAAGTTTTGGATAACTCCTTCTTTGTGGCCAACGCCACCACCGTCACATCAATTGGGACTTCTTTAGTAAGGAAAGCCTTGTCCTTAGGTGAGGTAATAAATTTGTTAGGCCTCTGAGGGACAGGTTCCATGGTATCCGGGGACTCCCACGCCTTTCAACAAACCAATTCCATTAGTTCATCAAAAGACGGAGACACCCAAGTGGTGAAGGGCTGAGACCCAAAAGCCTTCAGATAGACTGACTCATCATTAGTAGGGTTAATGGGCTGCCAGCCACCCCTCTGTTTAAGAATTTCCAAGGTATCTCTGAAAGAGATATCCTATGAGGGGAACTGTGGGCACCCTTCTGACTCATCTAAGTCAGCGTCTGAAGTGACGGATTCCTGTGGGGAGTCCAGATGCTTCCTCTTACATAGCCTCTTTTTGGGACCCTCATCAGTGGGAGCTTCTGATGGGGTCTTGGAAGAGCTGGGCTTGCCTAGTGGGGCATCTTGAGGCTTTGGGTCTCTACACTTTTGTGGAAACTGTGAAGCAGAGGTAGATACAGGCGCTTTAGGGGAGGAAGTTGCTGGGCCTGATGATGTGGATGCCCAAGGGGACAATACTCTCCTCATGGCATTGAAGGCCCCATGGCTCAAATGCGAAGGAACCCCTGGATACAAAGAACCAGATGATTCCAATTGCCCCAAAATGGTGGGCTCCGAGCCAGAGGTAGGCTTCCGAACTTACCCGTGCTGAGGCCCGGAGAGGAAAGTCAGAACCAAAAGGTTGGTTTGACTATCCTCCTCAGACCCAACTGGCGAGTGTCAGCTCCCAGACTCCTCAGTAGGCACCGAGGAAGTCTGAGTAGTTGGAACCTATAGTCCTGGAACAGGTGTTGGGTCCAATGGTTCCACAATCATCAACTCCAAGCACTCCAGCTCTGAAACCTCGAGTCTGATCGGAGGAGGAACAGTAGTAGGAGGGAGGGTTTTGCTCAGTTCCAAAGTCCCAGGAGGTTGGCCCCGACAAAAGCTTGGCCAGCACCGGTGACTGCAGAAGCCTCTCCACCACACAATCCATGTCCATGTTTGAATGTCTTGAGGACCGAGAAGATGTGACGAGGCCACTGATTGCAATATTGGAGACTTCAAGGTAGGAGATACCGGCTCCAGTAAGGGGGAGTGGCTCCTACCAACAACAACCGTCAGCTCCAAAGTTAGTGGCACTGAGGTCGATGGTTTTTCATCTCTAGATTTACTGGTTGATGAACTTTTCTTCAGCTCTGATGACCCAGAGGATGCCTTAAAAGATTTAGATTGTTTGTCACATGTATCGTCCTTATCTAGTGATTCCTGGAAAGAGGGCTTTACCAAACCTCTTGCTATAAGTTTGCTCTTTCTTTCATGCAGCACCCTAGAAAATACAGGAGTGGCATATTGAGCAGTCTTCTTCAAAGTGAACCTCACCCAAACAGTAAACACACTCAAGAGTGTCCATCTGTGATGGACATCTTTTGCCCACATTTTGGACATTTTTTAAATCCAGATTTAGACTTCTGTTTGTCCTGCTGAGACATAATGATCCACAAAATTTCACAATACACAAATTTTCCACAAGGAACAACTATGTATATAAAGATAAAGATGAAGATGCCCTAAAAAAAAAAAAAAAAAAAAAATGGCTTAAGAAAGGAAAGAAATTAGCCTTCTAACTCACCAGGCTATATCAGAAGACACACTAATAAGTATTCATATATATATATAAAGATTAAGCCTTCTAATTTAAACAGGCTAGATAAGCAGGTTTATAGTTTGTAACACACTAAAAGAAAATGTTGTAATAAACGCAGGCTTAAGAAAGGAAAGAAATTAGCCTTCTAACTCTCCAGGCTATATAAAGAAATGTCCTAATAAACACGGGCTTAAGAAAGGAAAGAAGTTAGCCTTCTAACTCACCAGGCTATATAAAAAAAACACACTAATAAGTATATATTTATATATATATATATATATATACATATATATATATATATAGTCACACTGACTATGGGAAGGGAGATAAACAAGGCCTAATAAAAATGGCCAGGAAGGAGACAGGTATTTGCTAATAACAAAATGTGCACAAGCACTTTAACTAAACACTCCTAAACCAGGCTAAGTTCTCAACAACTGCAATCCTAACTTCTAATAATAGCAATCTAAGAAACAGAAAAGAAATATTCAAATTTTCACTGGCCAGAGCTGGTGAAATGCCCGATCTGTTGCAGGAGCAAACAAGATCTGAAGGAAGCACCAGTGCATCATGGGATAGGGAGGAGGCCTCAAGCTGGTTGAAGACCTCGAGCTTTTGCATTTGGCCGAGCCAGAGCCAAAGATCAGCTCCAAACCCATTAGTAAGAATGAAGGCGAGTTAGAACATCACATTGATATTTTTTAAAACGTAACTGAAGCACTGGAAAATGACCAAGCAGTGTAAATTTCTTACTTGAATCTAGCTAAGGCGTTTGATACTATTCCACACTCTGGCATTATTGACAAACTCACCCATTTAACTCAATCTTCTATGTAACCCTCGGGATATCAAACTGGCTCAGAGATCGAATTCAGATAATTAGAGCTGGTGACACACTTTCCTTTAAAATGCCTGGCACCAGTGCCATCCCAGATGGTTCTGTATTAAGTCCATTTTTCTTTGGCATCTGCTTTACTCCAAACTGGCATCAAGGGTCTCTGGCTGACAAAGCTTACTGCTGACTGCAATCTCAACACTGCCATCAAATCTTCAGCTGACACACATATCCTATAAAAAGGCTAAACCCACAATAGTTGCTGTTGCCAAGTCCATGTAATGAAGTATTATACTCTTTGGAAAACTAGAGCATTCCTACACTTATTGCGTAAATGACAACCCCCTCCAAGTTAATACCATCATTAGTGACCAAGGCACAGTCATAGATGGTAAGCTCTATTTTGATCATGTATCAGTTATTGTTACATCTTAATCTCCAGCCCAACTAATTACCAAAGGTATATTCTCTATGACTGAAGAGGTTATTATCACCCTTTACTCCTTCTTAACCAGGATCATAATAGAATACAATGCCCCCTTTGACATGTAAGTATTCAAGCATATTGCTCAACCTGAAAAACAACCATGATTCCTGATGACAAAAAGTCTTAGATAAGTTCTTTAAATTAGAAATGCATTTACAGTCCCTATGGTTTTGCTTTTCTTGCAGACTCCTACACAGTGACTTCTGCTTGTTCTACATGGATATTATGATGGACCAAATTCTGAATGAACTCTTGCATATTTGATAAATTGAGATTACCGCCAAAACACGTTAAGGAAACAAGTCTACATTGCAATTTTAACAGAACTTCTTGGCAGGGTAGACATAGTAGTGACCTTGGTATTGTTGGATGAATAGATAAGAAATGAGGATAGACAGAAGTTTTGTTATGCACAGAGAGCATTATTTAGTTTTATTATGTTAAAGAATTAGTTGTGAGTTAGTGAGCCAGGATTCTACAGCTGAGAAAGATTGTTGAGCTATTTTTTGGAGTTGAGGAAGAGATGGTGCAGCACAGATGAGCTTGGAGTCCTCCTCATATTGTACGATAGAGGCGAGGAGTGTAGCAGTGTGAAGTTTATTGGTTAAAATACTGAATTGGAGAGGACCTAGGATTGAGCCATGTGGAATGCCTATGGTGACAGGCAATAGAGAGGAAAGATATTGGTGTCATTTAACAGCTGATTGTCAGTAAGGTAGGTAGTTATGAAACCATGCAAGGGCTGAATGGCTGAGTTTTAGAGTTAAGTGTTCAGTGAGAAGTTTCTGATGGGAGATGGTGTCGAACACTTTGGACAGGTGTCAAAAGATGGAAGACACTTGTTTACCTTCATTTCAGATTTGGTTGATTGTTTTGTGAAATTTGAAGGGCAGTTGTGTTACTATGATCGGGCCAGAAACCATGTTGACTATTAGTTAGAAGATTATTACATAACAGGTAGTTCATGAGCTGGGTGTGAGTACATTTTTCTAGTATTTTGGCTATGGTAGCTAAAATTGCTATTGGCCTGTATTTGGAGAGCTCAGTGGAAGTCCCACCTTTATGTAGTGGGATGATGTAGGATATTTTCTAAATTCTGGGAATGTACTGCTCTGTGACAGAGAGATTAATTAGAATAGACACAGGATAAGACATAGTGTCAGCAGCTAGCTTAAAGTATTCTGTAGGTAAGTTGTCATCCAGCAGGGTTGTAGGTTTAAGTTTGTTGAGCATTTTTTTAATAGTACTGGTTTTGATCGTTTTGAATGAGAAGGTATTGGTGTTTCATTGGATCGTGTTGGTAGGGTTAGAGGAGCATTGCTGTTATTCATGGTGAGGTATAGTATGGAATTAGTAAAGTATGTTTTAAACTGAGTAGCTTTACTGTCTGTGTCATTTGTAGTTGTAAGGGTTGGTGCTGAGGATCGCCCAGGTTGGAGAAGTTGTTTTATAGTGGACCAGAAATCTTTGTGTTTTTTTTCGGTGTTTTTGTTGGATGATACTACAGTACGTTTTTTTTTTTATCATACTTTATCTGGATTTGGCTTTGTTTCTCAGATGTTGATAGTAATGTAGGCTGGTTTGCCATTGTGCCCAGGCTTTGTCTCTAAGTTTGAGTAACTGTTTTAGTCTTTTCTTAGCCATGGAGCATAATTTGATTTTACTGTTATAGTTCTGGATGGTGCTAGCCTATTTAATATGCTTAGGAAAGTGCTATTGAAGTAATCTATGGCAGTATCTAAGGGGAGTAATCTTAGTGGGGTCCAGTCACAGTGCTGAAGGATGAATATAAATGTTTGAGGTGTAAAGTTTTTTTTTTTGTTACAAATTTGTCAATATATATTATTTTGGGGGGTGAAGATGTTGTCTGAGCAAGCAGGGTGGGAGTTGGTCACTGATGCTATCAGGGAGGCTGCCTAATTGATAGGCAAGTGAAGGTTTGTTGGTTAGGATCCAGTCTAAAATTGACTGTCTAATTGTGTTTTTGTCAACTCTTGTTGGGGATAGTATTAGTTGGGAGAAACCCTGCAGGTTGATGAAGTTTGAGGTGTTGAGGCAGATGAACCAGTCAGTATTAAAATCACCCATTATGATGGCTTCCTGAGGAAATGCTAAGGATGACCAGTGGAGAAAGTCCTCAATTATAGTGGGATTGTTTCCAGGAGGGATGTATGTTCCTATAATAGTTAGACATTTACCAGGAATTATTTTGAGTCTCCTAAATAATTTCTCAGCATTATATGAAAAGAAGAGAAGAGAACATTCACAATTTTCTTTTCAAACACGGGCTGATCTTGAGAAGTCACCTTAACTTAATTGTGTTGTTTTATTTTGCCATCTCCTTGCAATGGACAAGGGCTTCCTAAAAGGGGTGATAACATTTACCATTATACAATGACTGGCCAGTAATTTTCAAAAAGAAGCATGCTGATTGATCAGCATAACCAGTGTGCCCTTTGTAAATCCGAGAATATACCAATGGAAAAAGGTCCGGTCACCTGGACTTTTTCCGTAAGTTTATCAGATAAAAATTTTACTTTTCTTTCTTTTTTTAAATAAATTTACAAAACCAAAGACCTCAAATGAATGATGGAGATGACACAGAGAAAAATAAAAGGATAATCAGGTACATTATGCAAAACTAAAGAAACTTATCTGATTATCCTTTGTTTTCTCTGTTTTGTCTCTCCCGAACATTAAAAGTCTCCAGTTTTATTTTTCTTAATTAATTAAAAAAAGGGGGGAATGGAGATCTTCCTTTCTCCATTGTTCCATTACACAGCACTAATAAACTGCATAAGCATGGGAATGCAAGTCCCATACACACGTGCAGTACATCAGGAAAGCCACAGGTTAGCAGAGAAAACACAGAAGGTCACCAAGGTGCCATTATACAAAGACATTATTTAAGAAAAGCAAGTATTTTTTTCTTAAATAGTGTCATTGTATAATAGCAATAATCAACTCTGTAGTGTGGTATAGTGAAGATTTATCTATAGTTGGCTTTATTTACTCCTTCAGGCCTTGCCCTCATGATTAAACCACACCAACCGTGGGTAAATCTTCAGTATACCACACCAGCATCATTGGTTATTGCGATATTATCTCCTTGAACTCTTGGTGCTTCCTCATTAATTCTCAGTGTAGCATATGGCAATGAGGACTGCTTGGTGAAGTCCTCTCTTCACAGTAATTCACTCTGGTAATATTGTAACAGTGCCTTGACAAGTGTTCGTCATATATTTTGTACCTAAACTCACTCATTCCAGGCAAAGTTCTCCTTTTTTCTTCACAAATATGACCCAAGCAAATTTTGGGTATCCTAAGGTGACGTCACCTTAAGAATAGGGTGAGGTGTGTCCATTGACTTTAATAGTGTCACAGTAATACATGTATGGTGCTGACGCCATTAAAATCTCTGGATGCATGTGATGTTTTCCCTCTGCTGATGCCACAGTGATCTGTGGCATCAGCATATGGAGAATGCTAACTTTTAACATTTTCTACTATTTTTTTTTTTTTTTTTTGTATTTAAAAGTTGAAAACATTTGCAAATACGGAGAATGATGGATCATCAGTATATGTCCTACATATTTGGGTGCACAGGTTAGCCTATATTTATCAGAAAATTACTTCCAAGTGCTGGCAATATATGGAACCCATTATTGAAGTAATCTGGATGTGCGTAACGGTGGGTGTATGTAGTGATGAAGCAGGGCACTCCAGTTTTCCTGCTTTTCCATGCTGAACTGCTAAGGCTTTTTCATAAGTTACATGTGTGCCATCATGATGGGAAAATGTTTAACCAGTGGTGCAACATATGGTAATGAGAAGTACTCATATGATGAAAATAAAGGATAAATAAAGTAAATGTTGGGGATGGTATTTCTACATGAAATTCATTAGTTCTCTGCAGAAGTTGCAGTGTGTTTTAAGTTATCATCAATTTAGTTAGAAGCCACAATGCTGAGCAACACTTTCCAGTAATCCATGAGGTGTAAAAGACCTGAGTCACTCTAGCAATCTTCTGAACCATAGCTTCAGGGAAGAAGTCATGCAAGCAACATTCTTTGTCTTATGTAATCCATTTGATTGTGTACCAGATGAATAGTACACATAATATCAAGTAAAAAGCAACCAGAGGTGGAAAAGCTTCCAAAAAGCATCCAATACTTCAAGCAAGACCATACAAATTTTATTTAGCACTTTCATCCAGTGTCAATAAGGACTTCTTCAGAATAAAATTGCACACTCGTTACACCTCTTAAAAACCATTAACAAGGTCACAAGATCCAGCAATTAAACCCAATCAAACAACTGACATAAAAAATTATTATAGAATGACAAAAAATAAAGAAATAATAACAGTACAATACTAAAAACTAAGCATTAAGTATAAAAAGTAAGAAGAAATCATGTGAGGAAGCAGCAGTTACAGGCATATCATCCTTTATTTCTAAGAAGGTTGTTTTTATTGCTGTTGGATTTACAAATATGTGTGCAAGAAACTGTTTAACAAGTAATACAAATGTGTTGTCATTTCTGAACAGTCACAACAACAAAATATAGCTTCTGAACTTGTCTCTGTACTGTCTGACAAAGATGGAATCAGCACCATTTCGACTTATGGATGAGGAAAGTTGTTTTTAATAATGTTAATTATTTCCTTCCAAAAATTGCTAAGAATCAATGGTGGTGATAACTGCAAATGTAGGATTTCACTACACTGTGTGCACACAATGCTAGCATACATTATAAGCAGTTTCACATCTGTATCTCATCATGATCATGCTGAGAATGCCATGAACTGTGAACATTTGCTTATATCTACCGGTCTATAAAGGGAAGTCGCATCCACTAAAATGTACTCAGAGTAGCTAAAGTTTTGTATTATCTGCCTCTCTTTTTAAAGAGAAACTTACTAATGCTGTCTCTATCATCTTCAGCACGCCTCACAAGCAAATGCCTGGACTTTAGTGGCCAGTTGTTGTGTCTTTCGGCTTTTCCCGGTTAGGGGTTGCCACAGCGGAACGCCAGTCCGCTAATGATTGGCAGTTGATTTTTACGTGCTGAGTTGCCTGCCCTAATGCACAACCTTCAACGAAGGTATGCCCATTCACACATGTCTCCACGCAGAAGGCGCTCTAGCTGAGAGTCGAACCGGTCAGCGTCTTACTGTGAGGCGACAATGCTACCGCAGCACCACGGCCAGTGTTCTGCCTTAATACTTTCAACACCATTTAGTGTGGTGTCAAGTACTGCCTGACATATAGAACCGACTCAGCCTTTAATGTTAAACATTTGCTCAGTGATTTCAGTGGATGTACTTATTAAACCTTCAAAAAATTATACAATGCTCATCTAAAGGCTAAACATCATGCCGGCCTGTACTGTCGCAAGATACTATGAAATACTGTGTGAATGTATCTGGACTGTGATAATGGGCATAACTCTTAAGTATCCTTCCCTTCCCTTCTGCATACACACATGATTACACATCTTTCCTTACAATCTTTCCTTACAATGTTCTTTATTTTTGAAACAGTAAAAGCAATATGTCTTATCAGTTTCTCTCTCTCTCTTTCTCTCTCGCTCTCTCTCTCTCTCTCTCTCCCTGTCTCAAAGTAATACATGAAAGTATAATTGCACAGTATTCACTTACTTTTTTTGAGGACATACCCTGAAACTTCTCTAGGTGCAGTTTATTGTCCATGGACACCTTTGATACTTACAGTATTATAATTAATTTGTCACCAAAATAATTAGATTTCCTTTGGAGATGCAGTATTTACCTGTGACATGTACATCGCATGACCATTAAGTGCCTTTAATATACTAATGCACAAACTGGTCAAACATTTCATTACATAGTGAGTAAGGGTTGCACTGATATTGGTCAAAGCACAGCAATTAATTATAACTTAATATGTAGTATGGCATACAAAATCCACACATATTAACTGATTGTTATCAGCAAGTGCTTTCTTATTATAAAGTGAGGGAATTTTGAATAAAAGCATGTATCATTACTCAGCTGCACATGGTTTCACAGAATGTCCCTGTGTTTGTTTGTTATTTTTACCTGAACTTTTTAACCATGTTATTTACCTGGTACATCTCTGACAATTACATTCTATTAGTAATGCTTTTCATTAAGGTATCATACTTCTTATTGTTCAAAAATGCACGTTAAATCCATATATATATATATATATATATATATATATATACACTCACATTCAAGATAGATGTGTGTGTGTGTGTGTGTGTGTGTGTGTGTGTGTGTGTGTGTGTGTGTGTGTGTGTGTGTGTGTCTGTGTGTGTGTGCATGTATATATGTGTGCGTGTGTATATATATATATATATATATATATATATATATATATATATATATATATGCGTGTGTGTGTGTGTGTGAGTATATATATGTATATGTGTGAGTGTGTATGTGTGTGTGTGTGTGTGTGTGTGCGTGCGCGCACATGTGTGTGTATATATTTATAGATACCTAGCTATATGGATGTACTGAGTAATGTCAAAACACTACAAAGTTGGCATGTAGAACATCAACAAAATATAATTGAAAAAATTGACAGCTGACTACACATCACCGAGGAGAAAGTAAATAAAGACATGTTTTTTGAAGGGGTGCAATCCCCCCGCACACCCCATAATAATTAAATAGAGCAACTCTGGGAATTCATAATAATTGAGAAAGGGTATATTTCCTAAGCCCATTATTAATGCAGTCTAACATAAGTGTTGATCAGCTTTCCTGTTAACCAAATTAAAAAGACAGGAAAGCTGAAGACATTTCAGAGAGTCTACTAATTGACCATATCCATGCAAAAATGCATGTGTGTGTCTGTGTGTGTGTGTGTGTGTGTGTGTGTGTGTGTGTGTGTGTGTGTGTGTGTGTGTGTGTGTGTGTGTGCATCTGTGTCTTCTGTTTGTGTATGTAATATATACATTATTATTATTACTAGTAGTAGTATTAATATTATTATTGTGACGATAGTTGAAGGCTGCCAGCCTAGCTAGATAGAATTTTGTAGATGATTTTTGTCATTTGTAAATATTAATGTAAGCCACAGGCTTGTTCTCTTAAATGTGAAAAGACTGTATTGGATGTTGAACTGGAAAGAATGTAACAACAGTGCATTCTGCTGTAAGAAAGCTGATAAGTCAAGCATTTCATGACTCTCTTTGATCTCAGGGTTCAAATCCGAGATATGTGGATGAAACAATTCTGGTTATTGTTTTGAGACATAGTTAATTCCTAGAATTTTCATGTATAATTTCTTTTATTGCTCTGGCTTCTTGACCAGCTGCAAGATCAAAAGGGCTATTAACCTTTGAGTTTCTGTTAGTCTGGGAACCAGAAAGAAATGATGTAATCCGAACTGAATCAGTGGTACTGTGTTATCAATTTAAGGAGAGAAAGAATGAGAGCATTAGAGCATTTGTCTTGAGAACAACCAACTCACCAGCACTTTGCCTGTGTTCTATATGCAAGTTGTGTTCTATATGTAAGTTTATTTTAGAACTGTGTTTTCTCTTAGATATAGCTAGGAACTAGGAAGATTAGATTTGTTTTTTTCTGTATTGATGTCAGAGCTTTTCTACTGCATTATTTTAAGTATTTCTCTATGATCTCTGAACTGTTGACTAGCACTGTGTAGTAAGAAGTATTGTCTTACTTGTGAAAGTAAGTGATGTTAACTACATGGTAGAACTGCTAGGCTGGAGGCAGGAGTGCAAATTGTACCATGTTAACATGATGAATCCTTACCATGATAGGGAGGCCCTTGTGCTTAGCATTTGCAGAGGATTGCAGGAGTCTGAGGGAGATCTGGTGACTGATCTCCTTAGTGAGGCTTGGACTGATACCTCAGCGGAAGGGATAGCAATGTCCTAGCAGCTATCTCCTACCCAGGTTCAAGAACTCCGAGCAGTGTTACAGGAGTTTGGAGACATGTTCACTGGGAAACCAGGATGCACCCACCTGGTGCAGCACTAGGTGGATACAGGAACCCAAAGGCCTATTAGGCAGGCCCCTTGTAGGGTACGTGAGAGAGTCAAATAGACTGTAATGGAGAAAATAGAGGAAATGTTGGAACTAGGGGTAATTCAAGAGTCCAACAGTCCCTGGGCCTCCCCAGTGGTGTTTTTGCCAAAGAAGGATGGCAGCACCACGTTTTGTGTAGACTACAGGAAATTAAATAGTCACACAGAGTCAGATGCTTACCCCACGCCTAGGACAGATGAGGCCCTAGAGCAGCTGGATGGGGCTAAGTATCTTACAACCATTGATCTTACCAAGGGTTACTGGCAGGTGCTCTTGACTTCCAGTGCTAGAGAGAGGTGTGACTCCTTTTGGCTTGTATGAGTTCATAAAGATGCCCTTTGGGATGTAAAATGCCCCAGCGATTTTCCAGAGGCTGGTAGATCATATACTAGCAGGAGCAGGAGGGTTTTTCCTTGCTTACCTAGATGATATTGCCATCTACAGCCATTCCTGGAAAGAGCACATTCAACATGTCAGGGAGGTGCTGGGCAGACTACAGAGGGCAGGGTTGAGCATTAAACCAAGAAAGTGTCAGGTGGGTATGTCAGAGGTCTCCTACCTGGGACATAGAGTGGGGAGTGGTAAGATCAGGCAAGAACCTGCCAAAGTGGAAGCCATTCAGGCATGGCCTGCACCTGTTACCAAAAAGCAGGTGAAGGCATTCTTAGGGACAGCAGGGTACTACAGAAAGTTCGTCCCCGGTTATAGTACCATAGCTGCTCCCCTAACAGACCTGACAAGGAAGAACAGGCCAGATAAGGTAGTGTGGACAACAGCCTGCAAGCAGGCATTCCAGGAGCTTAAGGAAGCTTTGGGAGGACTCCCTGTGTTAGTCAGTTCAGATTACAGCAAATAATTTGTTGTGTAGTTGGATGCTTCAAAATTGGAGTGGGGGCTGTACTTAGCCAGATTTCTTCAGAGGAAAAAGAGCACCTAGTGGTTTACCTCAGTCATATGCTCCAACCCAGGGAGGAATGCTATGCAGCTGTATAAAAGGAATGCCTAGCCATAGTTTACACACTGCAGAAACTTCAACCTTGTCTGTATGGAAGAAAATTCACTGTAGTGACAGATCACAATCACCTAACATTTTAAACAGAGCCAGCCAGCAAAATGCCAAGTTGCTAAGATGGAGCCTAGGGTTGCAAGCATATGATATGTCAGTGCAGCACCACAGTGGGATTAGCAATGCCAATGCAGATGGGCTTTCAAGACAGGGAATGGGGTAAAGTATACTCAGATAGACCTAACTCTCTCAAGCAATGTTTCTCAAAGGTCACTTGAAAAACTAGCTTGAGTTTTCTGCTGGGGAGATGTGTGAAGATAGGTGAAGGCTGCCAGCCTAGCTAGATAAAATTTTGTAGATAATTCTGTCATTTTTAAATATTAAGGTAAGACACAGGCTTGTTCTCTTAAATGTGAAAAGACTATATTAGATGTTGAACTTAAAAAAATGTAACAACAGTGCACTCTGCTATAAGAAAGCTGATAAGTCAAGCATTTCATGACTGTCTTTGATCTCTGGGCTCAGAGCCAAGATGTCTGGATGAAGGAATTCTGGCTATTGTTTTGAGACCAGAGTTAATTGCTAGAATTTGCATGTATAATTTATTTTGTTGCTCTGGCTTCCTGACCAGCTACATGATTAAAAAGGCTATTAACATCTGAGTTTCTGTTTGCCTGGGAACCAGAAAGAAATTATGTAATCTGAAATGAATCAGTGGCACTGTGTTATCAGCTTAAGGACAGAAAGAATGAGGGCATTTAGCATTTATCTTGAGAATATCCAACTCACCAGCACTCTGCCTGTGTTCTATGTGTAAGTTTATTTTAGAACTGTGTTTTCTCTTAGATATAGCTAGGAACTAGGATGATTAGATTCATTTTTTTTCTGTATTGATCTCAGAACTTTTCTACTGCATTATTTTAAGTATTTCTCTGTGAACTCTGAACTGTTGACTAGCACTGTGTAGTAAGAAGTATTGTCTTGTGCTTTTATTATTTATTATTAAATATTTTAAACCTTTCAACTCTGGCTGTTTTGTGTAGAGACAATTTAAGCTCTAAGAGTACATTGCATGTATTTAGTGATACTGGCCAAGCCACTCCAATAAGCCTTGACTGTTCAGTTGCACTTACTATTTGGATAATAATATTACACAGTAATAATTGGACACCCTTTGTTGAGGGGCTTTTTAGTAGCTGATAAATATTAGTGGGTGATGGCAAGTGGTGCTACCATATAGTCTGGGTAAAAGGGGCACAGCTGGAGAACTTGTGCCAGCCTTCCCCAGGAGTGTCTGTGTTGTTGTATATAACTCTTATCTCAAAATGTGTGTGTCAGCTACTTGGGCAGGGACACAAAGCACTGGTTGGACAGAGAGGGTGCTGGAGGTTCTAGCTTGCCCACCAGGCTGAGATCTGGACCCTATATTTGTGCCAGTGGGGAGACTTATTGGGGACCTGGAGAGAAAGGGAGAAACCAGCCCCAGACTGACTCCGATCTCTGTGTGCTCTTAAGGGAAATTGTAGTTTACTGTGTGTGTATTTATTATCCTTTCCCTATATGGACGTCCCTCACTGTTGTTAGTGGTGAGGACTGAGGCTCCTTGATTGCTGGGCCAGTCCAGGGGCATCACAATTATATTGGTTTATCAAAATACATAAGCTTTGAAGACAGCTGATCGATACCAACATTTCAAAAATCAACATACCAAAATCCACAACATTGAAAAAATGATTTCAAACGGAAACAGTTTCCTTTTGCTGTCCATTAACCAAAACCCTACTATTAAATTCAGACGTACTTTGTCTGAATTATTACTAGTGTTATGGATAGGGTTTTTCTATGGTAAGGTGTAGATTTAAGGTAAGGGTTAGAGCTAGGGTTACTAGTAAAGATAGGCGTTAGGGCTTTGCCATGGGAGACAGAAAGCAGGTGGAAGAAAAAGGTGAGCGAAACATGTGAGTCATCTGAAAAAGGCTTGAAGTGGTCAGTCCTAGTGTACTTTCTTGTTTATGGCACTGTTCAGCTGCATGAGGTACAACTCTCAAAAAGCATACCTGAATACTTTTCACATGGGAACAGATGTCTCAAAAGCAAAGGCTGGCATTTTGTATGCAATACTGCTTAGATATCACTTACTATGAGTTTATTACTTGTCCTCAGCTACATTGTTCTGCACTTCTGAGCCAGAGGAGCCCACACTTGTATTTTTGCAGTACAGAAAAACAAGCATTATAGTAACTTGACCGTGTGAATTTAAAACAATCATTGTTGTATAAACATCTTTGAGTTCTGTCAATGATACCTGCTCCTCAAGTCATTTCCAGAAATATGTCTTCTTTTCCTACTGTGCTGACACAGGAAGGACTTTTAGAAACTTATTGTATTTTTTTCCTGAAATAACAATTGATGCTGCTCAGTACGGGTACCAAGTAGATTCTTTACTATTATCAGTATAAGGACACATATCCCATAGTACACTGACTTGTTTCCTGAGAAAGTCATTATTATTTGCAAAACACTTATATTTCATTCACTTCCAGTATTAATGCAGTTTTTGACCAGACTGAACTGCTGATCTTAAGGTTATAATTACCTAGGCTAGTGCAAAGCAGAACTTGGAGATTTTTCCAGAGAATTGAATTATATATCACCTGGATTATTCCTCACAAACACTTTTGGAATGTGGTTGGTGAGTAAACATGGCCTGATGATGAATAGGATATGCCAATAATTGTTACAGGAAGACAAGTAACATCAAATAAATGACAACACACAAGTACCTTGATGAAGAAAAAAACACTTTTACAAGATTTTTTTTTGCTGCAGTCAACAAAGAAACGGTGACTGAACTTAACTACAGATGTTCTAGTCTCCTCAAAAGGTTGCTTCTCTCAACAAAACAAAATAAACCATCCCTCTCCCACAAAGGTTTCCTAAAAATATTTTGGTATCAATACTATGAAGGACTTCTTCAAACAGCTGTTAATGCCAGAAACACAGAAAAACATTTTTGAGAAATTTGGCCATTAATATGTAAACATGCTTGTATGGGACTGTTGCTAATTAGGTTATTCAGACTACCATTTAAAAAGTAAATTAAAAACAGAGACAATAATAGATACAACTGTTGCTTTAGAGGCTGTTTGAATAAACCGTAACTGATATTCTCTGTACCGTGATTTTAGTTGTTATATGTCATGAATAAAGCTGTCCACCGCCCACACACACACACTCATATACACACAAAAGAGTGTGTGTGTGTGTATGCACACTAATGGAATCAATAAGCCACTTTCAGGTCTGAAAGTTGGGATTCCTTCTTTGAGTATACACAGTTGAAATAATAAATGTTATCATGTAGAGAGCAAAAGCAGCATTTTTAATCTATGAAGTCATTTTAAACTGGTCTTCTGGTGTAGTTCATTAGTTGTTATATATGTATAGAATAATCATGAAATTATTGCTTTGAGCCTGTCTTCCTCAGCTGTATAACAAAATGATTTTTTGAGGATCCAACAGGTCAACATTTTACATTTCTTGAGAGCTCACACAAGTCTCTGTTACAGTAATGAATATATGCTCGCACCTGTTCAGGCAGGTATTTGTAACAGATCACATGACTTATGTTTTAGCTTCGCTAATTATTTTTAGTTTTTTGACAGCTGTACTTTACATATAGTGCTGCAAACAAATGACGTATGATAGTTATATCTGCAGGTAATGTATAAAGTGATAACAATTAGGGAAGAACCAAACTGAAATAAGGTAACAGTAAACATCATTTAGTACCTGAAAAACAATATTCCAGTTTAATTGTGTGCAAATCATTTACAGTATAAAGCACAATTGATATATGCATTGATTTTTGCCATCTGTCTTTGTTGGATCCAAAGCATGAGAAGAAAGCAATTGCTTTTTCCACATAGTGAATAAGTATTATGAAATATCAGCAATCTGTGTGTCCCTTAACTTGGGGTGGCATAGCCTGCCATACCACAGCAGTACATTTAGCAATTTAACATTTATTAAAATGAAACAGGCTCACCATACACCATTTTTATTTTTGTGATAACTGTTATAGCACTAAGCTGCAAATATCAACAGTTTTATGTAATTTGTAGTCTTATCTATGATCTTTCCACTTCATAAACATAAAGTTAAACAGTCTACATGTGTTATGCATTAAGGACAAGTACCTTATAAATTCATAGTTTAGTATTAGGCTAATTGCTTTATGGACCATTTTAAGCCTAGCCAGTTACCCCATGTGAGAATCAAATTCTGCACATTTTGTATGTAAGGTAAATATCATAACTGTGATGTCAACTTCCCAGATTATTATTGATTACTTTTCCTTATTTACTTGGTTTGAATTACAAGTCAGCAGTTCTGTTTGTTTTTTTTGTTTTTTTTTTTTGTTTTTTTTTTGCCATTCTGCAAAATATTTTTATTTGACCAGCAAAACAGCAATAATATTAACCTATGTGATTTTAAAAATACAAAATAAAATAAAAAAAAGTTAATCTCAAGCAATAATGCTTTGGATCAAATTAGGCAAAGAAAAAGACAACATTAATAACATGAGCACTTAACTACAGGACATTTTATGAAAGGTGAAAACATTTTCTCAAGAAAATAAAGCTACGTATATCATAATTTATCGAAGTGTGCATTATCGTTTGCTGCATAAGTTTGCCTTCTTACTTTAGCAATGCAGCAGTGTAAATATTTATAAACATAATCAGTGAACTGAAATTTTAATGGAAAGAGGTCTTAACTTGTAACTAACATTGCAAATGCACAGTAAGTACAACTTCTAATACAGAAGTAAAAAAGATTAATGCCTGTTCACATAGTAGCTGAATATGCTCTGCTTCAAACCCTTTACTGAATGGGTATTACCATAGCTTATTAAAGGGGTGAGCTTGATAGCTGCATCTCCAGTGTTTTTCAAAGCCTGAAGAAATCTTCCAGAATTTAAACCCCTCAAAGTGCATAATAGAAGATATGGTATTTGCCAGAAGTTTGTTTTTTTGGCTTTTCCCGGTTAGGGCTCGCCACAGCGAAACTCTGGTCTGCTAATGATCAGGGGCGGCTCGTGGAATCGGACTGCCGGTCTGCAGCCCCCTCAGTTGTTTTGGTCTTGTGATTTATTTACTGTAAATTGTAAAAAGAAATCTTTTTTTAGTTTAAATTTCAAGTCCGCGACTCGAAAGTATGCGCATGCGCATTGCGCACCTTACCCACGCGGTTGTAAACAGCTTTTTTTTTTTTTTTTGTTTTGTTTGCAGCCCGGAGCAGCACATAAGGCATCATTGTGATGCCCAGAAGTCTATGCGGCAGCGGTTCCTATCCGCATAGACTTGGAAGGGGCTCGGACTGCGACGTCCGCAGGCACGTCAGTCATGACGTGCCTGCTGGGCTAAAGCCTAAATGCTGCTGATTGGTTGTCGCTCTCTTCCCAGGCTTTATGTGCTGGGAAGAGAGCGAGAATCAGTTAGTTCAGTTCCGAAGGGAGAATAAAAACAGGAAGCTTGCAAAATGGAAAACTGAATTCAGAGGTAAATGTCATTTGACAGATACGGTTTACCTTATAACTCCTTCTTAGTGTGACAAACTTTATTGTATAATCAGACTTGAAAATTTGTTGAATTTGTGAACTTTATAACAAGGTTACTGCAGTTTAATACAAACATCATAATCTCTTTTGGCACCCACTTGCAGTTTATTCAAATGGTTCTCCTGACTATGTGTTCAACAAAGTAAACATTTTTTCTGTGTTCATGGTATGATTAGCATTTCAAGCCCTTTCAGCAGCTGATTTGATCATGAGCCAAAGTTGTACTGCCTTTGGTGAACTCAACTACCGTTGTCATTTCTTATTCCCTATGGTAATAGAAAGCTATATACTGAGGGTTGCTGCTGTCATAAAAAATATACCCCCCTGTGAATTACCTCTTCAGTCCTGAAATAATTTGCAATATATATGCTGTTTTAGGTGATGCAGATGTACTTTGGTAAAATTAATGAACTGTGTGCATAAATTAGGCATCCTAAATGTAACTAATGATACACTTGCTTTTGGCCATTAATTCTGTATCCTGTGTAGTAATTATACAAGTCAGCAAAAGCAGATCTGGACTCCGTTTTTGGATTCTTGGATTATATGATATTTGATTTTGTTTTTTCATCCTGAATGTTTTCGATGTGTTGGCCATTCTATTTTTCGTGTTTTTTTTCCCATTTCAGCACATTCTATGTTATGTGTTTTGGAATTCTGATTGTCATTATGTTTTCATAGATTCAAATTTTACTACAAAGAAATACAAACTCTTAGATTTGGGGCAGAGAAACCAAGAGAAAAGTGTGCAGATTGAGGGGAATGCTTTTTGAACTCCCAGATAAGAGAGTGTAGAGTAATTACAGCTTATGACCTAATGGTAACCAAAGCCAACTGTAAGGTAGGAGAGAACTAAGAGATGCCAGAGTCTATTATGAATGGATATTACCAACATAATACTCATAGAAAAGTGAAACTACTGTTCTGTGAACCACCGGGTTAGCTTCGCTTAGAATATAGAATCAGGTTCTAAAGATGCTAGTAAAAAGACTCAAGACTAGGTAGAAGAAACTCAGCAGGGTTGGTGAATAACAGCTTCATAGTATGCACACCCAAAGAAACAAGTTATGAGGGCAGTGGTTTTTGAGAGGCTGTCCCGATCTTGTCACTTCTTGTGCAGTTACTTTTCTTCCATTCACATGGTTTACTGACCTCTAACAGTATCCCATTCTGACTCTCCAGCTGTTTTAATATTTTTCTTTTTCTGTTTTTCTTTCTCATAAATATTATCAAGCTCTTTTTTACATTTCTTATTCTTCCCTTGGTTACCCGGACTAGTAATACTTGTAATTGATTTGTTTTGCGCTCTTTTAGGTAGTACCTTTTTAGAGACTTTTTGCAAAATAGGAATAAATAAAAACAGAAGGAGCAGAAACAGAGTAGAAATATTGGGGAGGGGGTTGACTTTGATACGTGGCAGTGAAATGTATGGTGGTAACACAGCATTTTATTCTAGCAACTTTCCAAATTATACAAGCAATGTTTAAAATGTATCCCTGGTTTTTGGGCTTTTGACCCCCCCCCCCCAATAAATGTCATCTTTTTCCAGATTTCTTGTGCTGCAAAGTTCAGAGCTACAACTGCGTGTCGAGTAAATTTTACAAGGAGCTGAGAGCTGCAGGGGAACAAAACTTTAGTGCTGCTTATTCTGAGTCTGCTTGCATTGTTAATAGCACAACAGGTAGTGTGCTTGCTTTTGATGCAGAAGGCTGTGGGTTCTACTCCCACAGTAGATAGATGCATTGCTGATACTGAACTGTGTTGTAAAGTGGGTGGATGCTGCAGTCCTTTTTCTCAAAGATACCTAGAGTAGTAACTATGAACCTGTTATCAGTTTGCCATACAGTCCCTATTGCGATATTACTAGCTTATCATTTTTTTTTAATGCATGCAACATAGGCAATTTATTCCTCAAGGACAACAGGCACTTTATTTGTAGATGAATAAACAATGGCATATAAAGTTGTTTGCTAGCAGCAACCTCTTCATTGTTACAAATTTCTTTAATGTGGAATTATTTAGATGACTTTTACTACTTCGGAGATTGTGCATATTTACTGATACTGGTGGACTGTAGAAGGTTGAGTAGACTTTTATGATGGAAACGTTCTGAATTGGGTAGTTTTGTTTTTGGTGCATGCATTTTGTTTCATTGTTTACTGGAAAAATGTTCAAAACAATAAATTTAAAATGCTGTCTAACAACTGTACTGTATTATACAAGGAATATAATTTAGTACAATCAGGAAGGTGTATGAAAGAGCACATGTATGTTTCATGTGCAAGGGGCCTATGATTTGAAAACAGCCCAAAGTTAATCTTTATCTGCCACTGGCAAAATGTATTTTCTTTGAATGTGGGTTTCAATGCTATTTCATTGAATGTGAGTTTCAAGGGCAGAGAAATGTTAATGCTAAGCCTACTATTCTATTATCTTTCTACGTTTATAAGAGCAATATTTAAAAATTGTCCTTATTTTTGGGCCTTTGTCCCTTTTCTATGTATGGTTTTGTCCAGATTTCTTGCTCTGAGGTTGAGAAGTATGACAAATGTGTCAGGGCCATCACAGTCAGCCAGAGACATTTCAAATTGTGACATACTTGTTGCACCCCACTCCCCCATGTAGTGACTCTGGATATGTCCAAGCAAGGCAAGGAGCAGTTATGCAGTGTAAATGTGCAGGGTGTAAATGCGCAGGGTATCCCCCCATCCAAGGTAGACACAAGTACTACAGTGGCTTTTCATTTGTTCTTGATTTTGCAGAATGGTCTGGTTTCTGTCATATTTTTGTACTGTTGATTTATGCTTATTACTCAGAAAATGCCTGTTGCTCTGTGTTTTAAGTAGCAGTGCTTTAATGACCATCAGGTAAGCTTGTCTGAGATCATAACATGCAAGTAAGCTTTAATAAGCATACTGTTAAAGAATTGCCAACACTGAAAGTCTTTCTGTTGTTGCCATGCAGAGAATACTTAAGTAGATAATGTATAAGTGTTAGGTATTGAAATGCATATGACCATATTTGTAATAAAGGACAGGATTACATTATTTTAAGAAGCTCATTACACTTGGAGACTTCCAGTGATCTCTGAGGGCTTTACCCGTAAACTAAACAGAATGCCATTCATGTGTGGTCCATAACCTGCACAGTAATCCTTTAAGCAATGTATCTTGAGCTTGTTTCTTGTTTGCTTTTTATTTTTTACTTTGATCATGTTTTCCCCATGAAACAAGTAGATAGATGTCAGGCAGCAGGTCTTTTTTGGATAAGAAACATTTTTACAAGTGATGGTATCACAGAGATTGCTACTTTCAGCATGTTACTTGGTACTTTAATAAAGCTGAATATAAATTATAATTAGAACTGCAATGCAAGGAGAAGCGGTTTGAGTTGAGTGCTGCTTGTTTTTCTTATACTTGACTTTGACTGACATTCCAGTAATGTATTTAAAAAGTAATTTCGTTTTTCATGTCTCACAACCTTTTTGTTTCCATCTAGATATTAAGTAAGCTGTCATGCAGCCAATGCATTGAAATATTTTTATTCTTTTATACTTCATTTGTCTTGATTGGACTCTCATAATGAGGGTTTAGCACCCAGGGCAGCATATTTAATTAAAGTTAGTTTTTGTGGTTTTGAGCATAGCTCCTCACCTTTCTAGTTGGCCGCACCCCTTCCCATTGACCCCACCCATTCACTATCTCCTGCAGCCCCCCTTTGATTTGAAGTCACCAGCCGCCACTGCTAATGATTGGTAGTGGATTTTTACGTACCGGGTTACCAGCCCTAACGCACAACCTTCAACGAAGGCATGCCCCATTCACGTATGCCTCCACACAGAAGACGCTCTAGCTGAGAATCGAATGGGACAACGTCTTGCTATGAGGCGACAACGCTACCGCAGCACCACCAAACACATTTCCATTCTCTCCCAATAATAGTTCCTACAAAACTTGTCTATTTGGCCAAGTCTTTGTTAAAATGATTAATGCTGATCATATCTATAGTTTTGTAAATTACTGAAAACATTCTAGGAGGTAGAAGTAATGAGCCTGGATTAAAGTCAGTTTTGTTAATTTTGGAGGCTTTTGATAGCAGAACATTCCAGCTCAAGCTGAGTGTAAGTATTGCTGCCATCTGAGTTGCTCATACCCTTCATAGCTTGGCAGGCTACAAAAGGGATGTCTGCTTGATTTGTACCTCTGTAATTAGTCAGACTAAAATACAATATTTATTGCTATCCACTAGGGCTAATATGCACTACTAACCCAAATCTTACATCACTCACAATAGGCAACTCTGATTAAATTTGATTTCTTAAGCCAGGTTTCTATAACTAATTCAAGATTTCTGCATCCCAAATATTCTTCCTTTCTATACTACAGGGGCACTGGAGGATACACATAATAGCAAAACTTCCTCAGAATCCACAGCAGGTATAGGTTAGATCTAGCCTGAACAAATTGCAATATTGCAGCCACCTTAATGTTATGCACCAGTGGTCCAGTATTTCCTTTCCATTGATTCTTCTGGTGCTATCAGTTTACAGTAAGGTAATTGTAAGAGGCTGGATTCTTAGACAATCTGCATTCTATTTATTTATTTACTTATTGTATTTGTTGATTGGGTAGGTGATCTGGTCTGTTAAGCCTTTTCAGACATGAGCTGGGGTCTACATAGAGCAAAATGAATTAGGAATGCAGTGTAAAATAGTTTAGCAAACAGAGTTACATTAGAATTGTTTCCAACACTTTGAACCTAGAAAGTACAGCAGTGCAAAGTACAAGTACAAAGATTAAGAAATAAAATATAAATGAAACTGTTATATTTTGGTTTGCCAAGTAAGGTAATTAAAGCAACATGTTTTAGGCTTTAAGCAAAGTCTTTATAGCAGTTGCAAGCTGGTTCTGTCTGGAGAGTTCCCTAAGGGTACTTTAAAAAAAAAAAGCATAATTGGATTCTTGGCTTTTTAATTTCATTAGGCAGGTAGTTCCAGGTTGCAGATCCCAAGATGGAGAAAGTGTGTGTGTGTGTGTGTGTGTGTGTGTGTGTGTGTGTGTGTGTGTGTGTGTGTGTGTGTGTGTGTGTGTGTGTGTGTGTGTGTGTGTGTGTGTGTGTGTGTGTGTGTGTGTGTGTGCGTGTGTGCATGTGTGTGTGTGTGTGCGCATGCACTTTGGTTCGCAGTGGAGCAGAAGTAGAGCTGATATGCAGTGTACATAATTCTTGATGTAATCATTGTGCTCATTGCACACACTCCCCTGTGAAAACCACTCCTCACTCCTGATAGCATCTAATTCAACATAAGCCATTGGAGTACCATTTGGTCCCTATGGTGCAACTTATAAAAGAACAACCTGAAACCACACAATGGAGTTGCCTTTCGGCAACACAATGATCCCTCTTTCCTGCTACCATGTCACTGTAACAATGTACCAGCTCTGTTAGAAGCAGAAAAAAAGCATGAAAATCCCTTTCAACAAAGTGCAGAAGAAATTATTGACAGCCAAATTTGTTCTAACCCCACACAGTGACCCTATAAGCATGAAGCGTGGGGAAATTACAAAGCATCACATACCCTCATTGCAATATAATGGCAATGGCCCTTGGTCCACTATCATGACTATGAAGTGATTCATTTTATGAGTAACTGTCAACATGACAAAGTACCTTTAGTATAGCTAGGTTGGGGCAGGAGGTGCAACTGCCCTGGGCACAAAGTGTTTGAGAGTGTTATCAGCTGATCCTGATCTTTCTTTAAAGCCAGTATTGCATTCCTGGTCACGTGTCACTCCATGTGTGATCTATACTGTAGCAAAATGCTTGCTATTTTGTAGCATTTAGCTTGCTACAGTTTAAAAGTAAAAAAAAAAAAAGTTTTTGTTGAGTATAAAACATGAGCACTGCAATGCTCCATGCAGGCAGAGTATAAACTATAGCAATTATCTGCTGTTTATAGCAAACAGGCTTCTACCATTTTAAAAGATTTTTTAAAATAAAACATGAGTGCTATAGTGCTCTGTTCAGGCAGGGCATAAACTGTAACAACTGTAGTGGTCCATGCAGGCAGGGTATAAAATGTAGCAACTGTCTGATATATTTGTATCAAACAGTTTGCTATAATTTGAAAGAAGAAAGTATTTTTAAATTAAATATGTGCAAGGAGGGTTGGAGTCAGGGTAAAAAAATGAGACCTGAATGGCTGTTGCAGGAGGGAGGGGTGGGGCATGTTGTGCATCAGGCCTCTTGGTTAATGTGGCTATAATAAGCCAAACAATTACAATGTATCGATCAGCTTATTACACTGAAGTTCTTTTTTTGTTTGTTTGTTTTGTTTGTTTGTTTTGTTTTGCTCTTGACCTAAAGAGCTAAGGGGGTGTAACAGTGACTCACAGTACTGACCCAGGGAGCTGGTTAAACTAGCTACACATCTGCGAAGGACCACAGTGCAACAATGGCAGAAAGATTAATAACGTAAATTAAACTTTACTAACTATGTCTTCACACCTACTTAGTAAGGCCTAATATACCTTCCTAAACTGAGTTGTTGCTTCTGAGTACTTTCCTTCATCCTGAGCACAGCAGTGCCTAGTACATTGAGTTGTATTATGTAGTGTTTTGTGCTACTCAGGAAACCAGGATATGTATTGTAAGCCACAGTGTTTCACATCAGCGTACAGGATATAGCCTTGTTACCCAAGTCATGGCAGGAAAGGTTCTCTTAACCAGCCCTCTTTTCCAGTTAGCAAATTATATAAAATATATCTAATATATATCTTGATACAACAAATGTATCAAAAGAGAGAAAACATCAACTCTCCCCCTAAGTTAGAGTACAACTAAACTGCTATATGAATTAGAAGCTTTAAGAAACAAATGCCCCGGTCAAAGTCCAAGAGAACATTAATAACAAATGAAGGTATACCACTCATATCCCCATTCTCACTTTTCACTGTCGAAGCAATGTAGTATAGGTTAAAGTGTTTTTGAATCATCTTTTCTCACTTATTTGTTTGTACAAACAAACACTGCATAATACAACTGCATGTCAAGCAGAGTGCCTCTTTGGCCCTCTTCAAAAGGAATCTTGACAATTGGATGGGAGACAGGAAATTCACCTCAGGGATCACATCAGTCGCCCTGCTAGACTGGGGTCCAGGGAAGTAAATATTGTGGGAAGAAATATCTACAGAATTGTTATGGTTGGGCTTGTATAGGCTCTAGGGCCGATAGCCTAGTAACAACCTATGAACCTATGTATAATAGGTATGACAGTTTATAAACTGTGCCAGATTTGTAAGGAGAACAATATTCATTATATATAAGCTTAAATTTAGACATAACTTCTGCATAGCATAGCTCTCAATCTTATACCACAAGAATGAGGGTCAAACACATAAATCATGGAGGGGGTGATTAAGGCAATGTTTAAAAGATTACTCTTGTATACTTACAAAGTTGCCAGAATAACAGATTTTGTAATAGTGCGCATTTCTGAAAGACTATGAAGTCTGAAACTCAAATATTTGTCATTATTTATTGACTGCAGTCCTCAGCCATTTTCCAAAAAAAACAACAAATCTTATGAGGAACAGACAAAAAATGTATGGTAAAGTGAGGGGCAGATAAGAAGTGTGGAGCAAAACTATACCATAAATTACATCATAAATTAATGTAACATTAATTAATTATAAGGGCAGGAAGCCAACAGTATTGTGCTATTGTAATGTTAACACAACACACACATGCATATCTATCTGTCTGTCTATATAAAATTATACTTTGTGGTGCAGCAGTTGTTGCTGCTTCACACTGTATTTGTATTCTTGATTAATTGCTAACTGGATGTTCAACACTGCAGAGATGGCATGCCCACCCTATAGTACATCAGATTACACTGAATGCTCCTGTTTTATCCCACATCCCAAAGGCATGCAGATTAGTGAACTAGTCATTCTGCAAATTACTTGTTGATAAATGTGTTGCATGTAGGTGCATCTTCCAGTATTACCTCTTATCTCTTAACTGCTCTGCATGACCTCTTCAATGACCATGTATGCATTTAAACCCAGCCATATGTTTTAGTTATATGAATATATATATGAATATTAAATGAAAGTGCTACCTTCACTTTTTTCATGCAATATGGAGGGCCTTTTAGAAATCATGTAATAACAGTATCTTGCAGTAAATGCAAAGAAATGTCTATAATATGCTCTGTCACAGATAATAACCATAGCTAGGTTATCTACTCTCCTGTAAACTTCTCAGAACTGGCAATTTCTAGACAGCGATGGCAACAAATAAAAGCTCATTTCAAGGTGTAAAAAAATATTTTTTTATGAAAGTTACTGAATTTAGCCTTGATGGAAAATGCAGTATCAGCTTTCTTTTTTAACTTCTGAATGTCTGTGTTGTACTCCTTCTGAAACCTGCCAACTGTGCCTCTAACACCTTGTAGCCTGTGCAGCTGCCAGCCAGTATTGTACTCCCACTGAAACCTGCCAACCATACTCCTAACACCTTGTGTCCTGAGCAGCTACCAGCCAGTGTTGTACTCCCACTGAAACCTGCCAACCATGCCCCTAACACCTTGTGCCCTGAACAGCTGCCAGTAAGTATTGCACTCCCATTAACACCTGTCAACTGTGCCCCTAACACCTTGTGCCCTGAGCAGCTGCAAGCCAGTGTTGTACTTCCATTGACACCTGCCAACCATGGCCCTAACACCTTGTGCCCTGAGCAGCTGCCAGACAGTTTTATACTCCCATTGACACTTGCCAACTGTGCCCCTAACAGATTGTGCCCATTGCAGCTGCCATATCTGCACCTTCCTGTTAAGACCTTTGGCATAGGTAATAAATAAAAGAGAAGCTAAGAAAAATAATTATATAGTACTTAATTGGTATGAATTCTTAAAACACAGACCAGGTTGAAACATTTTTTTGCAAATAATGTACTTCAGTTAAATGGATATGCAAAATCAGAAGCTAACAATTCTAATTGAAAATGCACACACAAAAAAACACACACACACACACACACACACACACACACACACACACACACACACACACACACACATACACACACACACACACACACACACACAAGCTACAGTGATTCTACAATCATGACAGAAATCTTTTTCACACAAGAATGCAAGTGCTGTAAGTGCTGTGTTTAGAACATGACCTTAGAGGAGTGTCGTTCCATGACCAAGTCAGAATTATTTATTTATTTATTACATTGGTTAACTGGGTTATGTCTGACTGGGCCATGAACCCGTTTTCAATGGAGGTCTGGGGAGAAAAGCTCCACAAGCAGTAACAAAGTTATATTAATTATAATTAATGTAATACAGTAGACAGTACAGAATACAAACAATAGTACACATGTATACAGAGTATATAAACATAAACAGAAAAATTAATTACAAAGACTATCTTTAAGATGGAAATACTAATTACAAAGTGTGCAAAATATAAAAATGAGTGCAAGCTGTTATGGGTCAGCAGATTTAGAGCAAAGATGGAAGGAGTATAGCTGGAGGTAAAGTAGGCTCAGATATGGGAAGTAGTAGAATTAGCCTAATGAATGACAGGAGCAAAGCCAGTGTTTGGCTAGATATTTTTTAGGAGTAGTTTGAACTCATGGTAGTAAGAATTTTGTGTGATGGACTGTGGCAGAGTTCCACAATTTGGCTATTTTGTAAATAATTGAGATGAGTACCCTTGAGGATGTATACCTTGCCCCTCAATGGTCTTCTGTTGGAGGAGGTTGACCTATGCCAGTCTAATTGGTCTGCCACCCTCCCAGGTGAAAATTGGGCCAACCAAGGGTCCCTGGGGTGATCCTGTGCACCAAACTGAACCAGTGAACTGGACAAATGGCCAACCACCTTGAATTCAACTTGCTGCCTTTTACCCACTTGGTCTGTTTTGGGTTTCTTAACTCATAACAAAATAAAATCCGTGTGAATCACAATGTCCTCCCAACAAAGGGAGTTTAATAATTTACTTGCATGAAAGGCACCCATGTACAATGAAGTGAAAAAGGAAGACATTCTTGAAAAGGTACAGAAATCAGATATTGTGTTAAACAAGCCTCGAACAATGAAGATAAGGAGGTGATTCTCAATTGCCTTCCTAGAATTATGTGAATCCCTTTGAGTATTCTCCCAACCCTTAATCAGTCTACCATGCAGTCAGTGGCTGGATACATCCTCAAGGCCCAAAAATCATGCCAACCAGCCTAAACCACTAAATGAACCCACAGTGTGTTGCCTGAATCTTCTAATGAGCATCTATTTTGTGGTAGTGGGGCAGGGACCTATAGAAACCCCTGAAAGACTGGAGCAATGATGAATATACCTTCCTGGTGTCACTGGCCCATGCCCTCACCAGCAACAATGCAGCTATTCTTCTCCAATCAACCAAACTTCTGCAGGAATTGCAGTGCCCTTCAGTTCCTCATGCTTGGCTAGCTGGCAAAACCTGGTGAACTGCAAAAAGGATCAGCTGTAGGATTGTGTCAACCAGGCACAAGCACACTGGAGAAAGACCGATTAATTTCCAAAGTCAGTAAAACTAAAGGCCTAATTTCATTTTGTACCCATTTGCACATGGAAGACCATTTGCTGAGGCCATGTGCAACAGCAGCATTGTCTGAATGAAGTAATACTGTACTGCTGTATAATTTGTCCTTCCACACTAAAGTGGCAACCTATATAGGGACAATCTCCAAGAAAGTAATATCCCTCCTTCTATCTTCTGGCCAAGACTCCATCCATTTTTCATTGAACCTATTGCCTGGGAAGTAAACTCCCATACCAAACACTCTGCTGCTTCCATAAAAAAAGAGGATTACCAAAATGACATGGCATTAAATTTGTTCAAGAACGTGAACCAGCGCTGGAGGTCTTCTTTAACCCTTCTGGTCAGAAGAACCTTGTAATGCTTGGCTTTGTTTCCTTTCACGTAGTTAGAACTGGACCAGAGAAATGTCCTGTCTGGTAAAACTGCCCTGCAAGCAAAATTCATTACCCTGTGAAGTTCCATGATTTCACCAGTGCAAGCTTTATTCACCACCAGAGATTTCCAAAGTATGTGCCAAACATGCTGCAATGTATTTGATGGAAGTTTAAAAGACCTAACAATGGTATCAAGTGCTAAGCCCAAAAGGTCGTTGGCCGACAGTACTCCTAAAATACTGAATATCTATTTGAAGGCCAGCATACCCTGCACTAACCCTTCCTGTCCTTCACATACTACCAAAAAGTCATCCAGCTTATGGTTCCTTGATGGATTAGGCGGACTGCATTGCCAAAACCAATGCAAAGCTGTGCTGAGCAGTTCAAATGTAGCACAAGTCACTGAGAACCCCATGGGCATGACAGTGTTGAAAAAGAATTTCCTTCAAACTAAAAACCCAAATATGGCCATCCTCCTGCCTAACAGAAGAAGCCAAAATGCCAACTGAATGTCCAACTTACAAAGCCAAGGGTTGGAATAGCCCAAGATGACCTCTGCCTCCTGATCCAGAGTGTAAAGTGTACCTTGGTCTGGTCTTTGTTGATGAAATTGTTGACTTATGCACCAGAAGGGTTCAAGAGGTGGCGAGTCAGCCTGAATTCACCTCCCTGTTTCTTAGGAACTATACTGATGGGAGAAATTTTAAAAATATGCCAGGGAGGCATGGAAAAGGGGACAGTTACTCCGCCAGCTGCAAGTTCTTTTTCAATTAAATTATTTGAAATTTCCTTATGCCCCTTATTGCATGAAAGGTTTCTAACTGATTTAGAATCTAAAGGAATCAAAGAACCAGTCTTAAATCCTTTACTGAAACCTTCAAGAATATCTGCCTTAGCTTCTTGGACAGGAGATCAGACAACAACTAGGTCAAGCTATCTAGCCAGATGGGTGAATTGGAAGGATGCAAAATGATCAAAACCTTTACAGAAGTGGCTCTGTGGTCATGAAAGAATTGCTTGTCTCTTGAAGAGTTATCAGGAATGCTAGGTCTAGCCCAGCCTGTGATCGCAAAGAAACTAGATGCAGGATGACCTTTTTCACAACCACAATACAAGTGAGTGAACTTGCAAGCTGGCCAAAGGCACTTCCCTTGTTTAGAAGCCCAGTAGAACTTTTCATCCCTATTGTTTCTACGAACACTGTCCATCTCAGGGGTAGCCAGCTTTTCGAGCATGGCACTCAGCCAGCTGTCATGGTGTCTTAGTTTCTACCTGAGGGACTTGCCTATGGTTTTTAATTTCCTGAATCACTGATCGTGTTCTGCCCAAATTGAGCCCCCTTTGATTTGCTGCACTTCCCTAATGGCCAAAAATATGCGAGCAATGGAAGGACCTGGCTTGGATCCTTTTCACTAATCTCTCCCAGGAATACCATGAAGCATAGTGACCAGGTATCACCATTTTTTATACCAACACACTGATTGAGCTGCCATCAGGTCCTTCTTAGAAGTATTGTCACCATCATTAATGTGCCATATTCCCTCAGAATCCACAAAGTCAAACATCTCCACAAATTGCCCTTTGAGTATCTTTTCTTTCCCTCTGGCAGAGCCTTGGGCCATGATGTGTGACCCAGAAGAGCTGGAAACTGAAAGGTTCATTGTAGCCATGGGGGGCAACAACTGAGTAACACAAATATCCAGAACAGGAAGGATGGCACCCTTAGAAGGAATGACAGTCTTAGGTCCACACTGTAGGTTGAGTAATAGTGGGAATTAAACCTGTTCCAGTTTGGTTCTTATACCTTCCCAGGATAGAAAACTGAGGTGGTGCCAAAGTTCCTTTTCAATGCTAGGTCAAACAATCTAACCTTCCCTTCTTCTGACAATTAATTGATAAACTCTTCCATGTATTCCTGAGAAGACTGGCCTCTGTAATCCAGTCCTGCTCCTGATGGCCGCCCTGATTCATTACCTTCCATTTCTGATGGTGCTTCTGCCAGTGTTGGAGGATTAACCCTTGGGCCTAAGGCATCTCTTTTTGCTTTCCTTTTTGACTTCTTGCAAGCAGTGGGCTCATCCACTAAGTCTTCATCAGGACTCACCATCATTCTTTTCCTGTATCTCTGCTCTGGTTCCATCATCTGAGCTGCATTTAAGCCACTAAGCAAACCTTGTGTTTCTTGGGAAAGGTGTAGCCACTTGTCCCTAAAAGTCTGGACTGGAGTGGGACCTAGAAGACAGAAAGAGTTAGAGCCATGCATAATAACAAAACAAAATTATGACCAAAGCCATGCATAAAATATTTAAAAGCTGCTGAACAGCCTGAATTCCAATAAAATGCCAATATTCCACATGAAACTGGATGCCCTGCCACTGTGGAGTTTTAGAATGCTACCACCTAATATACTGAAAACCTTGATTACCTTCAAACCTGTCCTTAATAAAAATCCCACTTTACATACCAGATATCTTACTTTGCCTTTCCCACTTGACCTTAATGAAAAATGGGAGACTCCTTTCAAAGGATCAGACTATCCAACTGAAACCTCAATGGACCAGGGCAGCAGGAACCAACAGACATATCCTGATGCCAACAGACCACCAAATCATTCATTGTCATTTTCCCCATTACCTCACATGGTCATCAACCTATGTCAACCCAGCACACACAGAACTGAGGCACCTCTTACTTGTTTATAAAATAAAGATTGTTTGAGTTACATTAAACTTGTAGTGTGTGGCATTCCTCTTGTTTTATATGATTAATAACAGCAGGCAGCCACAGTTGTATAGCAAATGTGACAGAAATTGTTTTCCTCACGAAACGGCATGCATTAGTAAACAAAAAAGAACTAGAGATAAGGATTACTTGTAAGAAAATGCATTTTTCCATCAGTAAAACATTTATAGTATTTATTTATTTATTAATTATTTGCTGACTGGGAATGTTTGATTAGGACAGAGCCTATTTTCAGTGGAGACCCATGGAGAAATGCTCCAGAGACGTCTTTGGAATGGGGAAGAAATTGGAGCATCCGCAGGAAATCCACGGTAACACAGAGAGGACATGCAGACTCTGCACAGAAGACACACCAACTGAGAATCAAACCAGAGAACCTCTTGCTGTAAGGAAGCAATGTTAACTGCTGCACCACTCCGCTGCCCAAAATGTGTCAACCCAGCCAGGCAGGCAGTTAAAATAAACTGCAAGTATTCTTTCATTGCCATAGTGAAACATACATTAGCCCTAAAACTGAAAAAAAAATGAATGTCAGTGAATTCAACCACTAGCTTCAGTGAGGGATGTCCACATTGGGAGGATGACAAATACACACACAGTAAAGTACAATTTCCCTTAAGAGCACACAGCGATCACAGTCAGTCTGGGGTTGGTTTCTACCTCTTTCTCCAGATCCCCAATAACACTCCCCACTGGCACAGTTATAGGGTTAAGATCTTAAGTCATGTGGTCAAGCCAAAACCTCCAGCATCCTTTCTGTCCAACCAGTGCTTTGTGTCCCTGCCCAAGTAGCTGACACACACACACACTTTGAGATTTGATTGATATACAAACACACACACACACACACACACACCTGGGGAAGACTGGCACAGGTTTACTAGCTATGCCCCCTTCTTCCCAGACTATAAGGTAGTACCAGCTGCCACCAACCACTACTTATTATCTATTACAAAGGCCCTTACAAAGGGTGTCCAGTCTTACTGTGTAATGTTACTATTATCCAAATGGTAAGTTTTACCCATACTTTTAGTTTAAGTTTCAGTTGCCCATGCCGCTAGTTGCAGTTTTGTCTGGGTGCTGTAAGGGGTTTATCCCTCTGTGGCATAGGACTAGGTCTGGATACCTTTTAATTTTAATTTTGTTTTATGATTTTGCTTGCTGGCATATAATTTATGGACTGTCTCTATCTTCAGTTGTTGGATATATGTTGCCTGTTGATTATTATTTATTGCTTTTGTGAACTATTTTGTGTAATTTAGTTTCTAAAAGAATTGTTGTTGCAAACTTATATAATATTTTAGTTAGATTTTTTTAGTTACTAATGTATTGTTTGTGTCTTGGCTTTTCCCGGTTAGGGGTTGCCACAGCGGAACTCCGGTCTGCTAATGATTGGTAGTTGATTTTTACGTGCCGAGTTACCAGCCCTGACGCACAACCTTCAACGAAGGTATGCCCATTCACACATATCTCCACACAGAAGACACTCTAGCTGAGAATCGAACCAGACAGCGTCTTACTGTGAGGCGACAACGCTACCGCAGCACCACCACCATGGGTGTTTATTCCTTGATTTTCTGGATTTGTGAAGTGCATGGAAATTAATCACTATAATAAACTCAAACTTAAAATATGCATACACACTCACGCACACGCACATATATATGTGTGTGTATTTATGTGTGTATTGATTGTTCACAAACAATACTGATTGCAACAGAAGTGAAAAGAAACAATCAAATGCACATGTAATGCATGCTTACAATGTCTAAATATCTAAATTCATTCAAAATCCAGTGAAACATGCACTCTCGCTCCAAGCTCACAGCAAAAAAAAAAAGCACTCCAAAACCACATAAACATATACTCCATCAAGATACACACCAACAAATGCAAAAACATTAGTTACAGTTATTTTTTTCAAGTGAGGCATACTAACCTGCAGCACTCACATTCCCGCTACTTTATATATATATATATATATACATATATATATATATATATATATATATATATATATATATATATATATATACCAACTACAAAATAGGAATATTGAACTAAAAGGAATGGTATATTTGAATTGTACGTGTGCCTTAAACCTGCAGAGGAACTCATTTTCAGTAAGGAAAATGATTGATTGATTGATTGATTGATTGATTGATTGATTGATTGGCAGACAACTCAGAAATTGCAACGAGTTGTACTCCTAATTCATGAATAGAAAAGAAAGTGTAATTTGTGATCTGATTGACCTGGCACACATCCTAAACTATGTGACCTTCATTTTGGAAGTCAAACAGTTAAACTGGCTGTCATATTCACAGATCAGTTTAGGTAGGGAATCAGTACAGTAAATTCTGCATCATTTTCTTTTTGTGTCATTTGTTTAGTTTATTTCTGATTGCTAGTTTTTTATACACAAGTGTGAACATTTCATAGACACCTTGTTTACAGCACAGAATGCTTTTTTTTTCTTAGGTATTGATTCTGCCTTTCTGAAAAAAAAATGAATAATCTGTAATATGAAGTGTAGGAGATCAACACATTGTTCATTTATTAGTGCAGACAATGTGGCATAATCTTTGAAACAGCTGACAACCTAACAAAGCATGTAATATCTGTCTGATTCTGGATAATATGTGGCTGTTGTCAGTGGAGCACATGCAATGCAAATAACATGTTAAGGGTTCCCCACCATTGTACACCCACTGCCATCAGCATCTATTACTGTCAAAGCATAAGTCATTGCTGTAAATCATGTTTTGCCATAACAATGAGAATAATTTTGCAAAGATCATTGCCATAGGAACATATTAGAATGAAACTGGCCTGCTTTTACACAGTTACCTAGAATATTTTATGTTTAAATTGGCAAGATTCTCTTCTGCAAAAGTATACACTACCTGAATACTGAGGTGAAAGTGAAATGGTGGATCATGTAGTTATTCAGCAACCAAAACGCTAGTCGAAACGTCATTCAGAATCCAAAAGTTTTAATGCAATTTTTCAGTGCTTTGGTTGTTGAGATACTGTTTACGGTGATTGTTTGTTTTTTTTTACTATGTAATTACACTGATAACAACTCTTTGTTCATGTGCTAAATTTTGATAATAAACATAGAGTCTGTGCATGAGATTGGAAGATGCACTGTGACTAACAATTAAGTGGATATATGCTTTCTGCATGATGGGAAAACCAATAGAGACCGAAGTCTGTAAAGGTCTTCAATGCACTATGTGTCCATGACTTTTGGGGTATCCCTGCCTATCACATGACATTGCAGAGCCTTTAGCATCATCATCATTAGTTGTGGTTGCACAACCTGTATGATACAGTCCTTTTCTAGTATGAAAAGGAACAGATACCCAACTATCAGCCTCATAAAAGTTTAATATGTATGACCTCAACATTCAGTGGTATCATAGAATCCTGCAAATTGTCTAACAAAGTCACTTTCTCTCTCTCTCCATGTCTCACTCTCTCACTTTCTCTCTGTCTCTACTTCTATGTGTTTTCTTTTTCCTTAGACTATGATAAAAAGTGTTTCCAATAAATCCATTTTCCACTATATTTATAATTCACTGTCAATGAATTTTACCATTTGACCCCTACTTTGGATGTACAGCTCACCTGACTAACGGAAACAGTTATATTCACCATCAAGGTACCAAACCACTAATGCAGGTAAAGATAACCTAAGAAAGAGCACAAAACTTGTAATATATTTTGAAACAGGTAGGTGTTGGCAAAAAAAAAAAATTGAAATGCATAGCACAAAAAAAAAAAGAGAGATGATTATGGGGCCATCTGCCCCCAACTTATTGCAGAATGGTAGAGGCTTCACTGCCCCTCTTCATTCTTTAAGTAACAATCTCTCTGTTAACTGTACGTCACATGAAATAATAAAAGCACTTTTGAGATGAGGCCCTTATTAAATACAGTGTTATGGTCTTTCATATCATAACCTTGCTAATATATCTGGAATAGGGCTTTTTATTTATCTTTGAATTTTGGAGGAGTTTGGAGCTATACTAGTACTGGAAAGGAGAAGTGCTCTTGGCTTGAGTAAGGGCAGTATTAGGAGTTGGAAAATTGTTACATGAGTGCTAAGCACAGACATAGAAATAAATCAAAACTGCAGTTTGGCCAGTCTCATGACTGAAAATGCCACAAGTTCAGAAGGGATAACATTTTCAGCCTGAGATAAACTGGAACAGAATTTATTATTTAAAAATGGTCCTGTGAAATTTGACCTACACTTTTTTATGGGTCGCATTGCTACTTACATAAATGCCATTTAAATTACTTGGCATTCCAATACTAAATAACTTTCAGACTTCTGAAAAGAGACATCTAACTAACTTCCTGATATAGGCTTGTCTTTCCATCCTTGTCTTCCCTTCTTTGAAAATCATCAAATTGCTGCACAGCTGTGGTCCTTATTCAGCGTTTTGGTAAGCCTTCAGTGGAAATATTGATTCACAACTAAAACATAGTGCTGTAGACACAGCTCTCATGCATTGCATTTCTTCAAGTCCTTAAATACATATTCCACCTGCTTGGTAATCTGTGCGCAGAATCTTACTGTCAAAGAACTGCTCCATTTCTCTATTTTAGCTAATGTCTAAAGACTGGAAAGACTGAAGTTAAAGAGAAGCACATTTAAAACAACAAAATTAACATTCCACTCATACATGGCTTTCCATATGGTTCATTATTCTGTATATATTTTCCTTATTGTTTGCAGCTTCAGCTATAAGTTGCATCACTGTGGAAATTTGGCATGTGTAAAAGTAATCTGCAGCACCCTCACGAACCCTCAATATTCTGTATTTCTTTTAACTTCGTAAGTGGTCTGACACAAATATGGCCAAAAATAGAATTCACAAAACAAAAATAAAATTAGAAACAGCATAATATAGCAGAGCAATGAAAGCAGAGTAGAGCAGTTTGTAGAATGTGGTGTTTCTAATTCATACAAAGTAGAGAAAGCATGTAATAATTACCCAAGACACTAAATATGTGACATTCACACTTCCTTTTCTTTTTTTCAGTCATGTTGACATCCAATCATTTTGATTGTCTGTCTTTCTCCTGTACTGAAAACAGTTCCCTCTTGCTGATATTAATCTCATCACTATTTCAATTCTAATACTTTTTCTGAAAGTATCATCTTGTGCCCCGATGTTGTTAACTGCTGATGTTGTGCTGGTAATATCTCTGTTCTGTACTCGTTTCTTCAAAAAATAGTTAATTTTCCTGAACATTATGTTCACTAGATGAATTTTGTTAATAAATATCTTTCATTCTTGTTTCTTCTGAAAAAAAGTATAATAAACTATGGGTGTCCATGGTTATAATGTTTCCTGGCCAGCAAACCAGCTTCTGACTACAACCTAGCAATTCCAGCAAGCCTTTCTGCATTTTGCTAGTGCCTTAATGAATGCATTTATCCACATTACTGATGACTGCAGGCAAACTAGTGTTCTTTTGAGACTGATCTCTTTGTTGTCTTTGTCCTGTTCTGGCTTGTATTCTCCTGCATCTGATTTATCCATGAGTATTATCGTTTTTACATAGCGCAGCATCCATGTGCCTTTTCACTCAGTTTTTCCTCCATCCATCCATCCACAACCCCTTTTTCCCATTTCTCTACATGGAATCAGGGTATCACTTCAACAATGACAATCATGTAGAGCCAAGCTTTAAACCAGCAGGTGGCTAGCAGTGCCACAGTAGTTGTTCTACACCACACACTCGCATGCACACTCACAACTATGGCCAATTTAGAGTATCCAATCCACAAACTGTATGTCTATGGAATATGGGAGGAAACCTGAGCACTCGAAGGAAGCATACATGAACACAGGGAGGACTTGCAGTCTGCACACAGTAGGTACCCCGGCAAAGAATCAAACCAGAGAACCTCTTGCTGTAAGATGACAACACTATCTGCTTCACCACTGTGCTGCCCAATGGCACAGTGATGGAGCAGGTTGTTCAATTCACTCAGTAAAATAATGTGTCTTTTTAGCTGTTACCATGTGGTATACATTACTGTAGTCTGTTACCTCTAATTAGCTATTGGACCTGGTGACCAGAATATTCAGCTGTTTCTCTATAGTAAGCAGATTGTTGGTGGTTAATCTTACAACCAAATCCTTACATGCTTATCTAGTACCTGTGGCACTTGTCACACATGGGTACTCTGCGCAGTTACTGTTGCTTTCTGTTTTATGGCTCTAGAGCAGTGCTAATTCAGCTAATGTTTTCTTTCCACGGTAGCCATTCATCAGATGTTTCTCTGTCTCCATGCCAAGGTAGTGCCCATCTACTGTACCATTACAGTGATGATAATAATCTCAGGAAAGAGCACCTTGCAGTTTTATAGGTTTCTCAGCACCCTCTGACAGTATTTCTTCAGCAGCAAAGTCCATTGGTACACTGTAATACAAGCAGTGTTACTGTGTCACATGTCTCTTTTTCCTTAGTCTCCTTTTTGCTTTTTCATTATAGGCCTGCATTAGCATTTACTGGTAGGCAGACAGACAAATGGTGTACACTTACTCATTAGATTGGTAATAGATCAATAGTCAAAGTAGTTCAATACTTTGTGCACCCCAGAAAAACTCATACACACAGCCATCTACCAGCTCTCAAATATTTTGTTAATTTCTAACATTGAACAGTTTGCTGCCTTGTGGTCTGTTTCATTTAAATCATAGTCTTACACTCATAGCTATGGCAGTTAAATAATCTTCTTGCTATTGGATGTTGAAATTGCATTACTTTTACGCAAATATTCTGTAGCATGCAACCTTGTACTAATATGAATATTTGGGTCTATATTACATTCTCGAAAGCTGACAATGTCGAATCTGACATTGTCGTCACGAGAATAGTGAAACTGTAGAACATCGAACAAGTAAACAGAAATCTCCGTAAGGGGAGATTTCCATTAACTTCAATGTAGTGTGGTCTTGGAGTTGGTGTATTTAAGTAGCGGGGGTGTGGGGGGTGCACCGTTTATTTATTTTTTTTATTTTTATTTTTTTTTCTGAACATTCGATGTTTTAACAGTTTGATCACTAAAGGTCTACCTTTAGTGATTCGAACTGTTAAATATTCGATGTTCTAATATAGACCCGAATATATTATTAAGTAATCTTCCATTATGTACTGTAAACTTTTATATTTGGACAATGTTTTCTGTGATTTAATTATGGTCCATGTTCCCAAGTCATGGTTAGAAATGTTTTTTTAGCTGTCCGATATGCACAGCTATAAAGTAAAATAAATAAAAATAAATGCATAAACTTTAATTTAGAGGTTTTACGGTCAAAGTGTCCTATAATAACTCTGTACGCATCATGATGCTGCACAAGGTGAAAGACTCTAGTACAACAAAATATTCACTCATTGCAGCCTTACTGCCCCATTACATTTATTTAAGTTTGTTGACCAGATAATAGACTGATCTTCATGGGACCCATTTCAACCACAGCCCAGGATTTACCGTAAACAAGCAAGATATGTATAGGGTGCTGACTAGGAGAATCTACTGTTATTTAAAGAACTACATTGGCAGATTATTTTGGTTAGCAATGTTTTTTGTTGGTCATAATTAATGTTTATCAGCACCTGTGCTCAAAAAGTGGTCAGATTGTTTGCTATATTGAATGATGCTTGTATTCGGTCACTATGCCATTATTTAAAGGATTGTTCTTAGTATGGAATAAAAGTAATAAAATGTGTTGAACAAGTCATCTGTGAAATATGGGTTCTGAGTGCTTTATTGGTTGTACAAAAGAAAATTGTGGCATTTACATTTGGTTTTTGGTTATGGCGTTAACCCTAATCCTATTTCGACCCTTGTGCTCACGTCAAATTTACACAGTATGGTACTTAACACCTGAAAGTTAGTAATTTTTATTTATTTATTTATTTATGTATGTATGTTTTTGTGCAACCAGTCAGAAAATTAAAAAAGTTTCCTTTTTTTGTTTTCTTATTCATTTTAAATTTTTTTAAATAAAAGGTAAGCTAGATAATTATTTATCTTAAATGTATTGTAGCAGTGATAATTCATTACACTCATTATAAGCATTAGAGATTGTCAAATAAGAAGCTGACCACTTGCAAAGGAATCATGAGTCTATAGAAAATATAATAAAACCAACAAATTACTAACAAGCTTCATTTATAAGTATTTGGTTTACCTCCTTAAATATCCACTTCTAAAATGTGTCTCGATAAGCACATAATTTAACCAGACAAACTTTAGCCTTAATGTTGACTTTATTTCCAAAGGTTTCTATGATCTCTGATCTGACTTTGAACAAGTCAATTAATTGTATAATGCTACAGATCTCCACTGAGCAGAGACTCACTTGTTTATTGGAGCTTGGCTTTCACAAAACAAGCTACAAATGTAAATTATGTATAATTGCTTTGAGACTGTAATATAATGACATTGTTTTCTTGGTCATTTCTAAATAAAAAATGTAGTTTGATAAGTAAGATACTGTTTAATTACAGGAAATTAACAAGAGCAGGGAAAGTATCTAATAAGCTGTATTACTTGAATGCTAATACAGAATTACAGCTTTATAGGGAGAAAATGGTGTAGGGTTATCAAAGCAATTCATTTTAAGTAAATGCAACATAGACCTAATTGGAAAGCCTTGTAAAACAAAACAAAACAACAAAAAAGAGCTGCATATAGATGAATAATAAAGTGCACCTTACCTACATAATCCAGGGTAGCTAGTGAAAGCTTGAACTGTTTTTTTCTCACCAGTCCTGACTTTTCAATCTTTATTTCACTTCACATACAGTTAATGCTAACTATAACTTCTGTGGAGTGTTAGCTTGTTCATTTGGGAAGTCATACTTTTAGGGTTAATGTTTAACTTCTGCTCCTTAGGGGACTGTTTGTGTAACTCATTCACATTCCCTCTGGATCAAGATTTCTGCCCTTATTTCTTTCTTTTATGCACATCGAATTTGTAACCTATAAAGCATTCTATCATTCATCAGTCCACGTAGAAGTTTATTTCATTAAACAAGAATCCCTTCAGAGAGTTCTTATACAGTTGCAGTCTCAGCAGTTTTCAACCACTGTCATGTGTAGTTTTGTTCTTGTTTATTTAACAATTCAAAATTGTACAACCTGCTAATGAGAAATCCTCCAAATTATCAACGCTGTATTGTGTAATGCACAAAACTGCAATCTGAAAATCAAGAACAGACTCTTGTTGAAATCACTATAAGCTCCCATAACCTCTTCTTGTAGGGATTGCACTGCGTATGCTCTCTGGCACTTATTCTAATCATTTTTGTGGTTGGCATTTTTCAAAGAAAAATAAATACCTGCCTCCCTCCTTTGTTCAGCATAAATAGGCTGAGAAAAGTCAAGTATGCCTAAAACATCATGTTTCTGCTTCAGACATACTTTTGTTTTGACAAATGATAAGGTTCCCAAATGAGCACTTAATTGTTTATTTTTCCAAATGCCCATCACCTCAGTATGAATTTCAACACTGCATTTGACACAGTCTTGCCACTAACTGTCAGTTTTAACATTGGTATGGCGTTATTTAACAGTAGTTTGGTTTAATCCTCAGTGAAACAATTAGAGTTACACCTGTTAAACATTTCCTGAAGAATCAATTAACATTTTTAATATTTTATTACATATCCTTCAATGACCTCAACCCTGAATCTAGCAAAGGTCACAGTTATATTGGCAATATTGGCTTAAAAGAATAAAGTATACAGAGCTTAATCCTTTTGTATGCTCTACAATGATAAAACATTCCCTGCATTTTCCCATGATGTTTAGACTCTGAGGTAGCTAAAAGTCATGAGCGGATAACGCTTCTACTAACATTTAATTGCCTTCTAGGTTTTTATTAAATTTAAGACCAAAGAACAGCAGTCCAAGTCTCAAAGGCTTTTGTAATATTATCTTATAGAATCCTGTATGTTTGCATTTTGCTGGCTGAGGCTTGTTTGGAGGTTTGAGAACTTCTGCACTATATATTACACTTTTTTCAATAGAAAAGTGAAAGACGTTCAGCTTCAATAAAATATTTCACTCTTTAAGATATTTCTTAGTTATTCTTCAGATGGTGGTTAGAGATTTTTTTATGATCTGTAAAACTGATTGGTCAGTCATCCTTGCCTGTAATTAAATGAGTGAAGACAGAAATGTTAACCTTATTTAGAATGTGCATAAATTCAGGCCATGTCATTCAGTTATAGTAACATAATTGGGATTTCATACATGAAGAGTGTTTAAGCATTCAATTTTCCCTGAATCATGTAGCAAACTCAAAAAATAAAGATAAAATTCATTAATTGGGGATGAGATTAAAAAAAAAAAGTTCCAACTGAAAATATATTTTGTATTTCATTTTGAAAGTGGTTACAGTATGCCCATGAAGCCAATGTTATGTCATTGTAGCTATGAAATTATTTAGAATGTGCTAATATCTGTAGAATTCCAGGTCATATAGCGAATTCTGAAAATACTGTCAAGTACTATATCTACAATGACATTTTGAAAGGCGCAACAATAAGTGAATACTTATTTATCATAGCTATGAATACTGAATCACTTTTATTCTCAGTTTGTTTGGGTCTTTCGGCTTTTCCCGGTTAGGGTTCGCCACAGCGGAACTCCAGTCCGTTGTGCCTTTGTCACATACTATTCATTTGAAGTTAAACATAATTAGTATAAATGCAAGAATGACTCAAGTAATTTAGTGATGGCAAATGCCTTTCTACCTTCAGCAACTGTATGTGTGAATTTAAAATGATCTTTAACATGTTTCATTTTTATTATTTAGCATGCTAGTAATATGTAAGTCATTACAGCAGTCTACTTTTTAAATTCATTTTGCACAATTAATTTAAAGAATTTATTAGTAAAATGACTGTATATGTAAAATGTATGAGCAAGATGGAAGAGAACAATGTTTTATTTAAATATTTTATACTGCAAATGAAACCATTTGAATCTTTTTTTTTTTTTTTTCTGTTTTGGCATCTTGCATGCAAAATGGAGTGGTCATCATTCTCACTGTTACAGTAGCCCTTAGGCTATATAGGTTGTTTTCTGCCCAGGAAATAGAGACCAGCCAGCTTCAAAAAGCTCTGCCCCCCCCCCCACCCCCATCTACTTCACTTTGACTTCTGATTTGGCTAATCCAGTAGAGAAAAATCAGCAGTGAGAATAATGTTTTCTTCAGTACTTTTTTGCCAGCTTGAGAAGAAGCCTGTTTCAGAATTTACAGGAGAAGGAATTGCCTAGCAGCTTCATTTTGATCAGACGAGTCCCCATTGGAGAATCCGTCCATTGAGAAGTTATTATCCTTTTTATGAAAATGCCTTTATATATTTTATGAGCAAAAGTGATATTTTCTCTTTAAGCAACTCAGTATTTTTTCTCAGTATCAGACGTTTTCTGTCAGGGACAGCTATTCTTAGTTTAGAGTGTTTATTAAGGTATTTGGGGCTAATTTTGTTAAGGAAACTGTGTACTGCTTGTGTAAGCTTTGAATTTTGTGGAAATGTAAAACTTCCAGAGAAATAGGTGGGGAATTAGGTGTCAGTTTATTACTTATTTTGACAATCTACCTGCTATTTCAATCCTGTCAGTGTGCAAGCTTGCACATGCGCATATGTATGTCTGTATGTGTGTGTGCAAGCACGTATGAGTGTGCAGAAGTGTTAGTACTGACAGGAATTTTGAGAAATATTGTGTATTGCATGTATAAACTTTGCACTTTGTGGAACAGAAAGTTTATGGAGAAATGGATGGGGGATTGTGTGTCAGTGCAATGGTCATGTTCACTTTTTCACAAATGGCTTGCCATTATATTCTGTCAGTATGTGCAGTATGTTTATGCGAGTGTTTAAACAGTACTGGCAGTGGAATCGTGTTCTCCTTTTCCATTTTGTAATGTACTTGATTGGGGAAACTGTTACAAGTGTAAATGTGCTGCCTGTGAACACTCAGTGACAACTTAACTTATGAACAACTGACTCAGTCCAACCACCCTTACCTCTTTTGGTGCTTCTTCCATTATAGGTACTTATGCTGGTCCAGCTAGCTTTTCCTACAGTAACTAGAAAGAAAGAATCAGTTACCAAGGAGTCCTTGCCATTTCCACAGCCTCAACTTATGTCTTATTCGACTGTGGGTTAACTTTTAGTGGTCATTGGGTATTCCTAAAACCACTCACTTTCTTCTCAGACTTCCTCTGCTGTAGTCCTTTTGGCCAGCATCTATCAAGGATCAGCCACATCCTGATACTAGCATGGGAGAACCATCTCCTCTGTGTCTGAGAGATACTCCTGGATATTCGTCTTGGTAACTGGGAGGTAGAGACCATTACACCAAGCAGGTATCCCTCCTCTTTGCTGGTCCTGTTACGCTGAAATTCCGATAAACATATATAGCGATATTAAAAAAAAATATATATATATATGCATATCTAAGTTAAACATTGTCCCTCTGATGTAGTTATTACTGCTAAAAAAGAGGAGTTCCTTAGCTTGACTGGGCATTGCAAGTCCTGGCACACATAATTCTTTACAGACTGGCATTCCTTGAAAAATTATTCCTCAGGAAACAGAGTGTTGATTACTCTTATTTTGATGGGGATAAGGCTTCTTCTGTTATAAATTCCCAGGCCCAGCTCTCTTATTGGGAGGAGACTTTAATTCTTATCCTCATCTGGAGGAATTTTCTTTTAATCAAACCTTTACCACAAAAAATGATGTATTTTTTATGGGAACAAATTGATGTTTCCCCTAAACTGAAGACACATGATAGTATCCTTCCTCTACCATGTCTCCTGTATTGCCAGCCCTGGAGGAACTGCTGAATGCTGCCTGTACTTATCCTGATGACAAGGCATCAGTCCCTAAATAACAAAGACAAGCCATATAAGGTACATCAGGCATGTATGTAAAAATATATGCTCCGTTATAAGGACAATTTGAGGGAAGTGGCTTCTGTTCTTCCTACAGAAAGCTCTTTTTTGGACCAAACTGTTTTTTTTTTTTCCTTTTTCATGTATCAAAACTGCTACATTGTTGAGAAGATATGATTAGGTACGTAACCAAAAGTTACCTGATGATAAAGTCTGAAAACTTGGATTCAGTTTTACATAAAGAGGTATTATTATGGCCCTTTTTGACAAGCTAATAAATAAAAAATAGGGGTTATTTCACAATAGAGGACAGACCAACAGTACAGAGTGATGGTACCAGTATTCCTTACCCTCTCCCCAGTCAGTATCTGTGCATATCTGACCCAACAAACTACCCCCCAATATTACCTTTTGGCATAAGATTGTTTCAGACTCCTGGGTGTTAAAAGAGGTGCATGAGGGATACAGATGGTGCTGGATACAACAACCTTCTTTCAGGGGAATACCTTTCCACTCTCTTATCCAAATGGAGTTTTTCTTCCATTTATTCAGTCTTTACACTCCCAGGGAGTCATATGATCAGCACCTTTAAGTAAAGGGGCAAAGGCTTCTATGAAATAATGTTTCTGGTATCAAAGGAAAAGACTTCTTGGAGATCAGTACTAGATATGTCATTTTTAAATATGTACATGAAAGTTCCTAAGTTCAAAATATTTGGCCTTACGGAAACTGTTATCTCTCATTCCGTGAGTTACTTGTTAACACTAGACTTTAAATATGTTTACTACCATATTCCTATAGCTATAAACTTTAGTAAATGTCAAAGACTCTGTTTCTGGATCACATTATCAGTTTTCTGCATTACTTTTTGGTTTATATAAAGCTACAATGCATTTTGCAAAACGTCTAGCCCCAGTCATGGCTTATTGTAGACAGAATGGCATTCATATATTTCCTTATTTAAACAATGTGCTTATCTTTAAAGAGTTTTTGCCCAGATGTCAAGAGTAAGTAACATCGGTTAGGTCTATTTTGACCCATCTTGGCTTTCACAAAAAGATGGTAACCCCCATGATATCATCTCAAAAGATTATGTTTCTGGATTGCCTAAAGGTCTTTTTAATACAAAACAAGGTAGTTCCTTATCTGGAATTTTCCTGAACTTCTCCAATCAGTCACAGACTTCTGCAAGAGAATTTCTTAGGATCCTAAGGTTTATGGCTTCTATGATTCTCATGATACCTCTTGCCATATTGCATGTGAGAAAGCAAAAAAAAAACAGATGGATTAGGCCTTTGCATTGTCTTGAGTACAACATTTCAGTTGTGGACTTTGTAAAAAGGGAACTGCATTGATGGAGACAACATATTCAACTAAAAACAGGTCTTCTTTTTACTTCTCAGACCCCAAACCAATCTGTCACCATGGATGCACAAGATTTTGCTTGGGAAGCAGTTTCCAGAGGGGTAAAGGTCCAAGGTCTGTGGAGTCATTCAGGAAGACCAAACCACAACAACTGAAAAGAGATGTTGGCTATGATCCATGACCTGAAGTCTTCATCATCTTTGGTTCTCAGGACCTGTTCAAGTGATTACAGACAATACCACAATCATAAGGTATATCAACAAGCACAGAGATACAAGGTCATACCTCCCATGCAGACTTGCTATGATGGCTTGGGAGGTAGCTCTTCATCATTTCTTAACCCTCTAAGCATCTTGCATTCCATCAGAGTAAAACATAGTGGCAGACTAGCTAAGCAGGACTAGGAGCGACCCTCACAAATGGAAATTGAATTGGGGGGTCTTCCAGGAATTGATCCAGTTGTGAGGAAAACCTCAAATAAATCTGGTTGCCTCCTTTGAAAACAGACAACTAAATAAATTTTGTTCCAGGGCTCCTTGCAAACAAGCCTGGAAGATACATGCTTTTTCAGTCACTTGGAAGGGAATGTTCCTTTCTGTGTCTCCAGCCTTTTCACTGATATCCAGGGTAATTCTGATGATTCAAAAGGATACCCCCAAAATAATTGTGCTGACCCTCTTTTGACCCAGGTAGCATTGACTCTACCTTCTTATAGAGTTGGTCAAGAGCAATTAGAACAAGCTGCCTTACAAACTGGATCTACTCACGTAAGACATTGGGAATTTGATATAGCCTGAGAATTAATAAACATCAACTGACTGACTCATTGATTCGGTTCTAATACCTTTTAGACACTTATCTCATGATAATGTACAGCAGGTACCAGAGAAGGCAATAAAGCTTACTACTAGGAAGTCTCATGTTGGTAGTAGATGTGATTTTCTAGTTGGTGCTTAACCAATAACCAGGAGCCCATCAGGGATTTTATACCACTGAATCTGAAATATTTGTGTGAGTAATTTGCCTCTAGCCTCACTTATTCCTCCATAGAGGTTGATCTTTCTGCCATTTCAGCCTGTCTGCCTATGTATACTCCTCTTTCTTCCTTCTCTGTTTGTGAAACATTTTCTGAAATGACTTCTACACTTGAAATCTCCTTCTAAATAGGTTGTTTCTCTCCCTGGAATTAAGCTATGTGCTGGAGAAATTAACTATGCCACCCATCTGAGCCCGCACATCTAGCTGATTTAAGGTTCTGGAAATGGATAAATTTACTCATCATTACTCTGACATCAAAAAGAGTATCTGATTTGCAAGCTATCAAGATGGGTAAATCCTATTGGATTTTCATAAGGATAAGATAACTTTAAGAACAAATCCCTTATTCATGTCCAAAGTTGTTTCAGAGTTTATTTAGAATAAAGCCATCAGTCTCCCAGTTTTTTACCCAGAACCTACAAAACAGGGAAAAAAAGATTCTGCATACTCTGAACATGCATAGATAGCTAAGGTACTATTGTTACAGAAGTAAAGCTGATCAACTCTTTATTTCTTATCAAAGGGCAAAATAGGGACACCCTGGATATAAGAAGGCAATTTCTAGGTGCTTGTGCTCAACTATTGCTTTTTTGTTATCCCTTCCATTGCAAATACATTCCAGGCAGTTCCGAGGCACATCCTACTAGAGCCTTGCCTTCTATGATGCCATGCTAGACATGGATAGACTCCAGCAGCATTCTAGAAGCAGCTACATGGTTTTCTGTAGATACTTTTACAAAGCATTACATACTGGATTCCTTTTCCAAGTCCAGATCAAACTTTGCTAGGACCATTCTCCAGTGACTCCTGGATCCACATCCATCCTCCTCCCAGGATGGATAGGCTTTAGTATTCAACTCATATAGCCAAATGGGTACTGCAAAAGTGGAAACAATAAACATAGTACAGTTGTATAAGTTGCAATTACCAATAACAGCAGATGACTGAATTTTTCACTGCTGTAGTAGCCCCACCCTCCCTCGTTCCCCTTACTTTTATATGTAGCTGTTGTTGGGATATAAAGTAGGATTATGTTTGGTTTCTAACTTATATGTACTATTACTGATATTGATTAGTTATTTCAGGATGTTAGGCTATTCCTTCATTGTGTCAACAAGAATGTCCTGAAGAAAGTTTCACTCTGACTGCTTATTTCCTGCCACAAAATTAGCCAATAAGCAGTCAGAATGAAGGAGAGTGTGTGTGTGTGTGGGGGGGGGGGGCAGCAGGGGGGGGGGGCTAAAGATTTTTGAAGCTGGCCAGTCCTTGTTTCCTGAGCAGGAAATGACCTATGTAGCTTAAGGGCTACAACAGCAGTGAAGAATTTGAACATAAGTGCAACTTGCACAAATGCACTTTACATTCTACAAAAACTGGCAATTATGAGGATAGAAAATTTTGAAGTCAAAGTAAAGAGATATCCATCTAACTTTTCATCTGTTGGTCTATCTATCTATCTGTCTATCTATCTATCTATCTATCTATATAACTGTCTATCTATCTATCTATCTATCTATCTATCTATCTATCTATCTATCTATCAGTCCAGCCATATGGCCATTGTTGATATATGTTTTATCCAATTCAGAGTTTTAGAGAAGCAGAACTTCCCACTCTGCACTGAACACAAGTCTGCCCCAGGATGCAGCATACACAGACAAATTGTTTGCACAACTGGATGCGAGTTGATCATTTGTAGTTCAAAAAAACCTGCAAGTTGCTGGGTTGAGGGAAGAAACTAGAGACCCAAGCAAACTTAACACTGATTCAGGCAGAATATGCGACTTCCTCAAGGATGGAATCCAACCCTGTCCAAATCAAAGTATCAAATGAGGCAGTCCTGCTGATATTGCCCTTATTTTTTTATTTTTTTCTCCCTTTTCTTTTGGTGTTTATGCTTTTAATCAAGTTTTATTATCTCATTATGTATCTTAAGTGCTTTTATGTAATGTGAAGCAGCAGTTAGAAGATTGATAACTGAACTAATGTATAATGTTGTAAGAAGCAAGGTGAGGCCGATGCCAATGAGGAGATGAACAGTTAACAACCAGATAGCAAACCAAACTTCCAGGTACTAACCAACTCCAAAACTTCAGGAAAGACTCTGTAACCACCTTTTCACGAACACTGCTTTATTGTTTGACCTAGGTTTCGTCCTTACGAACTTCCTCAGAATACAGTCTATCATTCTACCTCACTTATTTATACATTGCTGATTATTCAATAATCATTTAATTAATAACCTAATTTCCCGCCATACATTCTTAAAAGGAAAATGGCATTATTCAAAGATTTTTTCATTTAAAAACAACACATATTAATACATTATCATCTCATATGCACTTTAACAAATTAATATATACAATTTTATCCAAAAAAATTTTTTACTTTCCAATATTCCAAATAGTCAATTTGTAAATTATATATATATAAATTCTTGTTCTATCAAATTTACCATAATTTCATTATAAATGATATGTTTATCCTATATAATTTTAATGTTCTACATGTGTACCATCATAAATGTATTTATTAAACCTTTTATGTTATTAAATATACCTATATGAATAACTTTTATACCATATATGCATTTGTATGATTTATGATAAAAATATGTTATAAATATGTATACTACTAGTATATTTACTTATAACCAAAAGACTTAACTATGTTACAATGGAATATTTGATGTACTTCTATCTATTTTAATACAAATAATATATATGTATTGTGATATGTGTAAAAATTGCACCCTATTGATAATTAATTTCATGATATATATATATGTTCATAATTTGTTCCAATAATTTAATCTTGTTATTTCATATTGTGTTTGAATAATAAATATAATACCTTGTATATGGATTGTATAATATCTCATGCATTATATATTCTATTTAATTTTAATACTGGCATAATACTCATATATTCATTTATACCCGGAGGTATACATGAATTGAGTAATATTTGCCATTTTAATTCTTCCATGTCCAAGTGATATATGGTTGTCCGTCCTTGTAGATCTTGTTTAATTTGAGTTACAACCATAAATTTAAAAGTATGATCTTTATATTCCATAATGTGTCTTGCTAGAGCATTACTGTTTTTCTGATGTTGAATATCCAATAAGTGTTCTTTAATTCGTTCTCTGAATTTTCTTTTCGTTTTTCCCACTTAAAATGCCTTACACTGTTGACACAAGGCTATGTATACTATATTAATTGTGTGACAATTATAATGTCCTTGTATTTTTATGTTGCATTCATTAATTATAATATTAGGACCTGTTACATGAATATAACTACATGTCCTACATGTTCCACATTTAAAATTTCCTTTTCTTGCACTTATATATTGTCCAGTATTTCTTTTGTGTTCTAATATATTTTTGAAGGAAGGGCTCTTCTTATATACAAATTTTATTATTCCAAAAAATATTTGCCTCCCAATTTTGTCATTAACAAAGAAATCCCAATTTCTCTTAATAATACCTTCTATGTCTTTGGAACAATCATCAAATTTAATAGTATATAATGGGATGTTATTATAAGATTGTTCATCCATTATATCTTCATTCTGAATCGATATTACACCAGTTTTTAAGATTGCTGTGTAGATTCCATTCTTTCTTTTGTTTATTACTTCTTCATATATCTGAACACAAAATTGTTCTGGGTATCCCCTGTTCATAAAAAGCTTCATAATGTATTTCATTTCTTCTAAGAAATCAAGTTCTTCACTGACCATTCTGGCTGCCCTGACCATCTGCCCCTTCACAATGGCTTTTTTCTGATGGCCAGGGTGCCAGCTGTCAAAATGCAAGTACGCATTTGAAAATGTAGGTTTTCTATGTATTTTTGTATTCAACTTATTTGTTTGTTTATCATGTGTTATATCCACATCCAGGTAGTTAATGCTATTTTCTTGGACATTATAAGTAAACTTCAGAAATTTTACTGTATTATTTATATACTGTAAAAATATATCCAATATATTTATATTATTATTTGGATTCCATATGATAAAAATATCATCCAAATATCTGGTATACATGATAATATGTTCACGAAACTCTGTGGTAAATAAATAGTTTTGTTCCCAATAGCTCATGATTAAATTTGCATACATGGGGGCACAAGGTGCCCCCATTGCTACTCCACTGATTTGTTGAAAATAGCTACCTTCAAAAAATATATAATTGTTATTCAATACAATTTCCATTAAATTTATTAATGTATTGATTTGGTCTTGTTCATATAGCTTTGTCAAAAAAAGTTGTTCTTCCAGCCATAAAAGGCCTACGTCATGGGGTATTGTAGTAAATAAACTTACTACATCTATTGTGATGAAAACATATTCTTTTTTCATAGTGATTTTATTAAGTCTACTCAAAAAATCCCATGAATCTTTTGTGATGTAACTAAAGGATTTCATACTTTCCTTAAAGAAATGATCCAGATATTTACTTATATTACATGTAACACTTCTATTTCCATCTACTATAGGTCTGAAATCCAGGTTGTCAAGACCTTTGTGTATTTTTGGTATTCCGAAGATACCACTGATTACTGGATATTCATTTTTCAAATAGTTATATTCTGTTTCAGTGATACCCCCTTGATATAACATATCTTCTAGCTTTGTTTCAATTCTTTTATATGCTATATGTACTTGATTTCTACTTATTTCTACATATGTTTTACTCATTAACATGTTGGTCATATATAAGCTGTAATCGTTATAGTCTAATATGACTATACCATTACCTTTGTCAGGTCTCATGACTCTTAATGTTGGATCATTTTGTATTTCTTTCAGAAGCTGTTTTTCACTTGTTGTAATGTTGACATATTTGTTGTATTTATATTTTTTATAGAATTGTCTTATGTCATATTCAGTTCTCCTTTCAAAATGTATAATTTCCTCATTCATGGGTGGGTTGAATAGACTTGGTTTCGTGAACATATTATTTTCCCCAATGTTACATTCAATGTTATTATTGAAGTATACCTTTAAGTTTAATTTTCTAGAAAATAACTAAATCTAATATAGATTGTACCATATTGCCTTTAATACATGGGACAAAATTGAGTCCTTTTGAAAATAAATTTGCATGTGCTGTTGTAATATCCTTAGAAGAATAATTGTATATTTTATAATCCTTCTTTGTATTCAATATAACACTTGGATTACATAAAAATTGCACATTATGTTCTATTATAATATTCAAATTTGAACATATCGTTGTATCTACATCATTGGGTTGCACATTATTATCACATTGTGTGATGTAATTATCTGGATTTTGATTAATACAAAAATTAACTAAATATTGCGGATGATCTAAACTAGTTGTTACTTGCCTATCTTCCCATATTTCTGTTCCATTGCACACATCATTGCTTAAGTGTTCTTCATTATATTCATACGTACTTAATTCTAGTAGTATATTATCATGCTCATTGTGATTATATGCTTGAACCAATTGTGTTTGTAAACTACAACTGTCATTATATTCTTCCACATGTTTATCATCATGCATTACATTCATATCAATGGTATAATCATCAGAAGAAGACGTAAACTGTTTACTAAATTCCTGTGTGCAGGCAGTTATGTCTTTAAAGTTTATACGGGACTTACTCTTGATTTGATGTTGTTGTGCTAAATCCTCCATAAAAGAAGGTGCATTTGGTGTTAGAATAACACTCGTGCCCGACTGTACTCTCGTTACTTCATCGATAGTGGGATTTAATTTCTCCGCTTTTTGCCCATAGATAGTCCCAAAAAGGTCTGTTTGGGTCTAGCGCCTGTCTTTTGAAATTCCCGCTGATTTTGCGCTTCACTTTGATTCCTTAACAGATCCGACCATCTTCCGCCTTCTTCCGTATGCTCCTCGCCTTCTGTGCGGATGTCGTCGTCATCACCCTCAACCAGCGGATTGACGTCATCCATATTGGTCGATTGTTGTTGTGTTTGACCATTGCTATGGTTACCAATGCCTGGATTCGCTGATTTAGGATATGCTTGATGTTTAGTATAAATGTGAAGGTCTCGTTGGATTTTATTACTTTTCTTTCGAAAAATAATATCGCAGCATTTGGTTACATCTGTTGTAATAAATGCATACTGCTCATAAACTTTTTCAAATAATGGGTCTTGAGATATATTGTTATTAAGTTCTTCTAACTGATTAAATAGTTCTGAAATGTGAATATCATTATATTTGACTATAATCTCCATCAGTCGAGTACCGCAGTTATCAAATAGTGCATGTAGATCTTGAAGCATGTTCTTATTATCAGCACAACCATTCGGGTACCTCCAAAGCCGTAAGCCTTTGGGAATGATACCCAATTCCATGTTCCGCAGTAAATAGCTGTTTTCTAATTGTAACCGTTTTAATTTGAACAGTTTTTTCTCAAATGTTTTAAGCATGTCTTCTAAAGGTTTTGTGTTGTATATAGTTTCCACTGTGGTGTTTTGTTTAGTTAAACCAGTTGAAAAAATATATTTGTTATTTTTCCAACTACTGACATCTTGTACCAAAAGTTCTTTTTCACCGTATTCTATGTTACCTTGAGTGTTCGAATTCGGTGCCGTTGGTGGTGTTGGTTGTGTCAACAGGAACCCCAAACTGTTCCCTGTTTGCGTGGAATTCACGTTGTCTCTAGTCAGCAGTTGTTGTATAAGAACCGAATGTTCTTTTAAAGTATCTTGAATATGCTGTAACATACCCCCGACATCTACCGGATCACTCTCGCTCGCCATAACCAGGAACCAAATTAAACTGTAACTTGTTGTAAGAAGCAAGGTGAGGCCGATGCCAATGAGGAGATGAACAGTTAACAACCAGATAGCAAACCAAACTTCCAGGTACTAACCAACTCCAAAACTTCAGGAAAGACTCTGTAACCACCTTTTCACGAACACTGCTTTATTGTTTGACCTAGGTTTCGTCCTTACGAACTTCCTCAGAATACAGTCTATCATTCTACCTCACTTATTTATACATTGCTGATTATTCAATAATCATTTAATTAATAACCTAATTTCCCGCCATACATTCTTAAAAGGGAAATGGCATTATTCAAAGATTTTTTCATTTAAAAACAACACATATTAATACATTATCATCTCATATGCACTTTAACAAATTAATATATACAATTTTATCCCAAAAATTTTTTTTACTTTCCAATATTCCAAATAGTCAATTTGTAAATTATATATATATAAATTCTTGTTCTATCAAATTTACCATAATTTCATTATAAATGATATGTTTATCCTATATAATTTTAATGTTCTACATGTGTACCATCATAAATGTATTTATTAAACCTTTTATGTTATTAAATATACCTATATGAATAACTTTTATACCATATATGCATTTGTATGATTTATGATAAAAATATGTTATAAATATGTATACTACTAGTATATTTACTTATAACCAAAAGACTTAACTATGTTACAATGGAATATTTGATGTACTTCTATCTATTTTAATACAAATAATATATATGTATTGTGATATGTGTAAAAATTGCACCCTATTGATAATTAATTTCATGATATATATATATGTTCATAATTTGTTCCAATAATTTAATCTTGTTATTTCATATTGTGTTTGAATAATAAATATAATACCTTGTATATGGATTGTATAATATCTCATGCATTATATATTCTATTTAATTTTAATACTGGCATAATACTCATATATTCATTTATACCCGGAGGTATACATGAATTGAGTAATATTTGCCATTTTAATTCTTCCATGTCCAAGTGATATATGGTTGTCCTTCCTTGTAGATCTTGTTTAATTTGAGTTACAACCATAAATTTAAAAGTATGATCTTTATATTCCATAATGTGTCTTGCTAGAGCATTACTGTTTTTCTGATGTTGAATATCCAATAAGTGTTCTTTAATTCGTTCTCTGAATTTTCTTTTCGTTTTTCCCACGTAAAATGCCTTACACTGTTGACACAAGGCTATGTATACTATATTAATTGTGTGACAATTATAATGTCCTTGTATTTTTATGTTGCATTCATTAATTATAATATTAGGACCTGTTACATGAATATAACTACATGTCCTACATGTTCCACATTTAAAATTTCCTTTTCTTGCACTTATATATTGTCCAGTATTTCTTTTGTGTTCTAATATATTTTTGAAGGAAGGGCTCTTCTTATATACAAATTTTATTATTCCAAAAAATATTTGCCTCCCAATTTTGTCATTAACAAAGAAATCCCAATTTCTCTTAATAATACCTTCTATGTCTTTGGAACAATCATCAAATTTAATAATATATAATGGGATGTTATTATAAGATTGTTCATCCATTATATCTTCATTCTGAATCGATATTACACCAGTTTTTAAGATTGCTGTGTAGATTCCATTCTTTCTTTTTTTTATTACTTCTTCATATATCTGAACACAAAATTGTTCTGGGTATCCCTGTTCATAAAAGCTTCATAATGTATTTCATTTCTTCTAAGAAATCAAGTTCTTCACTGACCATTCTGGCTGCCCTGACCATCTGCCCCTTCACAATGGCTTTTTTCTGATGGCCAGGGTGCCAGCTGTCAAAATGCAAGTACGCATTTGAAAATGTAGGTTTTCTATGTATTTTTGTATTCAACTTATTTGTTTGTTTATCATGTGTTATATCCACATCCAGGTAGTTAATGCTATTTTCTTGGACATTATAAGTAAACTTCAGAAATTTTACTGTATTATTTATATACTGTAAAAATATATCCAATATATTTATATTATTATTTGGATTCCATATGATAAAAATATCATCCAAATATCTGGTATACATGATAATATGTTCACGAAACTCTGTGGTAAATAAATAGTTTTGTTCCCAATAGCTCATGATTAAATTTGCATACATGGGGGCACAAGGTGCCCCCATTGCTACTCCACTGATTTGTTGAAAATAGCTACCTTCAAAAAATATATAATTGTTATTCAATACAATTTCCATTAAATTTATTAATGTATTGATTTGGTCTTGTTCATATAGCTTTGTCAAAAAAAGTTGTTCTTCCAGCCATAAAAGGCCTACGTCATGGGGTATTGTAGTAAATAAACTTACTACATCTATTGTGATGAAAACATATTCTTTTTTCATAGTGATTTTATTAAGTCTACTCAAAAAATCCCATGAATCTTTTGTGATGTAACTAAAGGATTTCATACTTTCCTTAAAGAAATGATCCAGATATTTACTTATATTACATGTAACACTTCTATTTCCATCTACTATAGGTCTGAAATCCAGGTTGTCAAGACCTTTGTGTATTTTTGGTATTCCGAAGATACCACTGATTACTGGATATTCATTTTTCAAATAGTTATATTCTGTTTCAGTGATACCCCCTTGATATAACATATCTTCTAGCTTTGTTTCAATTCTTTTATATGCTATATGTACTTGATTTCTACTTTGATATAGCCTGAGAATTAATACACATCAACTGACTGACTCATTGATTCGGTTCTAATACCTTTTAGACACTTATCTCATGATAATGTACAGCAGGTACCAGAGAAGGCAATAAAGCTTACTACTAGGAAGTCTCATGTTGGTAGTAGATGTGATTTTCTAGTTGGTGCTTAACCAATAACCAGGAGCCCATCAGGGATTTTATACCACTGAATCTGAAATATTTGTGTGAGTAATTTGCCTCTAGCCTCACTTATTCCTCCATAGAGGTTGATCTTTCTGCCATTTCAGCCTGTCTGCCTATGTATACTCCTCTTTCTTCCTTCTCTGTTTGTGAAACATTTTCTGAAATGACTTCTACACTTGAAATCTCCTTCTAAATAGGTTGTTTCTCTCCTGGAATTAAGCTATGTGCTGGAGAAATTAACTATGCCACCCATCTGAGCCCGCACATCTAGCTGATTTAAGGTTCTGGAAATGGATAAATTTACTCATCATTACTCTGACATCAAAAAGAGTATCTGATTTGCAAGCTATCAAGATGGGTAAATCCTATTGGATTTTCATAGGGATAAGATAACTTTAAGAACAAATCCCTTATTCATGTCCAAAGTTGTTTCAGAGTTTATTTAGAATAAAGCCATCAGTCTCCCAGTTTTTTACCCAGAACCTACAAAACAGGGAAAAAAAGATTCTGCATACTCTGAACATGCATAGATAGCTAAGGTACTATTGTTACAGAAGTAAAGCTGATCAACTCTTTATTTCTTATCAAAGGGAAAAATAGGGACACCCTGGATATAAGAAGGCAATTTCTAGGTGCTTGTGCTCAACTATTGCTTTTTTGTTATCCCTTCCATTGCAAATACATTCCAGGCAGTTCCGAGGCACATCCTACTAGAGCCTTGCCTTCTATGATGCCATGCTAGACATGGATAGACTCCAGCAGCATTCTAGAAGCAGCTACATGGTTTTCTGTAGATACTTTTACAAAGCATTACATACTGGATTCCTTTTCCAAGTCCAGATCAAACTTTGCTAGGACCATTCTCCAGTGACTCCTGGATCCACATCCATCCTCCTCCCAGGATGGATAGGCTTTAGTATTCAACTCATATAGCCAAATGGGTACTGCAAAAGTGGAAACAATAAACATAGTACAGTTGTATAAGTTGCAATTACCAATAACAGCAGATGACTGAATTTTTCACCTGCTGTAGTAGTCCCACCCTCCCTCGTTCCCCTTACTTTTATATGTAGCTGTTGTTGGGATATAAAGTAGGATTATGTTTGGTTTCTAACTTATATGTACTATTACTGATATTGATTAGTTATTTCAGGATGTTAGGCTATTCCTTCATTGTGTCAACAAGAATGTCCTGAAGAAAGTTTCACTCTGACTGCTTATTTCCTGCCACAAAATTAGCCAATCAGCAGTCAGAATGAAGGAGAGTGTGTGTGTGTGTGTGTGGGGGGGGGGCAGCAGGGGGGGGGCTAAAGCTTTTTGAAGCTGGCCAGTCCTTGTTTCCTGAGCAGGAAATGACCTATGTAGCTTAAGGGCTACAACAGCAGTGAAGAATTTGAACATAAGTGCAACTTGCACAAATGCACTTTACATTCTACAAAAACTGGCAATTATGAGGATAGAAAATTTTGAAGTCAAAGTAAAGAGATATCCATCTAACTTTTCATCTGTTGGTCTATCTATCTATCTGTCTATCTATCTATCTATCTATATAACTGTCTATCTATCTATCTATCTATCTATCTATCTATCTATCTATCTATCTATCTTTCTATCTATCAGTCCAGCCATATGGCCATTGTTGATATATGTTTTATCCAATTCAGAGTTTTAGAGAAGCAGAACTTCCCACTCTGCACTGAACACAAGTCTGCCCCAGGATGCAGCATACACAGACAAATTGTTTGCACAACTGGATGCGAGTTGATCATTTGTAGTTCAAAAAAACCTGCAAGTTGCTGGGTTGAGGGAAGAAACTAGAGACCCAAGCAAACTTAACACTGATTCAGGCAGAATATGCGACTTCCTCAAGGATGGAATCCAACCCTGTCCAAATCAAAGTATCAAATGAGGCAGTCCTGCTGATATTGCCCTTATTTTTTTATTTTTTTCTCCCTTTTCTTTTGGTGTTTATGCTTTTAATCAAGTTTTATTATCTCATTATGTATCTTAAGTGCTTTTATGTAATGTGAAGCAGCAGTTAGAAGATTGATAACTGAACTAATGTATAATGCTTGTGGGTTGTTTAACCTACTGATGTTTCCCAAAGGAAGTGGCTGCATAATTTAGTCGTACCCCCAACCTTTATATCCTTCCTGGCTGGACTGTGTAAACTGCATATCCCTTCAAATGTTTTAGAAACTTCCCACTTATTTACAGGTTGTAGCTCCATCTAGGTGTCCACTACAGTCTTGTAAAGCACATGTACACACAGATTGGCTACTGCATGCTTGAACTGACCTGTTTTGCTACCATCCAGGCTGACCAGGGATTTGTCTGCATTTATAAGCCTCCATCCCTCCCACCTCACATGTACTCCCTACATCACTAGTGCCACCTACTCATTCATTTACTGTTTTTTTTATCTCTAATAAACAACACTCATTAAAAATAAATTCAGTAACAAAGTTGAGCCACTCCTTTTCCAAGTAGCACAACAGCCACCAAGATATGTACAATTAAATCTATTACCTAAATGAATTCCATACAAATACTTCCATGTATCAATAGAAATCTAGCACTAACACTCTTATTTACTACCACTATATAACAAACTGTAAATAATATATTGATGAACTAAAAGTTCTTGCAGATAATCACATTGCAGAACAAACTTGGCAAACCATCTCCCTTCCCTCAAACATTACGAAGTAAACAGTGCCTTTATATGTTTAATTATGGAGAGTTATTGCCATTTTCACCCTACACTAACTAACTTACAACTTTATGTTTAATTATGGAGAGTTATTGCCGTTTTCACCCTACACTAACTAACTTACAACTTTATGTGTAATTATGGAGAGTTATTGCCATTTTCACCCTACACTAACTAACTTATAACTTTACAAAATTCACACTGTAGCACTTTTGACCCTTTCCTCATATAGTCAACATGTTGCTATTCCAGTTGCTACTTGTTCTTCTTCTAACCACCTTAGCCACCGTAAACAACAACCATGGCCACTTTAACCCTCATCCCCATTACAGCAGGTATAATCATATACCTCCCCCCTCCAAATAATAATTGCTCAGCAACACACCTATCACATTATACCTCCCCAGGTAAAATCATCTGTTTATACTGTCTCAGATATGTGGATATCACTGATGCACCACAAAACAAGACATTACTACCCCATGTACATTTGTGCACAAAAAAACGCACTAATACTTTTTTCAGTACCTTCATATTTCTTGTTGTGCAGTGATGTTCACACCAGTCCAGGTCCAAACTGAAACAACTACAATACACCTCCAAAGGAATGAAAAATCTTCCACATAAGTACCAGAATCCTCTGCAATGATGTCAAACAACTTCATGCATGGACTGCATTTTATAAACCAGACTTCCTCACATAACTGAAACCTGGCTACAGCTTAATGTATCAGCTGAATAAATACTGCTGCTAAGATCAGATCTGACATATTATCAAAAAGAGCTAGTGATATCTTCATTCATTTACAATATGTTAACAATCAACAGATTTAGTGCACAATTATGAACTACTATTAGTTAAACTCAAAGCTTACTTCTATCACGTACTACACATAGGCACATTATATTCTTCAGCATATCACTACCATAGACATAAACAGAACTGAAGACATTTTATCTTGGGTAACATGTACAATTAAACAAAGCATCATCATTTTAGTTTATAATAATATAGACTGGTTCCTGATATTCCCTCAATAGCTATCAGTCATCCCTTCAAAATGTAAATCTCTTTGGTCTTAACTCATTCACTCCAATGGAGCTCAGGAAGTTTGCACTGTAGCTTCCAATGGGCAGAGCCTAAGCCTTTTCTTGCTGTCATATGAAAGCTAGAGCCTAAGCCTTTTGACAGAATCAAATTATGTACTCATATTTCAAACAAGTGTGGCGACATGCGTGAATGGGCGTTCCTTCGTTGAAGGTTGTGCATTAGGCCCGGCAAGCCAGCACGTAAAACTCTACTGCCAATTATTAGCGGACCGGAGTTCCACTGTGGCGACCCCTAACCGGGAAAAGCCGAAAGACACAAACAAACAAAATTTCAAACAAGTGTTCATATCTCTGGAACCATAAGGGTTATGAAAGAAATATAAATGGCAAACCCTTCAGCACAAACTATTTTTATAGTAGTAGTATTCGTTAGGTTCTAGATCTTAAACTGAATTTTATAATACACAGTAAACACAGTAATGGTTATGTTTGTAATATTTTGTAAACAACTTAAAATATCTCAGCAACCATTCAAGTTACACATATACTGTCAACAGCATTTTATTCATCTAGCTGAGAACTTTCATACGAGGCTAAAGCATTCTGTCTGTGTTACTTGGTTATTGAGATATTTAGAAAAGTGTGAAAATGATATCCATATAAATTAATATCAAGAAAACAACCATTAGTATCTCTTTACTTGCACTAGACAGAGATCAAATATTAATGCAGCTGAGTTTGCCATTGCATAAGATTTAAGATGAAATCATTTAAAACCGTGTACATAGCATGGTTTTGGAATTATTGATGCAAATATGAGCAAAAAATATTGGACACCTAGAGGTGTCAGTAGGAGTTAAATGCAAATACACCTGGAGGCGTCACTTGGGTGTAATGAGTTAATTTCAAAACCAACAAACACAGACACAATAACTAGCAAATAAAGCACAATAGATGGGATCCTTACTTTAAATACCCTGCAGGGAATCTTCTTGGGCAAGGCTTATATAGGCTCCAGGACCGTTAGCCTAGTACACATCTATGAACATTTTGGATACTCACTTGTACTCTCTGTTTTTCTTCAGTTACCATCATCCCACCTTCCTAACATGAAGGCAACAAAACATCCACACAAGCATAGCTGCTATTAGGACAAGATCAATTAAACATTTCAGCATAGCTACAATTTACTTATTACTATAAACATGTAACAGGACTTATGTGTTTATTTATTTATTTATTCATTTATTTATTGGCATTTGAGTACCATGAAGGTCTGACTGGGTAGGAGAACATTTTCAGCAGAGGCCCAGAGAGAAAAGCTCCAAAATATTACTAAACATTTTAAGAACAAAAACTTTACAATCTTTAAAAATAATAGAAATAACAACTACAGTTTAAATAATTATACCACATTAGACGTAATATGAAAACAATTAAGTATAGATACTAGTTATATGACAATAATATAATTTTTAGAGAATTTTTAACCAGTTTATAGGGAAAGTAAATGGAAATTAATATAATATAAACAAAAATTACAATATGAAGTGAAAGAAAAGCAGGCTTATGGTATATTTAGAGAGAAAGACAGTGAAATAGGGAAAGTAAGGAGGTGTAAGGTATGAAAAGGTATTGTTTCACGTTTAGGGATATAATTTATACTGAAGTTGAGCGAGGACAGAGCCATCATTGGATCATAGGATCATAGGAGGTTACTAGGCTATTGGCCTTGAGGCCCTTATAAGCCTAGCCAAGAGTTTAGCCCATGTTTAGACAAATCAGCATCCAATGCCCCTGTCCAGCAGGGACACGGGTGGAATCCAAGGGGTATATTTTCTGTTTCCCATCCAGTTATTCAGGTTATACTTAAAAAGGGGTAAAGAGGTACTCTGCTTGATGTGGTGAGGGAGTCTATTCCATAGATGGGGGAGACTCTGGGACACAAATCTGTCCCACCAACAAGTCTTGCTGATGTCAGAGACCATGTTGAGGCCGTGCGTGTGGGTTACTCAAGTGGAGCTTGACTTGCGGATATGCAGCAGTCCCATTAAGGTGGAGTCGTTGATCGCCTTGTATGTCAGACAGAGGTCACCTCTGAGGAGTCTGTATGAAACTTAGAAGAGGGATAGGGCATTTAGTCTATCTGTGTATGGTAGATGTTTGAGGCCCTGGATTCTCCTGGTGAGTAACCTCTGTGGTCTCTCCAGCTGCTGCATGTGCTGTGTGATGCACATGCCAAAAGGGGTGTTCTACTCAATAATGGGCCTTATAAGGGAAGAATACAGGGATGTTATGACATCTGTATCCCTGGATGAGATACCCTTACTTATTAGGTGGGCCATGTACAAGGCTCTCCCTACAACGGAAGCAACATGGTGGTCAAAAGTCAAGTTGCTATCAACCTGGGTACCCAAATCCCTCACGGCTGATTGCGTGCTTAGAATGTTGCTATTAATATGATAATTTGTGGGGATGTCACTGTCCCCAAAGGGGATGATGATGCATTTTTTGGTATTTAGGTTGAGGCCATGTTTCTGGCACTAGTCATTTGTCTGAGTGAGACCCTCTTGGAGGATGTCCACATCACTAGGGGAATTGACAGCACCCAGCTTGCAGTCATCTGAAAACTTGGTCTACCATAGCCCACTGGTTTTGGCCTGCACATCAGAAAACTATATCCCAAATAACAGAGGCCCCCAAGACTGAACCCTGGGGTATGCCGCTTGTCACAGGTCTATTGCTTGTGGTGGCTTCCCCTATTTTGACTAGGTGGGTTCTATCAATGAGCCAGTTTGCTACCCATCTGGTAACATATGGATTGATGCCTAGTTGAGGGAGTTTTTTTATTATGCCCGAGTGGGGAATAGTGTCAAAGGCTTTGGCCAGGTCAAGGTAGGCTGTGTGCACCGTCTTCCCTTCATCCATGGCTTTGGTGACTGTCTCAAAGAAGTCGACCAAATTTAGCAGACATGACCTCCCCTTGACAAAGCCAAACTGTGTGGGATCAAGTGTTTGGAGGTTGCCAATGTCCTTGTTAATGAGGTCCATGATAATCTGTTCCTTGGCCTTGCAGATCAGGCTAGTTAGGCTGATGGGTCTATAATTTCCCGGATCGGTGTACGTTCCACCTTTGTGTAAAGGGACCACAGTGGCTGTTCTCCACTCAGCTGGGATGAAGCCAGTACAAAGGCTTTGGATGAATAGGGTGCCTAATGATGCTGCAAGTTCCTGCCTGAATTCAAGTAGGATGCAGCCTGGGATGTTATTGGGTCCCATGGAGGCTGTATTTTTTGCCTTTGAAGAGAGCAGTGATGACCTGTTCCCTAGATATAAGGGGAAGGGGGCAGGTACTGGGGATGTCCTGATTTACTGATGGGGACAGAGGGGTAAAGTTTGCCCCTGAATCTGTCAGCCAGCAAGTTTGCTATATCTAAGGCATTTGTATATGTAGTGCCCTTGACCACCAGTTTTGAACAGATCTGGGCGCTTCCTTTGAGGTTGCGGACATATGTGAAGAAGGCCTTATGATTGTCTCTAGTAGATGTGGCCAATTTGGACTCGAAGTTTACTTTGCTCTTATTTGCTTGTTCAGGCTAAGGAGACATTGCTTCCAATTGGGCACCTACTCCTTCTTGGTCTTAGACAACAATTTTTTTTCTTTTGTTACAGAGTTTATTTAGTGCTGATGTCCATCAGACAGGTTTACTTTTCCTTGCGGAGTATGATTTAGTCAAATACTCATGATTCTATGCATCTATATAAATGCTCGTATAGTGCTCTGGTATAGTTTTGGATATTGGTGCCAGTTCCTACAGAGGGGGAGGGGGCTGTCAAACTGTTTATACCATCCCCTCAGGAGGCTGTAATCATCTTTGGAAAAGTTTTTAATCCTGATCCTAGCTTGAGGGGGGTTGGGAGAGATGGTGACTTCAAAAGTGACTGCTTTATGGTCAGATCTTACCAGGGAGGATGATACTATAGGGATGCTGCAGTGGTTACTCTTCTTGGTTAATACCAAGTCCAAAATGTTATCACCTCTTGTGGGAGTATCGACTAGCTGTTCCTAGGCATTTGCATTAACAAAATCAAGGAATCTCTGGGTGTTTGTGTTCTGGAATGAGTAGTTCTTCCAATCTATGTTTGGGAAGTTAAACTCACCCAGGATCAGGGTAAAGGGTTGAATCTTGATAGATTCGAACAGGTCCAAATAGGCGGATTGGGCATCTTGAGTCAGATTTGGGGGCGAGTAACTAGCTATGATTTGAGTATGGGTCTTGTCAATGGTTAATGCACCTGGAACGTCTCCTGTGTGTCACACTGTTTGACCAGTCTGGAGGTGTGTATGTCTTTAATGTATATTGAAACTCCACCTCCTTTGGCTTTACTGCCCACAGTTTGGGGTCTGAATGCATGATAGGATGAGTAACCAGGTAAGGCTGGGGTGCTCTCCATAGCTTTGAACCAGGCTTCTGTGACTGCACAGATGTCAGCATTTCCCACGGTTAGGAATGCTTGCATTGAGTCCAATTTCATGTTTAGACTCCTAGTATTTAGCAGCATGACCTTTATTTTGTGTTTTGTTGAAATTTTTATGTTGGTAGCTTTAACCTCATCACTTTTCCTAAAAAAAGGCAATATAGGGGAGGCAAGAGCCTTTTCCAGAAGCCTGAAGCCCAGGCGAGACTGATGCAGGCCGTCTGTGGCAAAGCATCGTGGTCTATCTATCATATCTTCCCAGGTTGTCAGGTGCCGGATCCTCCTGGAATGACACCACTAACTAAGCCAGTTGTTAAAGTCAATCATTGAGGCATCATTCTGGGTGATAGCAGAATGCTGCTTAAGGCTAGGAACATATCTGCCTGGGACAGATTATCAGCAAACTCAATCATGTCTTTCTTCATATAGTCCAGAGAGGTACTTCTCAAGTCATTCACCAGCAAGGACTATGACAGAGTCATAACAGCACCTGTTGTTGAGAGACTTGAGTGCATATGTGATATGGCAGATTCTGATATCTGACAACAAACCATGACTTTCTCCTTATCCAGCCTGGTGAGAGGCACATCTGTGTGGCTCACAATGGAGTCTCATATGACAAATATGTTGGGTTTATGATGAAGCCTTAGTGGCTGTGAGGCACAGGTGTGTGGACTATGCATGGTATGTGGTGTGGAGGGCTGTGGAGATCGCATGTGTTTTTGCCTCAGAGGTCTCTTTTGTTTGGGTATGTTTATGTGGAGGACCTCCACATATGTAGGTGTGTATTGTGTAGGTGTGGGTGGTGTCTGAGATGTAGTGATTGTGTTGACAACCATTTTGATGCCAGATATAATGGCTTGAGGGAGAGAGAGCTTGGACTCTAGCTTCCTAATGTAATTGCATCTCTCAAAAATTGTGTTCCTAGGTGGTAGTAGTAGATGGTTGCCCGTAAACATGAGGCAGTTGCTACACTGTCTCATGATGCCCATATCAAGCAGACTGGCAGGGGAAACTGTAGGAAATTGGCCATCTATATTTGTCAGAATCTGAGGGAGAAAGGCCAGGGAGAGCTAAGGGGTAGGCCTAAAGCCCAAGTGCTTAAACCACAACTAAGAGCTTAGAATAACACTTAACAATTTAAACAAGCTATAACAAATAGTAATAAATGCAACAGAAAAGATGCAGTTGAACTCTTTAGAGAACAGGCAGCAAGTAGCAGGGAAAAGCAAAGCAAGGTGATGTAACAGAGTAGTAGGAAGAAACACAAATTAGAAAAATATAAGCAGCTTTTAACTAGGAAGTATTTCAGAATGGTTTTAAAAGATGGGAGGGAGAGTATTGACCTGATGAATACAGGTACGGAGTTCTGGGCCTTAGCAACATGGTACAGATAATGCCCAGGAAATTTGATAGGTTTGTGGATAGAGAGGAGTTTTTGGTATTTGGATTGTGATGACCAACTGGGAAATAGTTATGTAGAATGTTATTTAGTGCTGGATGAGCAGACAGATCTTGAATAATTGTGTAGGTGGTGAGAAGCTGTGCATATGTTAGTTGATTGGGTAGTTCTAACCAGTTTAGGCTTTTTTAGTGCATTACAGTGGTGGCTTCTGAAAGGGGTATTTCCTGCAAATTTAGCAACTTTGTTATTGCATTGTTCAGGTTTTAATTTTTGTAATGCCTGAAAGTTAGCAAAAATTGGAGTGCCATAAACAAGAGTGGAGAGGAGATAAGTAGCGGCAAGTGTAGTTTTAATTGTGTTGGTGAGAAAGTATTTAGCTTTAAAAAGCATGCCTAGTTTTGGTGGGGGGTTCTTATGCAATTTTGTATATGCAGGCCAAATTTAAGAATTATCATCCACTATCATCTATAATAATTTGTTATGACAAGTGACTTCAATGATTGTGTTATCAAGAATGTGGACTTTAAATATTGCTTTTTCATGACAGAGGGATTTAAAGAACAAAATAGTATTTTTTTTCAGGGTTGAGCATGAGTTCATAGGTTCATACATGTATGCTAGGCTAAATCTGACCACAAACTGATCACCATGGAAATCTCCATCTCATCAAGGTGACCACCCTGAAAAACTTCTCCAAAGCTGACTTTCAGCTCCTAAAAATAGAGGTAGCTAGCTTCTCAGCACCCATGCCAATGGAAAATAGCTGCATGACTGCTGAATCATACACCAATGCACTGTACGAGCACGTACACAAATGCATGGATCTTGCTATACCAAATAGAACCAAGATGCTTTCCTCCAAAAAAGGAAGCAAATCTGGTGGTCCCCAGCCATGAATAAACTCTACAACAGAAGGAAGAAACTGTTGCAGAAAAAAGTGAAGTCACAAAGACTGGAAAAATTCCCTTAAAAGACTCAACAAAAATTTGAGATCCCTTGTCAAATCCTCTAAAGCCAACTATGAAGGCAGAATTGCAGCTGACACAAACAGCTACACAACCTTCTATAGCTATATCAAGAACCTCCAAGGCAATACCCAGATTTGCTCTGTGTAATTGCACACTGGTACCTCCTATACTGAGCCAACAGATATAGCCAACGTATTGGCCAGCAGATTCAGAGCCAACTTTACCCCTCTTTTCCCCCCAAAGGCCCTATCACAATACCAGTAGAAAGCGTGGTACCCACCATTTCTGTGGCACAGGTAAAAGCTGCATTGTCTAAAGTCAAGAATACAGCATCCATGGGACCTGATAATATCCCTGGCTGCATCCTACATGAGCTACAAAATGGACTAGTACCACACCTGTGTGCCCTGTTCAATCACAGCCATATCTCAGGCTTTGTCCCTAACAAATGTTGCACTGCTACAGTCATCCTTCTCCATAAAGGGGGAGCAACTACTGACCCTGGGAACTATCTTCCCAGTAGACTGACAAGTCTGGTATGCAAAGCTATGGAGCTCATCATCATGGGCCTGCTTAACAAAGATATAGGCAAATTCCAAACTATTGACCCCACACAGTTTGGCTTTGTCAAGGGGAGATTCTGCCTGCTGAACCTAGTTGACTTCTTCAAGGCAGTCAACAAGTCTGTGGATGAGGGTAAGGCAGTGCATACAGCCTACCTTGACCTGGCCAAGGCCATTGATACCATTCCTCACTCAGGTATCATTGATAAATTCACCAAACTAGGCATCAATCCTTTTACCACTAGGTAGGTTGAAAATTGGCTTACAGACAGGACCCACAGAGTGAAAGTTAAGGATTACAAGTCAGACTGTCAAACAGTCATGAGTGGAGTCCCACAGGGTTCAGTCCTGGGCCCTCTCCTGTTTGGCGTCTACTTCTTAGAAGTCCAGGCCAACACAGAGGGACTCTGGCTGACCAAGTTTGCTGATGCCTGCAAGCTAGGAGTCATCATCAACTCCCCAAGTGATGCAGACAGCCTACAAAAGGGTCTCTATGTGACCAGTGACTGGTGTCAGATCCATGGTGTTAAGCTTAATGCCAAAAAATGCATTATCATTCCCTTTGCAAAAAACTTAGTTCCCATGAATTACTACGTCAGTGGGAGCCCACTAAACACTGAAAGGGCCATAACAGATCTGGGCATCCAGATCGACAGCCACCTCACCTTCGGCCACCATATGATGCCAGGGAATCTTCTTGGGATAGGGTTATATAGGCTCCAGGGCCATTAGCCTAGTACACACTTATGAACCTATGAACATTGCCACTGTGGTCAGAAAGTCCTTCTACATGGCACATTTTATAACCAAATGTTTCGCATCCAGGAAGAAAGAGGTCATCATCCCTCTGTACTCATCCCTCATTAGACCAGTCATAGAATATAACGCCCCATTTGGCATGTGCCTACAACAGTTGGAGAGGCCACAAAAGTACCTCACATAAAGGATCCTAGGCCTTAAACACATGTCCTACATGGACAGACTCGAGAAACTTCAGTTGTTCTCAGTCTCTTATGATCTACTTAGAGGTGATCTCTGCTTGACTTAAAAAGCCATGTCCAACCCAGCCCTACTTGAAATGCTACACCTAAAGAAATCCCACCCCCCCCCGCACCACACGCTCCAGAGATCACAACCTTATTACCACAATCAACAGAACATGCTGGAGGGGCAGGTTCATCTCCCAAAGACTGCCCATACTCTGGAATAAACTTCCCATTCATGTCAAGCAGAGCACCTCACTGGCCCTCTTCAAGAGAAATCTGGATGAGTGGATGGGTAACAGAATGATCACCCCAGGGATCACTCCAGTTGCCCTACTGGATAGAGGCAGTGTGAACTAACATCGGGTGGCATGGTGCCAGGGCAATTTTTTGGGGTTAGGCTTGTAAAGTGTCCAGGGCCATTATCCTAGTAGACACCTATGAACCTATAATGAACACAAAGGACAAAAGGCCTTTTTAAGCCTGGCCATGCATCTCAAATCTATGACAAGTTCTGGTACTTTTGATAAATGTAAGTAGGGGCTTGGGTGATGAAACATTGATATGCAAGGGCCTGGGAGATGACCCGATTACTGGCTTTCTGTACCCATTAGAGACATAGCTGCCAAGCCAGGGATGAATTTCCTGTTCCTCATCCAATTGTCCACGTTACACTTGAATTGGGTTAGTGAGGAACTCTGCTTCACATGGATGGGGAGCCTGTTCCAGAGAAGTCTCTGGGATATATACCTGTCTCTCCAGCAGGTTTTATTTAAATCACAGACAAGGTTTAAGTCTTCAGAATGGATAGTTTATGGTGCTGTTTGTTTTGCAGATGTAGGCAGTGTGAACTGTTTTGCCCTCATCCATTGCTTTGGTGACCTTTTCAGAGAGGTCCACAAGATTGAGTAGACATAACCTGCCCTTGACTACACCAAATTTATAGTGGTTTTTTTTCAGTGGCTGTTATAGTTTTCTGATTAATTTTTTGGAGGTGTGCCATGTTGTCAGATGTGTAAATGAGTGTGGAGTCTTCTGCGTAATGTATTATGGAGGCATGTTTTGTAGATATGTGAAGAAAGTTGATGAGAATGTTAAAGAAGAGGAGACCAGGGTTAGAGCCTTGTATTACATTGATGGCAACTGGGAGGTATGGAGGGAGTGTGCAGTGCCATTTTACTGACTGATACCTATTGGGTAGGTAGCTTTTGAACCATAGAAGGGTGGGCTGTGAGAGACCTAATGAGGATATTTGAAGTAGAAGTTTGCTGTGACAAATTATGTTGAATGCTATAGACAAGTCTGGAAATAAGACGGAGACTAGTTTCCCATTATCTCTAGCTTTATTGACAGTATCTATATAGGTTAGAATTGCAGAGTTAGTACTGTGGGAAGGATGGAAGCCATGTTGTGTAGGGGATAGGCGTTTTTCCTTTAGGAGATAGTTTACCAATTGTTTTTGAATGTATTTTCATGTATTTTGGGGAATGAGAATATGACTGCAATAGATCTAATATTAGTCTGTTGAATTTCCTCCTTTGTGCAGAGGGATAATCTGTAACTTTTTCCAGAAAGAGGGAATATGGGATTCCTGGACTGACCTATTTGTAAGGATTGAGACAGGACAGGCAATGCTACTGGCTACTATTTTAAGATACTTGTTTGGAGGTCACCATCTGAAGTAAAGCATGATTTGAGTTAGTTTGAGAAGTTCTGTATAGGATGTGGGCACAATTTGGAAGGTAAAAGTGGATGTGGTGATTCATGGTTGGAAGGCATGATTAGAATTAGATGCTGGGGAATCCTTGCTTAGAGATGCTATAATATCTAGTAAATAAGAGTTCAAGTGTATTGCAGTTTCAGGTGATGAGATATTGGGAGAGGGGTTAGGGTTGAATTTCTTTAATGTCTGTCTTTACTATTGTGCTGAAAGTTATTGTAGTATAGTTTTTATCTTCATTAATTTGTTTTTTTAGTACGATTAAGAAGCATTCTGTAGTTTTCAAGATGTTGTGGTGTTTTATATTTTTGCCATTCTTTCTGTTTTTTTTTTCTTTATCTTGAAATAGTATGCTCCTCTTTTAGGATAGCCAAAATACATTATTTATTGTTTGTCTCATATAGAAGGTGCAAGGCTGTTTAGGGTATTCAGGAAAGTTGCATTGTATTTCATTTACAGCATCGTCTAGGGGGAGAAGTTTTAAGAAGTTCCACTAAATAGATGATAGTGGAGCAATGAATATTTCTGGGTTAAACTTGGAAATGCTGATTCATAATCATGCTGTTCAAGTGGATGTGTGAGATGTCTCGTTGCTTAGACTGGAACATGATTACTGAGACAGTCAGACATTGTACCTGTGTTGGTGTATTTGCAGTCTAATAGGGAATCTTATGTATTGCTATAATGTTTGAGGATATTAATTGGTTGTGTGAAACCAAATAAATTCATGCTAGATATAGAGGTGTTAGAGTTTATATCCAACCAAATGACATTCATATCACCTAGTAGTATTTTGTCTTGTAGATTTTTATGGATATCCAATGTAGGATATCTTCCAGTATGGTTGTATTTTCACCAGGTGGGATATAAAGAACAGCAATCCATATTTGTCTACAGTGTTTTAAGTTTAAGAAAATAATAGGAAACTATGCTGAACTGAACTTTGGTATTGGTTTGTTGTAAGTGGAACTGTGGGAGTTGTTGGGAAATATTAAAGCAATATCACCACCTTTTCTATTTGTTCTGTCATTACAGATGATGTTATAATTGGGAGGTGTAATCTTGGATTTGATTATGCCATGTTTAAGGCAAGTTTCAGTTATGGCAAGAATATCAGGCTTATGTTGGATAATCCAGGTATGTAGTTAAGCAGTCTTATTTCTTATGCTTCTAACATTTATGGCAGCAAAATTTGTTTACTGGGGTTAGGAGCTGACCATTGTAGGGTTAGAGTAGTGTCTGGAAGACAATTGTCTTGATGTTCATTATGATAGGTGGAGACAGAATTAGGGAGAATGTCTCCTCCTAGAAGGATTTTATTATATTGAGGAATTACAGATGCTTGTTTTTTGGAGAGTATTTTTCCATGTAATTGTGTTTTGTACTAAGATGAAATGGAGTTAATTGGTCTGTATTTGGAGTAAAGGTGAGGGGTGTCATTATATAGGTTTGGTACAATGTCTGGAGAATGTAGGGAGGAAGTACGAACAGGTGGTTGGGACAGAGCTGCAGAGATGTTGAGAGCTATTATAGAGTCATAATAGGATGAGAGATGGCCCATTAAGAGAAGAATAGAGGATACCTGAGAAGTAGCATGGTTAAGTAAACATATCTGTATTTTATTGTTGTTGGCAGATACTGGGGAAGGAGGGATCAAGAAGGAAAAAAGAAGTTGGCATGCAGTACAATATTTAGCAGTGGTGTAATCTGAAAGCTAGTAGAAGGTATGTATGTAAGAAGTATAGTCTATGAAGAAAGAAATATTCTCTCTTAGTATCTTCTCTGGAATATAGAGAATAGAGAGGTTTAAAAATTTAGAGTATGAAGATCATGTAAAAATAAAAGTGAGGGTTTATTTGGGAAAAGTAGAAAATGCAATGTAGAATAGATAATTGCTGTTAGGGATGGGTATGACTATGAATGAATATGGCGCAAAGCAGTATTAGAGGGAGAAGGGTAGTTGCAAATGGTGCTAAAAGATTAAACAGAAGTTGAGAATTAGGTAAAAAGATACATGAGTTTTACTATGATAGTAGTACAGTCGTTTGTGTCAGTTAGGGAATAGTTGGGATGGTGGCCTAATGGTTAAGGTGTTTGCCTTACAAACTTCTCTCACCAGGAGTAGAACATAAGCACAGATTCTAAGATGTTACTTATGAAGTAGTTATTAAGCTTTCTAGTGATCAGCAGTCTCCAGGAAGTAATGTCCCTGTGCTTCTTCTGTCACCATGAGTAAACAGAAGAACTAACCCAAGATGACTACTGAAAGGCAGAATGTGGGCTCTCCAATAACTGCTTGTCTTGCAAAAGATGTTTAAAGGTAAGATGAAAAAAAATGGGTTAATAAAAAAGAATTAAAACACTTCTGTGTGACTCACTAGAGATACAGCCGTGGTCACTTTCTTACTTCAGTTTCTGTGAATCAGACAGAAATTGGTTATATTATTTTACCACATAGCAGCCCTAGTTCACAGCATACAATATTTGTGAAAAGCACCCCGTCTCTCTATGGAGACTGTGTGCCCTCCTTATGCCTATAGTCTAGAGGGATTCCTCTGTACTTTAAGTGCTAGCCACAAAGTTTGAGAAATCATTTTATGTTCAACTCCTGAGAGACTTGCTTGGCTACAAACATCTGCTTTACACGCTGAAGCTAAGTGAAACTTGCAGTAGTGAATTGTAGTATCTTAAGTATAAACTTGCAGTTTTAAAAGTACTTTATTTTCATTTTTTTCTGTTTCCTAATTGTGTGTTTCTGAACAGTGCACTGTGTGTCTCTCTGCAGTTAGCTCCCCGCCTTTCCTCCCTGTTCTTGTGTTGGTATTAGTGTTGGTGGCTCTGGAATTGCCCACCCCCTCCTGTAAGTCTGTATTAGAACACTCCTCCTGGGTCCATCTCATTTGCTCACTTAACTGAGTACAGTGAGATCATATTCGGAGTCTAGTGTTCACTCTACTTAACACAGAGAGAAGATTTGAGAAGGCCAGCCCACTTAGGTTCTTCCTTCCTCTCTTGTTGCACTTAAAAAAAATGTTTTGCACTTTATTCATTTGCTTTTGCTGTATTTGTGTTTCCTCTTACTCTAGTTTGCTTTTCTTAAAAGTACTCAATTTTATTTATTCTGCTGCATTTATTACTGCTTGGTCATAGCCTGATTAAATTGCAGCTGTTATTCCAAGTCTTTTGGTTTAAGCACTTGGGCTTCATACAGGCTGTTTTACATTAAGAAGGTTTGTGGTCTGCTGTTGTGACAGGACAGGTAGCTTACATCCTTCTAAGCTGGAATTGCTGATTGAAGGCCCAGTGTCTGCTATTCTAAAAGTATATTAGTTCTGGCTTAAGCACTTGGGCTTCAGGCCAGTTATTCTACATTAAGAAGGTTTGTGGTCTGCACTCTTGTGGGAGGAGAGGCTGGATTTTGCCCTCCTGAGCTGGAAATTTCTGGTCACAGGCTTATTGTGACTGCTTATTTGAACTGTTTCTTTCTGAAATTGGTGCGCCTTGTTGCTGTAGCATAGACTAGATTCAGGCCTGCTGAATCTAGCTTTGTTTGTACAACTTGAGGCACTGATCCAGGCCATCTTTTTTTGGAGAAGGTTCCCCTGCACCCTAGTAAGCTGGGGTATGCAGTTAGAACTTGTATGATTGAAGACTGCTGGAACAGGGCTCAGTTTTGAGCTTTTTTCTGGTTAATTGGGTAACCTTGTTTAAATCAGTTTTTGTTTTCTATTGTTTTAAATATATAATTTATATATATATATATATATATATATATATATATATATATATATATATAGATATATATAGATATATATATATATTGCACTTTATTCATCTGGTTTTATTGTATTTGTGTTTCTTCCAACTTTATTACTGGGGGCACCGACTACAATTCTGATCTGTGATATATAACAATAATTATCCTTTTTCTGTGCTTTTAAACAGTTTTTTTGAGTGTATCTGCTTTATATATATATATATATATATATATATATATATATATATATATATATATATACTTGTTTCCCGCATTTTAAGCTAGTATAGTCCAGTTTTAAGGTTAGTGCTGAATTCAGGGCTGTGTTACAAATCTCTGTGTTTGCCCATACCTTACTTGGATAGAAGGAAGTTTCTCTGTTCACCTGTGAGAGAGAGGAGCTTGAGCAACCTATCTGTCCCTGGAGGAGTGGTTTCAGCCCAGAAATTAGTAGTTTATTGGCCATTTTGGACTAATATCTATTGCTTTCATTTCTCTGCTATAAATACCATATCGGGCAGCACTGGTTAGCTAGGGTAAAACTATTCCCGGCTCCACAAAGTCTCCTCTTCAATTTTTCCCTTAACTAGACAAACTTTCAACTTAAGCACTCAAGCCATTCATTTCTCAGCCCGGCACTTGCTCAAAAGTTATAGCAAGCACTTATAAACCCTAGCAGTAGACCCTCATGTACTCTACAGAAGGACAAGGCTCTCTATTCGACCTTACCAGCCATCCAGTAAAACAGTTCACTGTACCTATGCAGGTGTGTCCAAAGGGCAGTTTCAGGTGTACTCTCCAGTCCATCTGGTGAATCTGGGCATTTTGAGGCAATGTTACAACTGCCTCATGTACACAGACAACCCTCTCCTCCTACCACCAAACACTAATACATAATTTTAATTTTTAATTTAATTTATTCATAGGTTGGTACTAGGCTAACTGCCCTTGTGAGCCATTTTAAGGCTAGCCAATTATCCCTTGTGAGACTCAAACCTTGTACCTTGTGTTTGTAAGGCAAACACCTTAACCATTAGGCCACCCTCCCAACATGCAAGGGATGCAGTTATACAGCCAAACTAGAGGCTAAGCTCTCTCAACCCAAGACTGGAACAGACAGTCAAGAGGAGAAGGGAAATACTTGCATCACACCACCAGTCTTACATAGACCCATTATACCAGTACCGGCAAAAAACACACATAAATACAAGAAAACATACTCGGAGGCTCTAAATAAAAATCTGCAAAACCAACAGAGACCTCCAAAGCAAACATCCAAGCAACCTCCACCCCTCAACACAAACCATGAAACACATATTTCACAAAACCAGTGTGCCATGCAATCACAGCCCTTAAGGCAAAATAACATACCCAACATACTAGTAATAGGTAACTCTATACAGGCACACTGACGTCCCACTCACTAGGCTGAATAAGGAGAAGGTTACTATTAGCTGTCTGTCGGGTGCCAGGATCCGCCACATAGCACAAGCACTCAGGTCACTCCAGAACAAGTACAAATATGACTCTGTCATTGCCCATATTGGTGTGAATGACCTGAGCCATACCTCCCTGAACTACATGAAAAGAGACATGGAAGACCTCTCTGATCATGTAGCCCAGGCTGGTATGACCCTGACCCTGAGCAGCATCCTGCTCTCACCAAGAATGATACCACGGTATAAAGAAAAAAAATCTCAATTTCAACAATTGGCTAAGTTTCTGGTGTCATTCAAAGGGGATCCAGTGTCTGTCCACCTGGGATGACATGCTCGACAAAACCACACAACTTCGCTAGAGATGGCTTGCACCTGTCACCCTTAGGCTTTCAAATACTTGCCAAGGCTCTTGCCAACCCCATAGTGCCTTTTTTAGGCAAGGCTCAAAAGACAAACCCACCACTGTAAATAGCACAAGTAACAAAAAACTGAGGGTAATGCTACTCAATGGCAGAAGTCTAAACCTCAAAATGCACACACTCGAGGCATTCCTCAGTATGGAGAAAATCAATATATGTACAGTAACAGAAACCTGATTTAAGGCTCCAGAGAGCACCCCAGCACTACCAGGCTACAACTCATACCATACATTTTGGCTACAGTACCCAAACCGAAATACAAAAGGCGGGGGCATATCCATATTCATCAAGGATACCCACACCTCCAGGTTAGTGGCACAGCACGATGCTTCAGAAATCATCCACGTGCAACTAACAATGGGCAAAACTGCAATTCAAATTGTAGCTTGCTACAGATCACCCACTATGTCCCAGGACCCCCATTCCGCATTTCTGGAAACACTGGGAAACATAAAGGTCCTACCAAACACCCTAAAATTGGGTGATTTTAATTACTCAAACATTAACTGGGAGAACTACTCAAGTACTAATTCCCTCTTGCCCAACTTTCCCTAGAATTTATAAACTCAAATGCCCTGGTTCAACTGGTCAATACTCCCACCAGAGGTGACAACATATTGGACCTGGTCATCACCAACATGGGTGACAGGTGTTCCACACCAGAGGTCAGCCCCTTGCTGGTTATATCTGACCATAAACAAATCACTTTGGATATCCATATTATGCCCCCACCCCCGGACAAAAAAGCCACCATGAAAAACTTTTCAAAAGCAAACTTCACGTTACTTAAGACCAAGGTGGAAAGATTCAAAGCCCCCATGCTGTAGTATAACACTGTCCAAGCTACAAAATCCTTTACTAATGCATTCTACAGGCAGCTACAAGAATGCATGGATTGTGCCACCCCAAGCAAAATCAAGACTCACTCCTCTGAGAAAAGGAAACCAGTCTGGTGGACTCATGCCATAAACAAGCTATACAATAGAAGGAGGGAACTAGTACAGAAAAGAGTAAAATCCCAAGAAGGGAAGACATCCCTGATCAGTATCAGCAAGAAACTACAATCCCTCATAAAATCATCCACGGCGAGCTTTGAAAGAAAAATTTCCAAGGACTCCAAAGATAACCGCAAGGCATTCTTTAGCTATGTCAAGAATCTAAGTGGCAATGCTCAGATCTGCTCAGAGTTAGTGCAGAATGGCATAAAATGCACTGAACTAACTGATATCGCCAACATCCTGGCAGACAGGTTCAGCGCAAACATCACCCCCCTCTCACCTCCAAAAGGGCCCATAGCCATACCAGAAGAATGTAGAGTCCCTGAAATCATAGACACTGAGCTTAAAACAGCTGTCTCCAAAGTCAAAAACTCAGCATCAATGGGACCAGACAGTGTCCCAGACTGCGTTCTACACAAGCTCAAAGACAAACTAACCCCTCACCTAAACACACTGTTCAAACTCAGCCTCTCCACAGGCTACATACCCATAGAGTGGCGCACAGCAATGATTATTCCGCTCCACAAAGGTGGAGCCACAACAGACCTTGGAAACTATCACCCTATAAGCCTGACTAGCTTGGTCTGCAAGGCTATGGAGTACATCATCATGGAACTCATTAACAGAGACATTGGGAACCTCCAAACACTGGACCCTACCCAGTTTGGCTTTGTTAAGGGCAGATCATGCCTCCTAAACCTGGTGGACTTCTTTGAGACAGTTACCAAGGTTATAGATGAGGTAAAGTTGGTACACACAGCCTACCTAGACCTTGCTAAGGCCTTCAACACCATTCCTCATTCTGGTATTATAGACAAGCTCACCAGCCTGAACATAAACCCCTACGTCACAAGATGGGTTGCCAACTGGCTCATGAACAGATCCCACATGGTGAGAGTTGCGGGAGCTAGGTCCATCTCTAAACTGGTTACAAGTGGTGTTCCCCAGGGCTTAGTCCTAGGACCCCTCCTGTTTGGCATATACTTCTCAGAGGTACAGGCAAGCACAGGAGGACTATGGCTGACCAAGTTCGCAGATGACTGCAAACTAGGGGCTATAATTGACTCTCCGGCTGACACAGACATCCTCCAAAAGGGTCTCACTGAGATGGATACCTGGTGTCAAAATCATGGCCTCAAGCTAAATGCCAAAAAGTGCATAGTCATCTCCTTTGGAAAAAACAAAGTACCCACAAACTACCACATAAGTGGTAGTCCCCTAAATACGGAAGACGTAATAAGGGATCTGGGGACCCACATAGATAGTAATCTCACCTTTGATAATCACATTGCCAAAGTGGTTAGAACATCCTTCTACATGGCCCACCTAATCACAAAAGGGTTCACATCCAGATCAAAAGAGGTCATTGTGCCCCTCTACTCATCACTCATCAGACCCATCTTAGAGTACAACGCCCCATTTGGGATGTACCTTACAAGACACCTGCAACAGCTGGAAAGACCACAGAAGTACCTCACCAAGAGGATCAATGGCCTCAAACAGATGCCCTATGCAGCTCGACTGATGAAACTCCAGTTGTACTCGGTTGCATACCATCTACTCAGAGGTGATCTCTGCCTGACATACAAGGCCATGTCCATCCCAGAATTGATGGACATGCTTCAAATAAAGAAAACCTTATCCCCTTGTGCCACACACTCTAGGGATCTAAACCTCACCGCAGTAATAAATAGGACGTTCTGGAGGTATAGATTCCTGTCCTAGAGACTTCCCATGCTTTGGAACAAGATCCCAATCTACATTAGGCAGAGCTCCTTGCTAACACTCTTCAAAGGAAACCTTGATGAGTGGATGAGAAACAGAAAGTTTACCTCGGGGATCACTTCAGTGGCTCTGCTGGACAGAGGCACAGGGAACTAATCTAAGGGGACAGCGAAAGCCAACACATTCTGGCTAGGCTTATAAATGCCTTTGGGCAGATAGCATAGTACCCACCTATGAACCTATGAACCTATGCCTTGCATTTGTTCATTTCCACTACTTTGGCCTCCTCCCACCTACAATAAAAGTGCTGCTTCATTATATCTTCATAAGTGCCCACAGATACTACATTTATGTTTGCACTTATGGTTGGAGTCATGCCTGAAATGCTTTCTTTATGACCAGTTTACTTATCCAGTTAGTAAATGAATAAATGAAAATCAAAACATAGCATTTAATGTTGCATTAAAGGATTTACCAGCCTGTTGGTTTGTACATGATCGACTGGTGTTTTAAGCTGTTTAATTTTAAAAAGCTGATAAAACTCTGTTATAACATTGAATGTAAAGGTTGTCCTTAGATCAGTCAAGATCCATTTGCAATCCTTATCCATTAAAACAGGATGACTCACACTTTACAGTGGCTTTTGCTGTCGCTCTGCAGAGAGCTACAACCTCAAGGTAAAATGTTGCAAGATCTTCTTCTAACAGTATGTAATGGTATCTATTACGAAACTTTTACTACAGACCTCATTCTATTGCTATCCTCTGAAATAGTTTCTCTGTTATGTAAAATGGCAGTAAATGACAGAGCAATCATACAATGATGACATTGTTGGCAGTCAGAGCAAGAAGTTCCACACATCTGAGGACGTTTGGTGAGAAAAACCTTGCCAGCACACTTTATTTTATTAGCATTCTCAGCTCCTGAGTAACCTCCCAAAAATGTGATTGTGGGCTAATTTTTATACAGTCTGCCTAAATGGTTGCCATACTAGTAGTTGCCAGATAATGTTCTGCCCTAATTGTCTGTTCTATAGAACAGATCATTAGTTATTTAGATGTTGGGGTAAGCAGTTGACACGGCTAAGGAAACACTTTCTATATCCCGAATATCACTTCTAGCATTCCTTAAAGTGGGTTCTTCCAATGCATCCTTTTTCATGCTGAGGTGCTGGCTCACATTAATTTCTATTAGGTTTCTCCTCCTTATGTTATTTAACTTGAAGTAAAGGCTTTTTTTTTCTTTTCCCATAAAAGCAAGTACAATTTTACCAGTGCCAGGCAATATTGTAGCTTCAATAATGTCCAGTTGTAAAAAGGTACATCCATCACTAATTTCTCCCCCCCCCCCTCAATCTCTCCCTCTCAATCTCTCTCTCTCTGTCTCTCTCTATACATACATATATATCTGTAATCTCTAGATTTTCCTACTGGTTCATTTCTAACAAAAATATACTGTCAGTATCCGCTTTTCCACATCTTGGGATATGGCGTGAACTTTTACCTATCCTAGCCTTGATCAGAAGCCTGAATGTTAAACAATGTCATGCAATTATTTCATCAATTAAATTAAAAACCAGACTTTTATTATACTATACTATATTTATTGCTGTCTGAAGTATGAACATGTATCATTTCCGTACTTTTTTCAGTATTTTTAACAACTATGCTTACCACAACCCTGAGTCAAGTAGGGCCTATAATGAATTATCCTCAACCACAAGTTATATTTTTGAATATTGCTGCATCTGATGAAATTAGATTCTATAACTTCAGTGCATATTGACTTGCTATGTGTGCATGTGCAGGAAATATGTCTAATTGCACTGGTTTTTATAAGGTGGACAGTTTTGGCTATATGCTAAAGGTGATAACATTTACAACATTTCATTTTTTTTCAAATTTATATCGAATCTCACTTTCCTGTATGAGTTTGTAAGTACTGCCTTTGCATACTTTCTCTTCCCTAGTTTTACCCTCAAACCAGCTTTACCAGTTTTCAGTGGGTTGACTCCATAGCAAAGGTGAACTGCAGTGGGTTATCTCCATAGCAAGGGTGGTCAAAACAGAGCACTTGTCCTAGGTGTCAACCTTAAGGGTGCAGAGAAGGTTAAAAAAGTTTGAAGCTTACGCATTGAAAAATTAAGCAATCATGATCTCAAAATATCATGTATATTGTTCACCAAACTTTTCTGTGTTTTAAAAGACATTCAAATTACATTCAAAAAATGACAGACTGACAAACAGCTTACAAGCTGTCTTAAGCCTTCACAGACACATTTTCTCAGAGAATTAGTAAACGATCAAACTATTCTTTAAAGTGTTTAATAATTTACAACCTGTCAATGCACAGTCACATTTGCAATCATTTACAAACAATTTGGGTGAGGGTGCTGAATTTTCGTGCTGCTCCAGTATCACATTCCATTACTACATTTCTTGGTGTCCTTCAGTGGTGCAGTAACTGTTAGCTCATCGGCCATGATATCACATTCTAGCATGATAGTCAGTTGCTTGCTATAATAGGATTTACGTGGTTAAACCATTTTTCATTTGTAAAGAATGAAAAAAATTGTAAAAATGTGTTAGAAATTCACCAATTCAATGATTCATAGAGCAGGCTTGTCCTGTAGCTGAAGTCGCTTGTCGACAAGATGGAGGAGGTCAAGCATATATGATCTTTCGCATTTTTCAAATGAGTAGACCTAGGGTGTGAAATCACTACTTGAACTGTCAGAATAACAATGTTAAGATCTCCTTCTTCGGCTTCCTATAATCATTTGCAGCAGCAGGTTTTGGCTAAATATAGATTTTTGGAAATGTCCTAAGAAATGGAGTAATGATTTTTTGCTCATTCATTAGCTCGCCAGCCTTCTTGCTCTGTTTCCATTTCCATCTTTAGGGTTTAGTTTATTCAAGAAAATGCTCAGTGTAGTCATTTGTGAGTTAGTTTTTTTGTGTCATTCTGGATTGAGGCTCCTACCTTTAGCCAGGAATCTGAATTCCTGTAAGGCTGACCTATCTTGTTGAAGTATAGTAAGTTTGCTGTAGCTTGTTTCATTTGCCTGAGTGCTGTAGAGCCTGTTTGCTATAGATTTGTTTTCATTTGCCTGTCTGAGTACTGTAGAGCCTGTTTGCTATAGATTTGTTTTCATTTGCCTGTCTGAGTGATGTAGAGCCTGTTTGCTATAAATTTGTTTTTATTTGCCTGTCTGAGTGCTGTAGAGCCTGTTTGCTACAGATTTGTTTTCATTTGCCTGTCTGAGTGCTGTAGAGCATGTTTGCTGTAGATTTGTTTTCATTTGCCTGTCTGAGTGCTGTAGAGCCTGTTTGCTATAAATGTGTTTTTATTTGCCTGTCTGAGTGCGGTAGAGCCTGTTTGCTACAGATTTGTTTTCATTTGCCTGTCTGAGTGTTGTAGAGCCTAATGCATGGCTGCAGTATAGTGTAAGAACTGTTGAGTTCTTCATACTGGCATTTGCTTAACTTGTTACCACTGATAAAGCATGAGCAAATTTCTGGATCACCTATTGGTCCAAGTCTCTGCATATTATTTTCATAAATATCTACATGTTAACAGTCTTTTTAAAACATCCTCATGTAACAAGGTTGGTGATTATGACCTCATGGAAAGTTGATCAAGACACAGGAGTCATGAAACTGACCACCTGTTCAAATGTAGTGAGCAAGAAAGGAGCAAACAGTGTAAAGCAGTTTACTTTTGATAAATACCAGAGCCAATAAGTTCAGAAGGCTTACTTCAGCATGTTAATCAAAATATGGTCTTTAGTACAGTAAGAAGGAAGCACAAAAACAGCCTCACTTACCCAGTACTGTTTATTTGACAGTTTTAAGTTCATATGCATGGGCATGCCTAAAATCCTTTGGAAGCACCTCATTGGTCTATGGACCTTATTTAAACGCGCATTTGTGCATCATTTCTTATTTGTACTTTTCTTGTTCCACTGAGGAAAGCCATGTTAGGCTGAAACCGGTCTGGATTATTGAATTGTTCGATATGTATTAAAACACTTAAGTTTTACCTTAGTGTTGTTGTAGTTTTGCTGCTGATATATACTGAGTTTTGTGCCGGCATTTTTTCAGTTCATATGCATAACCCAGACAAAATTCTCCTTGTTAGTTTTAGTAGCATGTAAGGGTAAACTTAACACATAGTCTATGCAGTCATTTTTTTTCAGAACTTAGCAAATGTGTGTGCAGAACCTTTTAGGAATTTGTAGATGAACATTTATCTTCCTTGAGAAGAAATAGCTTTGCCAAGGCTGCATCAACACTTTCGGGATACAGTCCTACTCTGTCTGAAATACAAGTAGCTAACTTTCTAGACAATCTAATAAACATTTATTTATGTAGTGATTTTAGAAGTAAAGTCATCTTTTTTATGTCTTTTTGGGGATAAACTCTTGGCTAGGCTTGTAAGGGCCCCAGGCCCATTAGCCTAATTGTCTTCTATGATCCTATGATCCTATGATGTTAGGTTTTCTATACAATGTAACAGCATCATATAAGAACCTTTCCTTTCTGCTCAGGTTAACAAACTGACGCCGTTTATCACACCTAGCTAAAAAAGGGTATGTTTGATCAAAATGCCATCCTCAGAGCGTAGTGAGCTTTTTGAGTTAACTTCTTAAAGACAAAACTTAGTAACTGAAGCATCACAGTCTTTAATAAAAACACTTCCCTGACACTCAAACAAATTATTTCCCCCAGCGATTCCTTCATTAGTTTGCATTAAATATGCGCAAGCATAAAAATATCACAATAGATTATTTTGTCAGCGATCAGTTCAACAGTCTGACCATGAATATACAAGCACTTCCCTGAGAAACAAATTAATTAATTTCTTCCAGCAACCCCTTCAGTAATATGTCCTGGCATTCCCAAGCACCAAATTGAAACATTTACCCAAGTGTCCCCTTCAATATCATGCCCTAGTATGCACAATCTCTAAAATGAAAATTCACCCACGCGACCTCTTCAGTAATATGTCCAGGTATACATAAGGACCAAAATGAAACATTTTCCCAAGTAACCCCTTCAGTAACATGCTTTAGTATGCATGAGCACTAAAATGAAACATTTCCTGAAGTGACCCCTAAAGTAATATGTCGAGGTATGCACAAGCATTAAAGTGAAACATTTCCTCAAGTGACCCCTTCAGTAATATGTCCAGGTATCCACAAGCACTAAAATGAAACATTCACCCAAGTGATCCCTTCCACAATATGTGCAGGTATGCACAAGCCCTGAAATGAAACATTTCCCCAAGTGACCCTTTCAATAATGTGTGTAGGTATAGAAAACTGTACCTGTCTGTTAACAGTAAGCACATTCTAATATAGAGATCCACTAGTGATACCTGACCAACCAAATTCTGACTTTCTGAAACACCAAAAGCTAATGCCTGAACGATAAAAGGGCTAAACGTTAAATGCTAAGCATTGTTTAAAAGGGGGAGACAAACCTCTTTGTACACCCAATGTGGGGTACTTTCCCTACCCCCTGAACTTATATATACTAACTCCATGGTTGCAAAAGGAAGAAATCTCACAAAGAATTACAGCACACTGGCAATAAGTATTGCATGCAACATTTAAGCATAAAACACTACTGCTGCATAGTGACACATTATATATGCTGGTTCTGATCAAAATGCCTTTGATAATGGCATATAGCAATAAGAAAAAAACACTCAGTAGACTGACACTAGTCTGAAAGATGTTGTGAAATTGACTGCGAGATGTGACTAACTTTTAGTGGTGCTATATATACATATCTACACACATACACACACACACACACACACACACACACACTAACACACACACACACACACATATATATATATATATATATATATATATATACGTGTATGTATGTATAGGTTTACTATCAAAATCTCAAATGTCAAAATACATTTTGTACACAAACACTGACAAAAATTCAGAATTCCTGAATACTAATTAGGTAAACATGTCCAAAGCACACCAATTCAAAATGATTCAACCAACGGCTTCAGCATTTCCAAAAGTTTACCTGCTGGCACTTACCTGCCTGCTTCCCAGCAGTACCAGCGTATGCAGTTCAGTAGTGCACATAACTTTAATTCATACCCCCCATGTGGGGGTCTGCGCCCACCACACCCCCTGAAAATTACATATTCCAACTCCAGGATCGCACTAAAGTGAGGAAAAGGGTAAATTTTCTGATCTGCACTGTACAGCGATCTCTATTCGTAACATCGACCTCATATGAGCAAATGCACAGTGGCATTCGCTAAGGACATTTATAGAATTGCAATTCAGCAATACTGGATTCAGCCAATACACATTCAGCATTCCCATGCTCGCCTAACTGTACTTCTACATTTTGACAGTAAACATATGTAAATATATATATATATATATATATATATATATATATATATATATATATATGTCTCTCTATATATACTATTTATATCTGTCTATATATATATATATATATATATATATATATATATATTTATATTTATATTTATATATATATAATAAAATAACTTAAAACACCCTGACCACGAGAAATGAACCTCGAACTATAAAACAAAAAAATATATAGTTCAAGGTTCGTTTCTCGTGGTCAGGGTGTTTTAAGTTATTTTATTATAGTTTATCTTCTTAGTCTCGCAAGTTGTCGGCTATTTAATAAATATATATATATATATATATATATATATATATATATATATATATATCTATATATATATAGTTACTTATCTAAGCATCAAATTATTATAATAGAGAATGTTATAACATCGAACCTGGAACACTGAAAACCATGTCTTCTTTTTCATTAAAATTAAGTACTGTCCTGATTGCGGTATAATGTAAAGTACTTGATATCTGCCTTAATACAAGTTACATGAATTTCACCTTGCTACATCAGTAATCAAATGACCCAGAGAAATTTAGTCCAAAATCTTCAAGAATGGTTACAAAATACCTGTCTTCATGATGAAAAGGATTTATAATATATCAGATACAGAAATATACGAGAGTTGAATAAAGCCGTGTGGTATGCTTAAAATACTTCCAGTAATATTTTACACTATAGACATAATAAATAAATTAGTAATCTGACAGCAGCAAAGCTTCCATCATATAGCGTACAGATAATATCTTGCACTGATTGGCTGTGCATGAAATTGTATACATTTGAGGAAATGCAGTTGCGGTCCATCAGCCTGTTTTTTACTTTTTCATTCCAGTTCCTGTTTTTTTTCATGACACTTAGTACAGTGCCCTTCAGGCAATGCAGTATCCTCCTGTTCCATTCCTCTCCATCCTTCACACTGGGAAAAATGTGAATAATTGCATATAAATCATTTATTCCTGCAGTTTACTGCATCTCATGTGCCAGGTGTGAAATGCACAACAAAATATCTCAGACTTCTATATGACCAGGACTCGCCGACTATTCTTTTGTCAATCTGGTGGTGTATTTTTAACAAAATATAGTCTTTGAAAGTACAACGTTGAGCAGATACTTCTCCTGCCTAGCACAGTGCAAAAATGTCGACATCCCTGATTTATGTTAGTTTTAGCAATGTGTAACATGCAAGGCAGTTTGGAAATTGCATTTCAGGTTAATGCAGATTAGCAGACATTAAACAAAGGGTACAGAAGCAGTATTAAAATTTCAAGTAAAAGGTGAATTGCCTGCTGGGAACTCTCTGTGGTGATTAATAAAGAAAAGTGAGGAATAGCTGTTAAACTGTGATGAAAGGAGCTCCGGCAAACATATGCAATTAGTGATGCTTGACCATGACTTAATTTGAAGCAGAGAGCTGTTTCATTGGTATATACTTCAAAATAATTATTATTCAGAAATTATTATTAAACCAAAAACAGTGCATGGTATGCAGTGCATGATATGAATCAAAATAGCTCATGTTATGAATGTTAGCAACAAAATTTTATTTTCTTTATAAAGCAGTATTTGCACAGTACTATTTTGTAAGCCAACATTTGTTTCTCTTCACATCTGGAATTTCGTTTCCCTTTCAGTAGGCCTGGTCTTGTAATCAGTAAGCAAGATGCTTTAAAAGCAGAGTGCATATGGTGTTATACATGCCCGCGTTATAGAATTTATAGCAGGCACCTTATGGCAGCATTCTGTAATTTTTTTTCCATTGCAGAGATTTTATGTAAACAGGACATTGAACTTAAAAGATTAATGGGATGTGGTAAACAATTCTAATACATAGTGAAAAGAATTTTATTACAACTGATGGTGTCCTTATATTGGCAATCTGGTCTAAAGTTTATATGGGTAACATTGTGTTCTCATCTGTTTTTTTATGTGAAAGCATTTAAACATTTTACACTTTGATAAGTCAAAGAGCTGGCACTATGAACAGAATATGAAGTAAGTGTAGCACAGATAAAACAGATTTGGAATTCAGTTGTAGAAGAACTTCTGCATAAGCTGTGCTGACGTGTTTATTTTTATGCTGTGACTTTATCCACTAGGTAGTAATTGAGCTGCAAAATTAGACATTTTCATTTGTAATCATTCCTATAGCTGAACATGTTAAAATTGCTCATTTGTTGCTTGGACTAATACTTCTTTTGATGCCTCACTTTATCTTTTCTCAGACAACATGTGTCTTTAGCATGATTCTTTCAAATTTTAACTTCCAGTCTAACTCTATTGTACTTCCATTCTTCAGAAAGTATGCTAGTATTTGTGACTAAATGATACCTTTGAGGTAGACTAAAGGATGTAGCATGTTTGTCCTCCTATATTTATCTCTGGAGGCTTGACATCTAAAATGGAGTGCAGTGCTACAATTAAGGTTTCACTGACAATGTTTACAGTGCCATAGCTCACTCATGGCAGCTTTTGTAACAGTTTAGCTGGCTTTGAAGTAATATGTATGCATGTATATGTGCATGTGTGCATATATATGTATAAATATATATATATATATATAGAGAGAGAGAGAGAGCTGTAGAGAGATAGATATTCCTAAACTGATGTTGCATTTCTTTCACAGTTAGAATACCACTTTGCAGCCTCAAAAATGTTCGTTCAGGAATTCCTATGAACATCTGAAGTTAGAGAAAAGAGTGGAATATAATACTTTAAACTCTATCATCTGATGGACAAAGATGGATTCATACGTTTTGAAAGCTATAAAGTTGTGTTGTTAACAGAATGGCCTGGCACTATGCAAAAACTGAGATGCTATTTAGAGTTAATACTACAGACTTGCTTGGATAGACTGTGTCATATTGTGCAGTTCCCTGTGTTTATCAACCACCAGTACTCTAAGCATTTACTTATAAAGATACAGTGCATACTTTGTTTGTCTGCAGCAAATCTCAGTTATCATTCTTTCCTGCAGTAATCCAGCTTAACCCTGTCACTTTACATTTGTTCCATGATTACAGGATACTTTCTTTATTAAAACATGGCTCTGTAGTAATCCCTGAGAAACCACCAAAGATGAATTCTTTCTCTACCACTTCATTTTGTTTAGTGCTTTTTTATTGACCTTCCAGTTAAACGATTTCTAAACAAGTTAGCAAAACCAAATATGAAACCTATTGTTATTTTCCTGTTATTAGAAAGCTTCTTATTTGAAATACTGTAAAATTATTTATGAGAGGTGAAACAATTTATATGTACAGCTACTCTGACTAGTTTGATGTATTTGCATTTCAGTATTATTGTGTCATGGGGGTGCATTTTCACATGCTTTGTTTTATACTGCTGTTTATTAAAACTGCTGTTTGCAGCCCTTTCACGCATAAGTGTGCATGTCCAAGTCTAAAGTAATATGCCCTAGCCTTCCCAGTAAACTAATGCAAACAGCTGCTAACTGAAATGAAACAGGAAATGTTTTGTCACCATCTTTCTCTCCAAAGAGCAGTAACAGCTTAGCCATTGAAACAGCAACAGATTAAATGTTTATATTACTACATGTGAGAGGAAGATTTAAAAAGTGCTGTGTTTTAAGGTTTAGAAATTATATCAATTGGATTATTCTTGTTTTAAGGTAAAAAACTAATATCAATTGGATTATTCTTTAAAAAAAATCCTTTTTAGACCTGTGCTTGTTTTAGACACACAGTGTGATTGTGGCTCAGCTAATATTCATAGGTTCATAGGTAGGTACTAGGCTATCGGCCCAAGGGCCTACGTAAGCCTAGCCAACAAGGTTCCCTGGCTTATGCCACCCAAAAAAGTTATTATTCTGTGCCACTGTCGAGCAGAGACACAGAAGTGATCCCCGGGGTGTATTTCCTATTTCCCATCCACTCATCAAGATTTTTCTTGTACAGTGCTGGGTAGTCCATTCCAGAGTATGGTAAGTCTCTGGGACATGAATCTATACCTCCAGCATGTCCTGTTTATTGTGGTGACAAGGTTTAGGTCCTCAGATTGTGTAGCTTGGAGGGATTGGGATTTCTTTAGATGTAGCATGTCCAACAGCTCTGGGTTTGACATAGCTTTATATGTTAGGCAGACATCACCTCAGAGTAGGCGATATGCTACCGATAATCTTTCAGTGCTATGTTCTTTCCCTTCTTTGAGGAATGTTTCAGCTTTTCCTGTTTGATAAGCACAGGTCCTGCCTACTGTAATAAGGCTGTGCTACTGATCCTGCTGTGACATGAGGGGTGACAAGCTCATTTGTTGAATATCTTTCCATTTATTTATTGAATCTGCAGCTTTTGATTGTAATATGCCACTGAGATGGCTTCAGGCCCTGCCCTCTCCCAGTTGCCATGTAAGATGGCTTTAGGCCCTGCCCTCTCCCAGTTGCCATGTAAGATGACTTTAGGCCCTGCCGTCTCCCAGTTGCCATGTATACAACAGCATTGCTCAAGCCTGTGTATGATTGCATGTAGGAATGCACCTGGGTGTACCTGAGTGTGAATTATTTAAAGTAAACAGTGTTCATTTCTCAGCCTATGTTAAACAATGATGCTTCAATTAGACACTCTGTTCAAGAAAAGGTAATGTGCCATTAGCTGATCTGCTATCATCCCCTGCCAGTCTTGCCACTTGTGTATAGTAAATCTCAGTAACATGCTGTCCAGCAGTAATCCTGCTTAACTCTGTCACTTTACATGTATTACATGATTACAGGATGCCTTCAATTCAAAACTATAGTGGGGGGCTTGGGAGGTGCTAGTTTACATTGGGGTAGGGGAGGAATGGATGTTCTTCTTAAGATTCATTAAATGTTAAAGGGGACTTTCAAATTTGTGTGAAATACTGAGGACAGCAAATAGTACAGGGGCAGAGTCCAAGTAAGAAAACTACTGTAGAAAAGAAGAAACTTACATCATCCAAGGCATGATAAGGAGGACTTAGTTCAAAGCTTATTTGATGACTGGAAATGAAAAAAATAATTATTTTTTTTAATTATGGGTGGTGGACAGCCCAACCAGTGTGCCTGTTGCAAACAGAGCATATACAAATAGAAAAACATCCTTTTTATTGGCATATGCTGGGGGGTTAGCAAAATATGAGAGAAATCAGGTATGTTCTGCAAAACTAAACAAACAGAAACATACCTTGACTAACATCAAGAAAACCCATACAAAACTCGGCCTACTCTACAGGAATAATCACTTCCTCTCTCCCTCCACTAGACTTACCCTGGCCACTACCTATCTTCTCCCATCTCTTCTATATGGCGCTCCACTACTTACTAATCTATCTTCCACTCTCACCTCCAAACTAGAAGTATGCTACAACAAAATCTCCAGGTTTGCCACAAAAGCAAAAACCTCCTCTCACCATTGCTCCTCCCTACTAACTCTAAACTGGCCTGAACTCCCAAATCACCTAGACGTCCTCCAAATTGTCTCAGCCCACAAGTTAATATTTCAACCCACCAGCTGCCCTTCTTTGTCTAATATCCTCCTACCTTATAGCCCCCCAAGACCCCTTGGATCCACTCATCAAAACCTTATTACCACCCACAAACCTAAATGCCCTGCTGGTCAACTTTTACTCTCCTACACCCTAACTAAAAAATGGAACGCCCTGCCCTCCACTTTGAGGGCCTGTGACAACTTAAACACCTTCAAAAGACTACTCCACTCCTACCTATTTCTTCACAGAAAAAGTAACTGCACTCCTCTCCCCACACCTCCCAACCTCCCCTCTTCCTTTTCTCCTAGCTAACCTTCTTCCCTTCTAAACCTCTCAGTTATAATATATCTTCTTATTTGAATGCAATTTATATGAATTTTTTCCTATTGCTATTTCAATTTGTTTATGTAACTTACAATGTGATACTTCTATATGTTATATAAGTTGTTATGCGGAACTTCGCTTCTTAACCAAAATGAAAATTATATACTTTATGTAACTTTTTATGTGGAGCTTTTCTCACCGGGCCTCCACTGAAAACGGGCTCTTGAGCCCAGTGGAACTCCCTGGTCACCAAACTGGAATAAATAAATAAAATAAATAATAATACCTGATTTTCCTTGCATTTTCTGCTGTCCTTATAAAATCCTGACTTTTTAAACAAAAAAAAAACAAAAAAAAAACCCAGCATCAGAGGGTCTGTTGCTTCTTCAGCAGTGCACTGATGTGCTAGCGAGTATGGGAACACAAGCCCCATACACATGCACAGTACATTAGCCAACAGAAGAGAATGTGGAAGAAGTGCCATTATACAAAGACATTAAGAAAGGTAAGTAATGTAATGTATAAAAGCAATAATTCACTCCTGTTCATGGGTTTATCAGGATTTACCCACTGCTGGCTTTGTTTAATCAGTTGGGCTTTGCCCTCATGATCAAACCACACCAGCCATTGATAAATCAAGATATACCTATGCATAGTCATGGATTTTTACTTTAAGATTTTACCATGTGTAATCTATTATTGACTGGATCCATATGTCCAGCAGAGCGCACTATGACAACACTCTAGCAAGAGACAGTATCACACAGTTTTCTTAAATAATCAGTAGGTCATATCTCTACATAATGAGCACAACACACTTACTGTACATGGTAGTACAGTCAAATAGAGAAAAATAGATCAAGGTACATAAAACAGTTTTCAGGGGGTCATAGATGCAAGAAGATAAGAAGTAGACTCTAACATCATTTTCATGATCCTTGTAGAAGCAGAAGTTTGGAAAGACAGCAAAGTTAAATTTGATAGTAAGTCAGAGATGGCAATAAAATACAGAAGAAGAAATTGGCCTAAACTGAAAGATTCAAAGAAAAGAGCTTTGGCAAAGTTGTGTTCTTATTTAGACAAGTTTTTTTTAAATGTGTTTATTGGTTTCAACATACAGTCAATAAAACATAGTAATTTATACAAGCAGTTAACAAATAGAAACTTTTAGCATTCATAAAACAACAAAAGTATTTACAAAGACATCCACAGGTTAATACATCATCTAACATAACTATAATACATTATAAAGGTTCTAAGTCTTTTTTTAACAAACTTTGTAAAGTATCTCACATATTATAACTGGTTGTTTCCCTAGAAGTTCTTGATTTAATAGTCATTAGGTCCATTTGACATACCTCTATCAAAACATTTTTAAACTCATTAAAAGAAGAAGGGGAATCTGATATCCAATTTCTAGTTATAATCTTTCTAGCCACTGCTAGAATTTACCATAATAGGTGAAGTTTAATCTTTTTAACACATTTTGGTATGGGGGTATTGAGGAGGATTAGTGATTTAGATATTGTAAAATTATCTTTTTAAGATACTGTAGAAAAGTATTAATTGATGTCCAATATTCCTTCAGTTTTATACAATCATGAAACATATGTGCCCAGTTAGCATTTATTTCTGTGGTACGTCGCTTACATATGTTATCTTTTTTTATTAATTTTGCTCATTATTAGAGGGGTGTAAAAGGACCTGTGTAAGAATTTCCAGGCATAAAGTTTCAGTTTAATTGAGGAAGTTGTTTTCGAAGCAGATTCCAGTATATGACTTATCTTGTTGTTCTGGGGGCTCTCTACTCATGGATTTGAAGTAGTTCCAGTAATTTCCTGGACAGCTGAAGGTTTAATCTCTAATAAGTTTGTGTATGTGAAAAAGCTTGCCTTTATCTGAAACCTTCTGTTGTAGATTTAGTATCATATAATCTATCAGTATTGGAACAGATTCTTTAGTTATCAGTGTTATCAAGTCTAGTTTATTAGAAAGATATTGTCAGAAAGCCTGCATCTCTAACCAACACATTTCATCCAAATCAGATTCTTGAGTTAAAAAAATCTAGATTTTTAACTTTGTTATCCTGCAGCATCTGATGCCAGTACATTAAATTATTTTGCCTGAATATTAAAGTTTTATGTGGGTTAGATGATAAGAGTATATCTTGTGTATAAGTTATGAGAAATAAAATGAAGATCTATTCCTTATATTTGGGATGTTTATATATAAAGTTACAAAAAGTAATAATAATATTTATTGGGTAATTTGATGTGTGTCTCGGTGTTATGGGTACAGTGCAAAATTCTTTGAGTATCCATAATATGGGACTATTTATAATAATATTTTTGTGTGTTAGTGGTATACTAGTTAATTCCGTGCCTATTAATTCCCAATATTTTTTCCACATCACAAAATATGAATTATCAATTAGTAGAGCTATAGTTTTGATAACAGAGGATATAGAGTATAGATCAAAATCAGGAAAGGCTATACCTCCTTGGGACCAATTATTGATATGTGTCCTTAATGCCAATCTAGGTCTATGACGTGCCCAAAAGAATTTCAACATTAATGTGTTTAATTTTTTAATTAATGTTTTGGTGGGTGGGAGTAGTATTGATTATATTACATATAATATCTTCGGGAATATAATCATTTTTATAATTGTAAGTCTTTCTTCCATGGAAAATAGGATATTATTCCAGCTTTTAAACAGGGTTTGTATGTTTTCAAGACATTTATTATAGTTATATTGAATAATTGATTTAATATATTTTGCTAAGATAATTCCTAGATAAGTTATATGACCAGAACTGGGTATATATTTATGATAAGCTTTTTTAAAACTATTTTTTCCTAAATGTATTGGCAGAATCTTTGTTTTTTCTTCATTAAACATCAGACCTGATATTTTCTTAAAGGCTGCCATTGTGTCAAATAATGACTGTATAGAAGAGTTGTTTCCTGTTGATGTAATTTATACATCATCAGCGAAAAGCTGAATTTTAGATACTGTATTTTCATTTATTTTAAATCCTTCTATGTCATTACTGTTTCTAATTAAATTGGCCCAGGACTCCATTATTAGGGTAAATAATAAAGGGGAAAGTGGACATCCCTGTTTAGTTCCTTTCAATATGGGTATCTTTTGAGAGACATATGTGCCAATTTTTATGTATGCTAGTGCTCCTTTATATAGATTTTCAATCTGATTTACAAATGCATCAGAGAATTTTGTACACCTTAGCAAGATAAACAAGTAGTCCCAGCTCACAGAGTCAAATGCTGATTTTAAGTCAAGGCTAATTAGTGTCAGATTCTTCTTATTTTTATTTGCATAATCTATTAAAGTTGACATTCTTCTTATGCTGTCAAAAGTATTTCTATTTATAATAAAGTCTGTTTGATCTGTGTCAATAATGTTTGGAAGAATTGTCTTTAATCTGTCAGCAAATATGTTCATAAACATCTTGTAGTCAACATTGAGCAGTGAGATGGGCCTATATGATGAGCACCATGTAGGGTCTTTATTGGATTTCAGAACTGGTGAGATAAAAGTGTATTTCCAAGATGGGGGGATAGTAAAATCAGTCTGAGCTGCTAGGAAAACATTATGTATTAATGCGTGGACATTTTTAGAGAATATTTTGTAAATCTCAGGAATTATACTGTCGTTACCAGGTGCTTTGTTTAACTTTGTTTATTTGAGTGACAATGTCTGTATATGAGATGCTCTTATCCAATGACTCAGTCTGTTGTTTATTAAGTTTTTTTTCCATGTATGTGGTAATGAATTTCTTTATTTTATTTTTTGGGTCTGTATTAACTCTGTCATTGTTCATTTTATGAAAGTAATCCTTAAACTCATCTAGAATTTCTGATAAATTAGAAACATTTTTTCCCCCGTGGAAAAAAATCTAAATGATATGATTTTGTTTGTTACGTTTTTTTATTTTACTTTTATTTAAATATTTGGGATTTATTAAATATGTTAGGAATTTATATTTCTCTAGGGTTATTTTGATTTTGTGATTAAAATTTCTTTGTACTTCTCATTTAACTTATTTATTTCTTCTATAATATTTTTATTTGTGATATTTCCCTTACTATTGAGCTTAAAAGTGTCTAGCTTATTTTGTATGTCTGGAAGATCTTTGTCCCATGTTTTCCTTTTATTATTATACCATCTTATACTTTGCCCATGTAGATATGATTTCAGAGCATCCCATGTATATATATATATATATATATATATATATATATATATATATATATATAAAATCAAAATATCTGGTCTAGTGTTTATTTCTAGGAAGTTTTGTGTCTCCTTATTTATAAATTCTTTGAATTTTTGTAGTTGAGCAAAGTTATGTTCTGAAGCATTTGATATATAAAAATAATGGAAAGACTCTGTGGAGGAAACTACAGAATAAAATCAAGGCTAAGAGATGTTAGCAGTGTATTTCTGTAAAGAGATAATTAAAAGCAAGGCTACAACTATGTGAATAGTTCTACTCAGTTATTAGTGAGTGGTTTTGTTCAGGACCATCGGTATTACTGTTTACCAAACTCCTACACCAGAAAATGTTAGTAGGAATGCTTACATGCTTGTCAATATGAAAAAAAGAGTTTCCAGTAAAGAAGCAACGGTAGAAAAAAAAGAAGAAAGTGCTGTAAACATTCAAGCTTTCATGAGAATGAGGTCTTTGGGGATAAGGGCTAGACTTAAAAAATATATATAGTTTAAAGACAGAAGCAGTAGTCAAGAGAAATGGTACACATCTCTGGAGTGATTATACTGAATTATAGGGTTTGTTATGAATTTGGGCCATCAAATGAGACTAATTTACAGATTTTGTAATTCTGAGTGTTTTGTAAACGTGAAAATGTTAGTTGGGGTGAGTTGAGTATGTGAAGGAAAGAGTATTTATACGTAATGCAATGCTTTGAGGTAAAATAATGCCAAGAGATGAACCTGATATGATGAAAAAGTATTATAAGTAGAGAGAATTACTTGGAATGGAAGTTGGTGCTCTCTCTGGTAAGGGGTGAAGAAAATTAAAAGACTACACAAATTATAAGGGTGCAAATCATTATATTCAGTGATAGAGAAAAAAAAAACAATCTAATTGCTAAGGGTTGGAAGGGCAACAAAGACAGGTAGGGAATACAGTTCTCTAAATTTGCAGAAGAGTATTGTCAGCATCACCAGCATGGAGCAAAAGAGAAGATATTAGAAATGTATAGAAAGCAGGAAGGGCAATATACTCCATATTTTAATGCCCTGCTGTTAAAGGTCTTGATCACATAAGCAGTATATATTTTTTCTGGGCTCATTGAGGGGTGATATCAGGGCGGCCACGGTGGTGCAGCAGTTAGCATTGTTGCCTCACAGCAAGAGGTTCTCCAGTTCGATCCTCTGCTGGGGTGCCTTCCGTGCAGAGTTTGCATGTCCTCCCTGTGGTCGCGTGGGTTTTCTCCGGGTGCTCCGGTTTCCTCCCACATCCCAAAGACATGCTGTAGGTGGATTGAACACTCTAAATTGGCTCTAGGTATGCATGTGTATGCCTTCTGTGGAAGGTTGGGTGCCGGGCTGGTAACTCGACACTGTAAAACTCTACTGCCAATCATGAGCGGACAGGTGATCCGCTGTGGCGACCCCTAACTGGGAAAAGCCGAAAGAAGAAGAAGACTGAGGGGTGATATCATTGTTTTTGACTGTTTCTTTGCATATAACATGTTTTCAAATGTTAGCTCATTTCAGTATTAGTTAGGCCTGGATGTTCATTAAGTTGTTATAGTACAGTGCCTGTTGAGTGGTCATCCCAATGTCTAATGCTCATGGGGTGGTCAATCTAAGGTCTTAGGATTCTATTCTTTCGTGGAGATTCATAGGCAATTTTAATATTCATGCTGATGTTTTTTTTTTTTTTTACTAGAATAGTGCAAAATATGCCATTGAGACAGTACTGTTATCCACAGTGGTTAAACCATATGAACTGTATGTGTGCAGATTGATGATATAATCTTATTTACAAATTACTACAGCATGACAAAAACGTTTTAAAAGTACCACTGCAGTGCATGTGGCTTTGTATTTTCAGTCAAGATGGCTGCCAAGGTAATGACAGAGATCCCATCCATTGTGCCCAGAAGAAGGAAGGAGAAAAGCTGCTATAGAGAGGAGCAAATATAAACATGAATAGGGAGGAAGAATCACTTTAATTATGGGCTGCAATATTTTGATACTCTACTGTACCCTTGAAATGTGGTAACCCATCATACTCAAAATATACTGTCTACAATGAATGCTGTTTTGTTAATGCTTCTCACTTTTCAGCTTTGTGTACCTAACCCTCATTGTTATAATGGAAAACGTGTCCCTTTTTTAACGGCAACCACCCACTGGTTTACTCTTGAGATGTACACTATGGCACTTCTGCTTCCTGGCTTTTGCACTAGTTACTTTATACAGATATTTTCTTTTTCACCTTTGTCCCCTTTGCCTTACATCTCTGAATATGAGTGCATTTCTGCCTTTTGGTGCTGTGCTCTAGTTAACTCACATTAATAACTACACTAGCTGCATCTGTTCCCTTTTATTGTCCTTGGTAGTTAACAAATACAGTCCACAACAGCAATAGCAGCATGATTCGTTGTTCTGAGTGGAACATTACTTTAGACTGTCAGCCTTTGTATTATCAGCAAGTGTGCTTCCAGATGGGTAGTTCTCAACTGTCCAAATTTGGCAGAATGTCCAGATTTTTGCTTTACATTTGTGGTTTTCTTCATAAAATGTGTGTTTTTCTGGCAAATCAGTGAGGACTGAATTCAGAATTCTGATGTTGGAGCTCACTAATTAGTGTCCAGAAATTCATAGCAATTTCTGTTTTGCAGTCTTTTTATGTAATTAAATGATATTTTTGATGCCAGTCAGGTTTTTGTAATGGATAGAGAAAAAGTATGAAGTATAATATGTCAAGTTTGCAAATAAAGTTGGAATTCAGTATGTAGGTTTATTGGCATTATTTTATTCCAGTGATGGCGAACCTATGACACGCATGTCAAAGGTGACACGCCACTTCATTTTGGGAGACACACCAGCATTCACCAACACCCGAGTTACCAAAGAAACTGCTTTTGCATTTGTTGCTTGTGTGAAGTGCATTGCATTATTTTGTGCCAGGAGCCCGTTCAACAACATTGCTGCAGAGGTAAGGAAGTTATTAACCTCACAGACTATTTTGGTATGCTATCTCGATACAGTCTGCAAAGGGCAGTGCTGAGATTGTTTTCTTTTCGTGGTTACACTTTTGCAAAGGGCAAGTAGTCTGCCTTTCTAAGCATGTGCTGTTTTACATTCCTCTCAACTGTCCCTCTAAATCCCTGCTAAAACTGGCAACTTTTTACACTTAATAATGACAATAATTAGATTTATAGACTCATTTTACTTCAGAAAATGTATATTAATTCACATTCATTTTCTTCTGTCAGAGTTTCAGATTAATAGTACTAGTAGTTTAAAACTGTCCATGTATCTTATTTCTAGATATGTGCCTGATTCTGTTGAGATTTATCCTTGAGGTATTAAGAGCCATGCTGTTTTATTTAATTTTATTTATTTATTTGTTTATTTAATTATATTTTTTTGGGGGGGGGGGTGAAATGCAAGCCGAGTCAAGTTAGGCATTTTCTGAATTTTTGACACGCTGAACCCAAAAGGCTCTCCATCACTGCTTTATTCCCCTCATAAATTCCCATGTGAATATTAACAGCTCCCAGGAAGATGCAGTTCCATAAAAAGTAATGCATTGCATTATCAGGCATACATTTAATTATGTATAATAGTTGTTATAGGTGCTGTGCATGTATTGATCACAGCTTAGAAGACAGGGTTTAACATTTATTATATAAGTTGATAATATCCCATTAATGAGTTAAATAATAGTATGTGTTTTCAGAGATGTGTGTACCTTTCAACTGTTTTCATAAGAAGTTATGTTTTTATTATATTAATTTGTTGACCAGATAAGGCCATTGGACACAGATGTCCTCACGTTCTTGAATTGACTTGTTCATTTAATGAATAACAGTGCTGAGATACATAGCGGTGATATGCACTGATATGCACTATTAAGTCAGTACATTTGGTCTACATCAAATTCACTTACTAGGTTGTGCAAGGGGATTTTACAAAAAAAAATGCACTGACATCTCTCATTTACTTTAAATGTTAGCAGGTAATTCTTGATATAGACAGTTCCTTATATAGATGAAATCTGACAGGAACATCCTTCTAGCCATAATTTTTAATGGCTTTTTAAATTCACTAATTCTCATGAATTAATGAGGTGGTGTGCTTCCAAAATGATCATGCTTTATTTCTTAACTATAGTAAGAAGCACTTTATTATGAGTAAAAAAAAATCCAGAGTCTCACGTTCCTGTCTTATTGGTCTTAATATTCAGTAGTGAAGAAACATTAATTCATAACCTGCTGGATTTGTAAAGATTTTGTGCAATTTCTGAAACAGTCAAACTCTATTATTTGTTTCCAAAGACTTAGAGCTAAAACTCAGTGGTGTATTATGCAAAATTAATGCTTTCTACAGACTATGACATTCTTGCACAAAGTCTGCTACCTCCAAGACTTTTGAACCATGACATTCTTCTGTTTATTCAGAAGTAAGTGTTAGAAACTGACTGATTGCCTATAATGTTTGGAATCAGTGTCTATTAGGACAGATGGATTTTAATAGCTGCTGCGAAGATGCACTGTCCTTTCGGCATGCTATGACAAAAAAAAATATATAAATATATATATATATATATATATATATATATATATATATATATATATATATATATATATATAATGGGATATAAATTTGTCCATGCAGCACTAAAATATCCATGATGGGTTATCAAAGGGTTTGCCAAGCATAGCTACTGTGTACGGTGTATAGAGGTCAAAGAGTATACAGGGTTTGATTAAATAGGTTGAAAGTCAACTGTTAGCGTTACTGTTCTTGCCAACAGTGATGCATATCTGGCTATGACTAATGTACGACAATATTTCATTCAGTCTGTCTGTAATGCTAGAAACATATGTTTTGTAGTTTACATATATTAATGGGATGATTTGTTCAGCATGCAATTACAAATGCACTATTAATTTCTGACACAAATAAAAGTGCCCCTGAGCATCTGTGTAATGACAGCTGTAACAGGTAATGGGACATATATCAAAATCCCATTAATATGACATTCATCATTATGGAATCCAGAAGTAATTGTTTTGTTTATATTTCCCTGTTGCTCCCCCATGGCCATCGTGTCTCCATCTCGTATTGACCCATTCCTTTCTTCCTCTGTCATTCATAGACACTTAGAGAGAGAGAGAGAGATGAGAACTGGATGGAGCCCATCTTACAGTGCAGGGTGCTAGGAGGATTTAATATGCTTCTAATCCCACCATCTTCATGCAGCTAGACAACCTATGGAAGCAGTTGTTGAGTAATGGTGATTGATAAATACTTCAAAATACCTGGCCATCTGCAGTACAGTGCAGTGCTTGGTGAGACGGCGAGCCATCCTTTGTCAGACCATTTTAATGCTGTCCACTGATAGTTATCTTGTAATCAGAAGTATCTCTAAGCCATGGAGGTGTGGTAACTTAGAATAAACCTACTACTTGTATACTAAGATCTTTACTAGCAGTTAGCATTCAAGTGAGGAAATAAGGTAGAAACATTTAAAATGCTATGCATTATGGTTTACATGTGCATGCTTATAAAACACAAGACAAAGTATAACAGACCTAGTTAATGGAACTTTTTACCATATTCATGTTAGCTTTCATCATGTATGAAATTATATTTATAGATTGCATCTAGTTATCTAAGTAGAATGGAGATGTGGATTTTCTCCTTTTTGTTTCTTTGTTCTTTCTTTGTTTAGTCATAGGTTCATAGGTGTATACTAAGCTAACGACCACTACAGCCCTTATAAGCCTAGCCATAGAACCAAAATGTGACCCTTAAATTTTATTTATATAGAGGTTGCTTACTGACTGCCTCTGTCTATCAGAGACATAGATGCCAGACCAGGGGTGAGTTTCCATTTACCCATCCATTGGTTCAAGATGCACTTAAACAGGGATAGGGAGGAACTCTGCTTCACATGGATGGGGAACCTGTTCCAGAGAATGGGAATTCCCTGATAAACAAATCTGTGTCTCCAACATGTCCTATTTATATTACTAGCAAAGTTTAGGTAATTTAATCTAGTAGTTTTGATGTTGTTTGTTTTAAGAATGTGCAAAAGGTTCACTAAAACAGGGTACAGGGATGCCTTGAATGCCTGACAAAGAGCACTTCTCAGAAGTCTGTATGATTCTGAGTAAAAAGATAGGGCTTTGAGGAGATCAGCATAGGACATTTTGTTTACTCCCTATATTCTTTTTGTAATGGACCTTTGTGAACATTCCAGTTGCTGCATGTGTCTGATCGGGTACATACCAATGGAGGTCTGAAAATAGCTGAGGACAGTGGAATAATGGCCTCTCAGAACCTAGATGACATGACCTTGCTACCTAGGATACATGGTGGTTGGAGGCAGTTCTCTGATCCCTGACTAGTCAATCAATTTTTAAGAGTGTTTTATTGACGATATAGTTACCCAGGGTGGTTGACTTCCCAAAAGGTGCTGCAATGCATTTCTTGGTATTTAGTTTTAAGCCATAGCTTTGGCACCAATCATTTGCCTGTGTTAGATCTTTCTGAAGGGTATTCTCATCTTGCAAGAATTCAATGAATGCTATCAATGTGCAATCATCTGCGAACTTGGTTAGCCAACGACCTTTGAGACTGGTTTTGATATCCGAGAAGTAGGTGCCAAAGATGAGTGGGCCTACCACAGAATCTTGCAGGACTCCACTGGTGGCTGGTCTTTTTGTGGTGGTGGCCTCACTGATTCTAACCTCCTGGGTCCTATCAGTGAGCCATCTAGCTATCTAGCATGTTCTAACCTCATTTTCTAAGTTTGTTGACAATGCTCAAGTGTTCAAATCAAATCAAAAGAAATCACACAAGCAGATTGATTCATGTGAAAAATCTTTCAGTCATAAATCAAAAGAAAACGAAAATATAGTTGATACATATGCAAATTCAAAAGCACAATGAGGACAATATTTGTTTAAAGGCTTAATCAGAAACGAATGGCATCAATCAAATATAAGGTATTAGATCATGAATGAGAACATTATGGATTTCTATAACATCTGTCAAACACTTTCTTAACTCAGTCTTACCTATATTTTTTAATATTATACCTCTAGTTGTTTGGGTTTCCTATGCATACCTGTCTTTCATTTAACTGACAAGTCATTATATAACACCAAAATATCTAAAACCTAATGGGTGGCTACTTAAAACAGCTACTTTTTTTGCAATATCAAGCCCACCTTCACTGTCTGGTGGTGGACCAAGCAGCAACAACTGCAGACTATAGATATGCTAACTTTGAGGTCCTAGAAACTCAGAGAAGAGGAAGAACGTGATCAAAATGAAACTATCCCCTTCTTGCTCTTTCCTGAGTTTAACAGTTGTAACACAGGTATTGGTGAACTTCCAGTGATGAAGTTCTGAACAGTAGGTTTCTCAGCAGTCTGGTTAGATTCCTGGTTATTTACTTAATAATTTGTGTTGTACCAGTTTACCACTTCTTTAGCAACTCTTGTGGTTCAATTGATATGATCATGGTTTTCAAATGTAAGAATGTAACTTGATTTCATCAAAAAGCTTAATATGTAGCAACTGGAAATTGTATTACAAGCTTCCAGAACCCATTGGAAGGAATGAGTTAGTCAGATCAGCTTTCTGCACCACCATCTAGGATTTTAGATGATACCATGCAGTTATCTATATCGCAGTTGGTTCAGTGATATTAATTTAAATATTAAAATATTGGAATTCGTAGTAATGAGTATCAGACAACTATCAACATTTCTGGTGTATTATTTTCTACATGGATAAGCAAGTGGCTTCCTTGTCTCCATCCATGAATTTTAACATTGTACTCCTCAAAAATATTTAAGTCACTCTATTATGAAAATATGAGTGTACATATAAAATTATTCATAGCAATTCACAGTATTGGTTAATCTACATTGCAGTGCTTCCTAGACAAACAGTCTTAGTGTGAGATTTTGAAAGGGGTTATGCTTGATGTAAGATGTTAGACTGAACAGTAATATCCATGATTGATTCTGGTGTCCTCAAGCTATATAGTTTAATGGGAATTCCTAGGCCTTGTGCCCAGTTCCAAAAATGTGAATTGGGCTTGCAGTAAAGCTGGTCTTAGAAATTTTATATTAATAATGAAAGGTAGTGTAAACTGCCTAAGCAGTACAGACATACATCTGAAGGTTGACTGAAGGCTATGAATGGGCCAGGTGAGCCAGCTAAGAACTGCACACATGTATTCCACAGGTTATTATGTCTTGACATGTGGGATGACTTTACAACAGCTCTAGGATAGAAATTTCACCTGCACCACACCATGTCTCCCCCATATTTTCAGATGTGACAATGCATCATGACAAATTTTGTTCTTGCCATGCCTGCACTGTCATGTCTGACATAGAGGTTGTAGCATGTAAATGGCCAACACTGGATGCATTTGGCCAACATTGGATAAGTTTGGCCAACTTTGGATAAGACTGTCAGCTGCAAAGCAGATTTGTCAGTGCTTCGGTTATGCTGAGAGTGAGGACTGAGATTCACATTTGTGCAATGTTTGTAAATCTCATTATCTGTTCCTGCATTGTGTGTATCTATAACACTTTCAATGTTGGCATAGTGAGGGGAATTGTACAGACTACTCCACCAGCAGTATAATATCATACTGCGGAAAGAAGCAGGAATTTAGTATTGGGGTACCAAAGTGTAGACTCTTTACTGTGCTACCCCAACCCTTTTGGAACCCAGCCATTAATGTTGTTTTGTTTCTCACACCATGATCTTTCCTGTGTTACCTTTCAGAATTACTAAGCAATGCTTTAAGGAACACATCTCTACACAATGACTTGACACCATAAGGAGCTATGGTTACCAAGTGGTAATATGCTTATTGAAAAAGTGTTATACACATGAAAGAGTTAAGCAATATGATTTAAACTCAGAACTAAACTTTCTAAATTTAGGTAAACTCTGAATATGGTAGACAAGGTTATTGCATGGTAAGGTGGTAAAACTGGAGAAAATTGTGCTGCAGTTGGGAAGTGATAGAGAAGGGGCAATACCACTGGGAAGTAGGATATTGGTTCTCATACTCTGTCATAACAAGCATCCCTCATTCTAAAAAAAAAAATAAATAAAAGTCCTTGGGTCTCCCAGAGGCTAAAAAGTATGTAGGGCCACAGCCTTCCCCAAGTAATGTAATGTACACATAGAAGTAGCTCCTCCCCTAACTCACGATATACACAAACATATAGATCAAACAAAAAAAGAAGATATCGATGAGTGGTAAAAATGCAACTAATAAATTACAAATAACACTTAGAGCACAGCAAAGAGCTGCAAGAATTTTAGCATACACAATTTTAATATCTCCGATTTCGTCAATACACGCATCTTCAGAAATACAATCCATCTGCAAACTATGCATATATGTAGGTTAAAACATCCAATCGATCAATCAATTAATAAATTAATAAAACAATTACACATTTACAATACATTTGTATTTGTATGACAACTATATTTTTAAATGAGTAACTGTTTTATCAATTGATTGATGAAGCATACTGATTGGATTTAAGTGGTATTTGTGATTTATTTTTTAAACACATAGATGATATCAAATTGGCTTAAAATCATTATTAAAATCATAGCTATCCAGCCAATGTAGATGCTGCAGTTGTCTACCTCTGAGTCATTGCAATTGCTCTGTGCCACCTGTAGTATCAACCTCTACATTTGTTTAACATGATCCTAGATTAAAATACTTCAATATAATTAATATTTTAAATATGGCTTGAGTATCCCAAATGAGGTTGGTCTGACCACTTTGATCCAGAGGATGGCTGGTTGAATGGAAATGTGAATGAGGCAGTATATAATACTGGGACACTAGTTTAGAAGGATATATTGCAGATTAAGGTACATGAGTAATGGCCAGAATAGAAGGAATGGGTAACAGTTATAAAGGGAGGGGGAAACAGTGCTTTTGTCAGGAGAGACAGAATGGTGAAATGTCTTATTTTGTTTATTGCTCTTTGCATTATTCTAAATATTAAAGAAAAGGAAATCTTGGATGGGATGTACTCTACTAATGACAGGAAAGCTTGGTTGATAGAGATAAGGGTAGCCTGTGGACTCAAAAAATGTGATATATCAAAAGCATTTCTGATGTGATTTCTGAACTTCTTATCAGGGACATCAAGATATTGATCATCAAGGGGCAGCAAGATGTATATATATATATATATATATATATATATATATATATATATATATATATATATATATTTGTGTATATATTTCTTAACTTACTCTATTTGCTAGTTACTTGATGGCATATGACATATGGTCCATTTCCAGCTTTCCATCAACAAATGCAGACTGAGAAAAATCTCATGGAAGCTGGTAACTTATCCACACTATCTGGTAATTTATTTAGCATTCTAACAAACATGAAAGTACCACATGGTGAGCCAAATAAATAAATACAGTAGCATAATTGAAGAAATATATGTTTGCAAGAAATACTTAGCTTAGTTGTACACAGGTATAGTTTTTGGTGATAAAATTGATCCATCTGCAACTGCTAGGAGTTCTCTTATTGCAGAGCAATCTCATAGAATCTCATAGAAGGCCACACACTTTTGATCTAGAAATTTAGTTTGTTCCTCAATCCAATAAAATAACAGAGACGTCCATAAAAAATATGGTATGCTTTACATTTCTATGTGTCACTGGGAAAGAACATTTTAAAGCATTTAATTCCATTTACCTTTCTTAAATTAGCGAAAGAGAAATTACCAATGTTTTGAAACAACTCTGGAATTGTTGTGACCCAAAAAACAACATGCCATTTCTTCACCCTTTTTAGGAAGTGGAATGGGCCTATAGGAAGAGTACTATGCTTTGTATTATAGGTTTAAGTTATGGAATAAGTCACAGCCCAATTTGTTATTCAACAGAGACAAATGGGCGATTACATGTAAAAGGCATTGTGCTTCTATGGAATGCAGTTACACATAATCATTCAATTATGTAAGATTCAGATAGATGATTATAACAATTAACAGACTGTCTGGTATCTCACATCTGTTGCATTAGAAATCATGGAGGTAATAAGGAGTCTTCATAATAAACTGCCTTATATTAGGTTTTTTTTCCATACTAGATGTATTTCACATGTAAGCCAAATTAGAGCCATTGTAAAAAGTGTGCTAGCAATGACACTACCCAGGGAAATTGATTGCTGGCATGCAATGCACTTTTCAAATACTAAGAGGTTTCTGACAATTGCCATGACTGCTGCTGTTTGCTAGGGATCTTAGAATTAGAACAAGGGAAATTGAAAACCACAATTTAGCATAGTTTCTTGCCACTTTCTCTACTGATGAGGCCACAAACAGTGTGTGTTACAACTGCATGCATCAGTGCTATGTACTGCTCTAACAAAAGCTATTCTCTAGGTGTGCACTGAACCCATGCTACAAAAAACCCTATCTAATAGCCAATTTCACATGACTCTCACAATGTGTTTTTGTGACCATGCCCTCCCTAGTCTTCTGATCTAAAATAACTATAATAGGTGACCATTTCTCAGCCCCACACCCTTCATGATCAGAGTGGCTTTAATATGTGGCTTCAGGTATTGTAACATATTATAAACACAACCAGATACCTTTTGGTCAATGTGCTTTGGCATTACGTATACTTATGAACCATCTTGATTATGACAGTGGCTTTCATCATGGATATAGCATGTGTAGCACCAATGTCCATTTGCAGTATGCCATGCCATTTCAGACCATGGAAGTCATTAGATGGTACCCTGACAAGTGTCTCTTCAGCTAAATCAGAGAAGGCAAATGCATACTGAGATTTCATTCCTCTTCTAACCAGCTCTCCATCCTCACTGGACCTGTCTGATGGCTTTTCTACTTTCATTGAATGTACATTGTAGTTCAGCATACAGAACTTTTACTTCAACCTTCAGTACCCGTTTTTAATATAATCTGAACTAAAACAAACAGAATGGAGCTGTTTGCATTAAAAACTCATTTCATACCTACAAGTTTTGCAGTTTAAGCCCCAAGGTCTGTTGACACAGTTTCAAGTCTTGAAACTTTATCTCACAGATCAATAAAAATTGTGTGTGTTTCTGCAGTAAAGGGGGCTTAAATTGTAGCAGAACCATGATAATGTATTTATTGTCAGCCTGACCCTGTGATTGTTTAAATGTTGTGTAGTGTTGCAACCATTTTTATTCATTTATCATTAATTAACCTGTAGAGAAAAGCATGTGTTACAGTTTTTCTATTGGATTTGATACTGAATCTATCAAGCCTGCATCTAAAAGCATTTGGTAGCTCTTCATTCTGTATACTTTATTTAACAGAGGCAATGCCTGAAATATTCAGAAAACGTATGGATTATGCATTTGGAACAAATGAGCCTCAAAGTCGATCAACTTTCAGACTGTTGCCCTTAGCATTGGACCATTTATCAGCATATTATCAACAACCTGTGCATGTTATCAACTCCCCAACCACACAAGAAGGCTTTAAAATCCTATATTAACCTTGTTCAAACTAAAAATGAAGAAGGAAAAAGAAAAATGAATGCATTTCGCATTCCAAACTCATCCAGTTATGACAACTTATGTCAAAGTAACAACATACACATCTAAACTAACATTTTAAAGAAAAAATAACAATAACTGTTAAAAAAATATATATATATATATATATATATATATATATATATATATATATGGATATGTATAAAACTTTGATCTGCCAATTATAAAAATGTATTACAGGCAAAATGAATCTATTGCTATGTAACTAAATAAAGCAGTACTAAACTCCTTAAGAGATAAAAGAATAAAGTTAGCATATCCTATCATAACTCCACCTACACTACCAAAATGATGTAAAAAAAAAAGTATCTGAATCCCTAAGACATGCACTGAGAATCATTTTAAAACAAGTAGAAAAAACACTCATGAGACAACCCCTATCTTAAATATATAATGAAAGCCTGTAAATCTGTGGGACCTTTATTATACGAATGAAAGTTCATATAATCAAACGCTCTAATGAAAGAAAATCCTGGAAATCAAAAACGATATTGTGGGGGGCTGCACCCCCCACCCCCCCCGATAAATATATATTTCAACTCTGAGATCGCACTACAGTGAGTAAAGGGCAAATACTCCAATCTTCACTGTACTGCAATCCCACAGCACGCTTCTTGATTTCTGGGATTTTCGCTCATTAGAGCGTTCGATTATATGAACTTTCGTTCATGTAATATAGACCCAATCTGTGTTCAATGCACTTTTTTACACAAATTAATTAGTTTCTACATTAAAAAAAACGAAATACTGCTAACGTCTGCACAAAAACCAACCAGTAAGAACAAAAAGTGCAGATAGGAAATTCCGGTGGAGTCATACCAGTTTATTCCAAGTCCAAATGCACAAAGCCACACAATATCACAGCAACATGAACGCAAATTAATATCCACAAGCGTTTTCATCTTGTATTAAAGACTTCATCAGATGAATGACAAATCCATTAGTGACCTGTTATATATAGTTCCATTAATTGAATAATCTACTAATCAAATAAAATCAATTAAAAACACTTAAAACAAAATTCACATTAATTATTGTTGTAAAAACATTCAGTATATATGTAAGTTATAAATTACGCTAAAAAATTCATTGCAGATTATATGTAAGTAAGTACCCTATTACAATTTTAAGAATTCATTTTTTGTATTAAAAAGTATATAATAAGGAATAAATAAATGAATAAAAAATGATTTCATTCTACATCTAATACCATTGTCTCTCAATTGATTACTGCCATCTCATGGCAAATCTAGGTAGTGCCTGTTTCATCTTTATAATTTGGCAGACCTTAGTTTTAATAGGGGTTTGATAGAAATAAATTAATTTAAACCAGGGAGGTGGTCTGCTTGTAGGGATACCTGCCACCATAATTCCCTAAATTCTATCGTGTCCTCCCAAGGACCACCTCTAATATTGTTTTTAATTTGTTCCAAAACCATAAATCCAAAAGCAGCTTCTGGGCAGTTTTTAAAGTGCTTAAAAAGTGCATTAGTTTCTTTGTTAACTGAAATTTGAAAATCACCCAGTACTGTCTTGTCATTGGTGGGTTCTAAGCAGTGGTAGATTGGACAACAGTAAGCATATCTTTGGTGGATCATCAATACTGGCAAATCAGGTGGGCACAATGTCATTTTTTAAATGTTGGGGGTTTTAGTGTGTATGTGTGTGTTTGTGTTGGGAGTGCTGCAATAGCAGATGATTATTAAAGACAGAGACTTACAAACTGTGGAGAATATGTTTCTTTGTTTCAAAACCTGATACTTGGGTACTAGGAATACCAAAAATAGATTTTTTAAGACATAGCTTCTTACCATGGATGGATATTTATATTTAATGGACAATGTTAGCAGTATGAGTGTGGTCCTGTAAGGATCTGGAGGATGCTAAGTCTACCACTGCCAATGTCTTGTAAAGTGACCTGGAAATGGATATTGGGATGTTACTGAAAAAATACAGCAAGTGAGCTTTGAAATGTAGTTTAATTAAACAAAGTGCACTTGCAATTTACAGGCCATAATTTAATTTATTTCAGGTAGTCCAGATCCTGGTAGATTGTATACCATTTGACTTAATTAGGGAGAGGTGTCATTCTGTGGAAATAAGCAGACCTAGTTTCAGTGAAAGCTCTGTGGTTGTTTGCAGGTAGGAAGTTGCAGGATGTGGAGCCAATGTGTTTTATTATTTTTAATGGATTTGTCATTTCAAAGTATGGTTTTCTTTGTTGCAAAAGAAGGCAGGATTGAATAAGCCATATAATACTTAACTGACAATAATGGGATAGAAACATTATACGTGATGTATAATGTTTGCAGCTACACTTGTTTCAATGGTGTCTGTGATGCATAACTATTTTTGGGCCTGTGTCCCAATTTTATTTTTCGCTTTGTCCAGAATTCTTGCTCTAACGTTGAGAGGTATGGTTCCATGCTAAATCAGAAGGTTGTATTTACCTTGGGAGACTTTTCAGCATAATTATGAGAAACAGAGCATTTTTAATATCTCTACTTATTTCCAATATAAACTGCCATGTAACCTTGCAAATAACTTTCTTATTACGCTGCTTTAATTCTTTTGGAATTGGCAGGTATGCTTCATTGGTTCGGACGTAAGCATAGTGTTCTGTGACTGATTTCTTGCAGCAGTCTGTAGTTTACTTATCACAATAACTTTTCTGTGTTTATGGGTGTGTGATCAATTTAACAGTTTTAAAGATGTTCTCCAAAATTAAATAAATACATAATAAATAAAAAAAGTAATCCTTTCTTCACTTTGAGCTATTGACAAAGTGTGGGAATTTGTTTTTTTCAAAAGCGATGGTCAGCATTACAGCATAGTAAATGGTCAGTCTGTGAATAACTTCTGTACAAATTAAAATGTCTGAATGTCAAATGGCTTTAGATTGGAGGGAAGTTATATGTTTACTCCAGTATGTAGTATGATCTTAGAGAGTTTATAGATTTCTTATTGATTTAATTTTTGCTGAGCAGTTGTTTGTTGATTTATTGCAGGTGGGAAATTGCATGGATGAATCCTTCTCTATTATGATTTTTTTTTTCAGATATTTTGACTTCCAGACAATTTCAATCAGTGAGACTGTGTCATCTGATTACTGAGTTTGCCTATTTTACAAGTAGGGGATCCTTTTCTGTGTGTGTGTGTGTGTGTGTGTGTGTGTGTGTGTGTGTGTGTGTGTGTGTAAGAGAGAGAGATTTATATGTATACTGAATATATTTTTGCAAATGGAATTCTTAGTTAAATAGGCCCCTCTTCTTAGACAAGTAGACTTGAGTAACCAATATTAGATCTTAGCCATCCAGCTGGGAAAGTTTAGTATGTGGATTTTCCTTCCGGTTTGATGAAGGCTATGCTACTTACTTAAGGAGTACATTCATGGCTATCCATCCAGTTGTAGTGTTGTTGAACTACATTGTTTGATAATGAGAGGAGCTTTGTACAGAAGTTGAAAGTTTTTGTGTCAAGAACCTTTCCATACAAAGTGGCTTGTTTATGTTGCAGTGAAGGCTGTGGTCTTTGTAGTGAGTATTTTAAATATAACCAGTATTTCTGAGGTGGAGAAAGTCTGTTAAGGCAGGATCTTTCTTAGCCTGGAAAGCAAGCCAGTGATGAAATTTATAGGGGCCAGTGAGGGACAGAGGAAAGCAAGAAGCTTTTTAGTCTGTTTGGATAACTAAGTGAACTCAGTCCTTTGACCTTTTTTTGTCAGAAATGGTTGTACTCTTTCTTTTGGCATGGTGTTTTGCTGAGGCACTTGCCAAAAGGGGTGTTGCGCTCAATGATTGCTCTTGTAAAGGAAGAATACAGGGATGTTATGACCTCCTTGTCCTTGGATGAGATACCCTTACTAATGAGGTGGGCCATGTAAAAAGCTTTCCGTACAACGGAGACAACGTGGTGGTCAAAAGTCAGGTTTCTATCAACCTGGTTGCCCTAGCACCTCACGACTGATTGCGTGCTTACAACATTGTTATTAATGTGATAATTTGTGGGGACATCACTCTCCTCAAAGGGGATGATTGTGCATTTTGGCATTTAGTTTGAGGCCATGTTTCTGGCACCAGTCAATTGTTTGGATGAGACCCTCTTGTAGCTTATTCAGAATTGTTTTATTAAGTCAGTAATGTGAATTCTTTACTTTATTGCAAATTTGTTGGCTTATTTTTGTGGATTCTAGTATTGTAGAACTGTTAATGTTGACATTGTATGCAGATGGACTGCTGGAGTGGTTTTTCCAGTGAGAAATGCTAGTGCTGTAGTGAATATCTGTTTATTTGTAAAAAAAAAAAAGTCTATATATTAACTAAGATGTTAGAGCTAACTGTTACATTAGAGAATTAAAGTCAGAATGAGAATTAGAATTTTAAGGCAAATATTAGGCACTTATTACATTTATTAATTGTTCAAATGCACCTACAGTACAGCCAGGAGGTCGACTTTGGTCTACCGTGGCAGCGAAAGAGTTAACTATATGATATATTTTATATGCGGCCCAAAGACAATTTCTGTTCACTCAATGTGGCCCAAGCAAGCCAAATGGTTGGACACCCCTGCTTTATGTTTGAAATGTCTTTTCTTTTTGTATTGTAATCAAAATAAACTTAATAAACAAAAAGTAAGAAAGAGATGACTGAAATATTTGGGTCTAGTTCATGTGATACATGAAATAGTTTACCATACAAGGTTAGAGGACTGATTTTGTGTTTCATCACTTTGCTTCTCTTCATGAAACTTGTTTTTAAATTACAGTAAAAGATATTTCATTTATCAAGCATCATACTCCAGCCTCACACATATTTCATATATGTTTATAGTTCATTTTGATTTAATATGTTGGTTAATTTATCATCTGTGATACAGTTGCCTTGCAGCAGTCTTTGGCCACTATGTGTTGCAGATTATACTTTTTTACCAGTGTATTTTATATGTTCCTCAGTCCTTTTTGGATGCCAGCTTCATTGAAGATGTAAAATGATGGCATTACTGTTGTGACCCTGCACCATCTTGCAATTCTGCTCCACAACTAATGTCCTGGTTTGCACTTGGTAGGACTGTATGGTAGGGGATCAAGTATGCAAGGTGAATCAGGATATAAAGTTGGAATTCCTTAAATGTAGAAGGAACCCTACACTGAGACTACATAGTGCTATTCAGAAATGGTCTATGTTACCGAATCCTATTACTTATGCATGATGAAGTATGGTTCTGCATGAGCATGGCACTCACTTGTTCCCAAAAACACATGAACTCCACAATTCTACTTCAAGCACTCAAGCGCTTTAAACCCACTGTTTCAAAGCCAGGGATTTGTGTTTCATGTATCTTTGGTAGGCTGCTGCTCATGTTTAAACTCACATATGAGCTTGGGCAAACAGCTATGGGGATAGGGCAGGGGGTTTTAGGTTCATAGGTTAATAGGAGGTTACTAGACTAGCAACTCTAGTGCCTTTAAAAGCCTAGCCATGTTATTCCCAAGTATCCCCATTTGTTCTTTTTTGGGTTGTTTGCAGAACACATTTATGAACAGCGTGGGTCTGTGATCAACACTGGCTACCCCTGTCCATGAGGGACATGGGTGCCAACCCAGGGGTGAATTTGCAGTCTCTCATCCAACTATATAGACTGCATTTGAACAGGGTCAGTGAGGAGCTCTGTTTTACATGAATAGGGAATCTATTCCAGAGAAGCAGCAGTCCCTGGGAGACATATCTGTTTATCCAGCATGATCTGTTAGTGTCACAAGCTAAAACCACAAAAAGAGCGTAGTGGACTGTAAAAAATGAAAAACAAAAGAAGCACAATTCCAGACATCCAAATGGCTGAAATGATACATGTATTTTAATAAATGATAAGCACTTTAATTTCACAACAATTTAAACTCAGAACTTCATCAGACATTGGAAAAAACTCCATTCAATTAACCAACCACTTAAATACTACACAAACTGAGAATTATCCAATCAGCATTAACCTTGAAACAATGGCCCCATAATTTGAAGCATCTACCTGTACAATAAATTCTTTATTGTAATCTGGGTTGGCTAACACAGGGGGTCCTCCCAAAATCTCTTTTAGTTTTTGGAATGCGTGTTCAAAATCTGTGGTCCATGCTACCTTGTCTGGTTTATTCTTCCTAGTTGGGTCAGTAAGGGGTGCAGCTATGGTACTGTAATTGGGCAAAAATTTACTATAATACCTTACTGTCCCTAGAAATGTTGTCACTTGTGTCTTAATAATAGAAACTGGCCACGCTGGGATAGCTTCCACCTTGACAGGTTCTGGCCTAATTTTCCACTTCACACTCTGTGTCCTAAGTACGCGACCTCTGCCATATCCACTTTGCATTTACTGGGTTTAATGGTTAGTCCTTCCCTACTTTATCTATCCAAAATCTGCCTCACATGGTGGAGATGTTCCTGCCAGGAGTGGCTGTAAATAGCAATGTGATCCAAATATGCTAGAGCATATTCCCCTGCTCCTACCAGTTTACAGTCTACCAGCCTCTTGAAAGTTGTTGGGGCATTTTTCATTCTAAAATGCATCCTAGTAAATTCATACAACCCATAAGAGGTTACAAAGGCTGACCTTTCTGTAGCAACAGATGTCAAATGTATCTGCCAGTAGTCCATAGTGAAATCAGTAGTAGTCAGATATCTAGCCACAACCAGCTGTTCTAGGTTTTGTCTGTCCTCAGCATTGGGTGTGCATCTAACTCTGTGCAACTATTTAATTTTTTAATTTCTGGTAGTCTACAAAGAATCTCACACTACCATCCTTCTTTGGCACTAACACTACTGGGGAAGCCCAAGACTGTTAGACTCTTGAATTACCCCTAGTTCTAGCATTTTCCTTATTTCATCTTTCAGAGTCTGCTTCACTTTTTCAGGTACCCTATAAGAAATTTGCTTAATAGGGTTTTGGAGTCCTGTGCCCACATGGTGCTGCATGAAGTCAGTACACTCTGGTTTCCCTGTGAACATATCCCCAAATTCCCGCAATATCATTTTTCATTCCTGGATTTGATTAGGAGTTAATTGAGGTGATATGGCGATGTATTCCACATGGGTGTCAATCCTAGCCTCACTCAAAAGATCAGTTACCATATCCCTTTCAGACTCTTCCAGCCATCCACTATGAATGCTCAATACTAGGGTGTCCCTGTCATGATAAGCTTTCATCATATTCACATGGTACAGTTTGTGCCCTTGTCTCCTACCTACCAGATTTACCATGTAGTTCACATCATTGATTTTCCTCGCCACCTCAGAGGGTTCCTTCCAAGCTGCTTGTAACTTGTTATGTTTAACAGGAACAAGTACTATCACCTTTCATCCCTCAGCATATTCTTTAGCCCAAGCTTTCCTGTCATACCACATCTTCTTTTGTTGTTGAGCCACTGCTAGGTTCTCTTGAGCTAAACCCATGATCTTCTTAAGTCTTATCCAAAAGTTGAGAAAATAAGCCACAACAGACTCTTTGTGTGATTCACTCTCACCTTCCCACTTGTCTCAAATTAAATCTAAAGGTCCACTCACCTTATGCCCGTATAACAACTCAAAGGGTAAAAAAACCTGTAGATTCCTGTGGTACTTCCCTGTACACAAATAACAGATGGGACAAATACTTATCCCACTCCCTTTTAAGCTGGTCTGCAAATGCCTGTAGCATAATCTTCAATGTAGAGCTTAACCTCTCCAGAAGACCATTAGTCTGGGGATAATAGGGAGTGATCTTTAGATGTTTCACCCCATAACGCTTCAACAGACAAGTCAGCAGGTCAGACATGAAGTTGGCACCTCGGTCAGTCAGTATTTTCAGTGGAAAACCTACTCTGCTGAAGATTTCTAACAAAGCATTTGCCACCTTCTCTGCCTCAGTAGATAACAGAGCCACTGGTAGCATAGTCTACTACCACTAATATATACTTCTTTCCTGTAGAACTTGGAGTACTCAGGAGTCCCACAGTATCTAAGACCACTCTCTGAAATGGCTGCTTGATAACAGGCAAAGTCATTAATGGAGCCTTAGCTTTGTCCCTTACTTTACTAACTTTTTGGGACTGTTCACAAGTCCTACAATATCCTAACACATCCCTCAAAATCCATGGCCAATAGAAATTTGGCATAATACATCTCGTAGTACGTCTTATGCCCATATGTCCTGAGAAAGGAATGTCATGCACTATGTCTAAGAGTAGCAGATGGTAAGCTCTAGGTACTACCAGCTGCCCTATCACGCCACCATTTAGCCCAACCCCAGGAGTCCATTTTTATATAACAAACCTTTCTTCCAGTATACAGACTCCACACTCCACTCTTCCTTGAGCCTCGGGTGCCTCCTTAGCCATCTCCCTCAAGCTTTGTAATGTAGGATCCGTAAGTTGAGCCTGTCGCAACTCTACCTTCATGACCTACCTCACCTCTAGTTACTTCAGACAGCTGTGAATGTCACTCTGGCTACCACAAAGCAGCTACAGTAAATCCATGTGTATGGCAAGCGCAAAGGCCCAAGCAAAAATCCAAAACATCAAATAAATAGGCCAGCACTAGTAGGAGAGGAAAAATTGACTTTATTAAAGTCAAACCACAGTCAACAGACTGGTTTCGGCACAAAGCCTTTTTCAATGTATCACAAAGACTGCAGTATCAAGACTCACATATATAGTCATTTAAGAACCGCAATTGTCAATCAGCCAATTAATAATTAATTAATTTATAAATGTTCATTCAAAACATTAGCATGGTTCATATAGAGGTAGAAGGAGAGATGGAAGAAAGCACAGGTCAAGATATAACTTTACAAACATTGTTACATCTTTTGAAACCCCAATAGTGCATCCAAATAATGTTCACAACATTTCATCTGTTGTTTTGTAAGATATTGAGAATCAGGTATTGAATAAAGGTCTCAACTTTATTCCCGGCTATATGGTGTCAAAAGATGTTTTTGTGGATGACTTGAACTCTTTTTGCAGATTATTAAACCTTAGATTGTATTTTGACAGTAATGATAATTGTAAACCAGTTGGTTCTTCTTCCTTGTCAACTTTTAAATTTCAAAGATCTACATTTGTCCCACCTATGAATAAGCATGTTGATATTTTTCAAAAATGTGTACCAAAGGAGTTATATTTTGTGTCACATTCTGACAGAAAGTTCCTTACAAATAATCTAACTGTATCAGAATTTCTTGCTTTAGAAAATTTGAGGAAGAATAAAGACATAGTATTTATTAATGCTGATAAAGGTGGGACTACAGTGGTCATGGACTCGTCTATGCATTTAGCTGAAGCTGATAGATAGCTAAAAGATGATTGGTTTTATATAGCCATGTCAATGGATCCAACTTCCACATTTAAGAGTGAAATTGATGAATTTCTACAGTTGGCTGTCAGTGAAGGTATTATCTGTGAAAAAACTTTACATCATTTGGAAGTCAGGGATCTAGTGCCACAATTTTTGTACCTACTTCCCAAAATCCATAAGAACGCTGTTCAGCCACCAGAGAAGCCAATTGTTTCTGGTATGGGTTCTCTAACAGAACCATTATCACCTTTTTTGACAACATATTTAAAGCCATTGTTAAAAGGTGTTGGGGCACGTATACAAGACAGTACAGAGTTTCTTAACATTGTATCTGATATACAACTGAATCCAGGGTAGATTATGTGCAACCTTGATGTTACATCATTGTACACTAGTATCCCCCACTGGGTGGGTCTTATGGCTGTAGAATACTGGTTAAGGGAAATTCCATTATACAGTCCAGGCTTTAGCACCTTTCTTCTATGTTTGACTGAACACGTTCTAATGAAGAATGTTTTTTACTTCAATGGAAGTTGCTGTTTACAACTCAAAGGTGCGGCTATGGGTGCTTCCTTTGCACTGATTTATACCGGTCTTTTCATGGGATATTTGAAACAAATAATTATTTATTATGTGAGTTATAGTCTATTTCTGGATTAAATAGATATCTGGAGGAGATTTTTGGATGACTGCTGGATGGCTTGGAAATCTGATGTCATATACTTACAGGAATTTGTTCAATACCTCAAAGAAAATAAATGGGGATCATTCCAAAATGGTGGACAGCCTGTAAGCACATTGACAGTGGAGCTCCTGCATTCCTATACTATAATCTGACTTCAAACCAGTGCATCTCTTAGGAAAAGTATACCAAACATCAATGGATTAAAGCAGAAATACGAGTACTTACTTGTTTCATCTTTATTTTTCAAAGATTCTCTCATTCTGAAGGAAAAATAATTACTTGTTGGAAACAGAGCCGTGAACCGCATGGTGTGGATTCTTCAAGACTAACAGGCCTAATAAGAGGAAAGTAATAAGAAAAACAACTTTCATAACAAGACTTATCATTTAAAATTCTGCACTACTACTAGGAATCTAACTATACAAGATTAATGGAGAATCAGCCAGATCGGATGGGAACTGCAATCACAAAAACCAAACTGTCTGCAATTACTACTCCTGAGAAAGAAACCACTTCTAAAAGGCAAAAAATTAACAAGCAACAACAAGAAGCTGATAAAATGTCTCAAAGATTAAAATAGGAACAACCTTTAACACTGGAGAATCTGAAAACTGCTTTACAACCTTTACAAATAGAAGTTCAGAGTTTCTCTCATAAGTTAACTACATTTGGCTCTACTCTGGAACAAATTGTGCTTAGGCTTGAACAAAATGAAGCTAAAATTATGGACAATGAGCTAAAAATAAATGAACTGCAACAAAAAGCACAAACCAATGACACCATAATTAAAGAATTACAGCAATAAATGTTAGACTTGGAAGCTAGAAGCCGGAGAAATAATTTTATCATAAGAGGTATTCCAGAGAGCTTTGATAATTCACAACTTATTCCAATAATAAAAGAAATACTAAGCACCCTTCCAGCTAATAAAAATCTCCTGGATGAGATAGTGATCGAAAGAGCTCACAGAGCTATAAAACATACACAAACAAGTGATCTTTCTAGATAAATCTAGATCAGACTGCTTAATTCAGCACATGTTCAACAGATACTGTCAGCTTATAAGATTAAAAAGAATGTTGCATGGAGAGCGCATAAAATTATGATTACTCAAGATCTTCCTTTACAAATTAAACAAAATTGACAGAAACTCAGCAAATACTGCAATTACCTCATTGAAAATAAGATTTGTTTCCAAATGAGATATCCTGCAACTTTAACATTTTATTACAAAGAAGAAAAAATATCCTTGGAAACACCTGACCAGGCAAAATCCACCTTTCTGCATCTCTTCAAAGTAAATCCTGCCTGAGACAACTCTTTTCATATCTTTTGATGCAAAAACAACATTTGGAAGGCTAAACAAGTGCTACAGCTCCAAAGAACTACAGGACAGACGAATATACCACTCTTATGGGAAATTTTAAACAAATGGATGTGGAATGTGTTCTAAATAACCCTGCTTACTTGCCTGTAAAGATAGTTCTTTGCTACACTGTAATACTTAAGGTACTGTCTTTTACAAAGCTACCTAACACTGTCTGCATAGAGAAATGACTTTAAAGTGCATTTACAGTTTGCAAAAAAGAAGTGTTAAATTACATTTAAAAAATGGGATATAACCTTTGATATAATAGTTTAAGTAGTGTAAATATTAGACATAAGTAGTTTCAGTTAAAATGTATACTCATTATTCTACTAGCATAATCATTGAGTTGCTTTTAAGTATGTCTATGAGCAAGGTACAAAAACATTTCTTTTTTTTTTTTTTTTTTTTTTTTTTTTCTTCCTTTCTGTTTGTTCAGTTGATGGCACTGGTTAATTATTAACATATGAGTTCACAATGATGTGTTTATATGGCTTTTGACAGTGTAGTGTTAAATGAAGATTCCAATACATTTAAAGAACCAGTTAGTTGCTGTTAGCAAGAATAAGACAAATGTTCTTGAATTTTAAAGTGCTGCCTTCTTTAAATGTTTAAAATGTATAATCATTATTCTGTTTTCATAACCATTGAGTTACTTTTAAATGTGTCTATTAGCAAGGTATAAAAACATTTTTTTTCTTTTCTCTCTGTTTGTTAAAGTAGATGGCACTGGTTAATTATTAATATATGAGTACACAATGATGGATCTATATGGCTTTTGCCAGTGCAATGTTAAATGAAGTCCCAATACATTTTAAAGAACCACAGTCAGTTGCTGTTAGTAAGAATAAGGCAAATGTTGTTGAATTTTAAAGTGCTGCCTTTTTTAAATGTTTAAAATGTATAATCATTATTCTACTGACATAACCATTGAGTTACCTTTAAAGGTGTCTATGAGCAAGGCACAAAAACATTTTCCTTTTTTTTTTCCCCCTGTTTGTCCAGTAGATGGTTTGTTTGTGTCTTTTGGCTTTTCCCGGTTAGGGGTCGCCACAGAGGAACTCCGGTCTGCTAATTATTGGTAGTTGATTTTTATGTGCCATGTTACCAGCCCTGACGCACAACTTTCAACAAAAGTACGCCCATTCACGCATGTCTCCACGCAGAAGACGCTCTAGCTGAGAATCGAACCGGACAGCGTCTTACTGTGAGGTGACAACGCTACCGCAGCACCACCACCACGGGTTTTTGTCCAGTAGATGGTACTGGTTAATTAATAATATAAGTTCACAATGATTGCTTGTATGGTTTCCAATACATTTTAAAGAACCACAACTAGTTTCTGTTAGCAAGAATAATGCAAATGTTGTTGAATTTTTAAAATGATGCCTTCTTTAAATATACATCTATTGTACTTGGTTTTTGAAAATATTGTTTTAACTCTTTAATAACTCTTGAAATGTTAAGAATTATAATATGTTGCTGTTACTACAAAACGTTTTATAAAAGCTACTTTTCCTTTTCTCTCTATATAATATCTAAGGGTACAATTAATATAATATTTAAGAAGTCTGAAAATGAATATGCAGTATATAAATCAGGGGTGTCCAACCGTTTGGCTTGCTGGGGCCACATTGAGTGAACAGAAATTGTCTTTGGGCCGCATATAAAATATATCATATAGTTAACTCTTTCGCTGCCACGGGAGACCAAAGTCAACCTCCTGGCTGTACTGTAGGTGCATTTGAACAATTAATAAATGTAATAAGTGCCTAATATTTGCCTTAAAATTCTAATTCTCATTCTGATTTTAATTCTCTAATCTAACAGTTAGCTCTAACATCTTAGTTAATATATAGATTTTTTTTTACAAATAAACAGATATTCACTACAGCACTAGCATTTCTCACTGGGAAAACCACTCCAGCAGTCCATCTGCATACAATGTCAAAATTAGCAGTTCTACAATACTATAATCCACAAAAATAAGCCAACAAATTTGCAATAAAGTAAAGAATTCACATTACTGACTTAATAAAACAATTCTGAATAAGCTACAAGAGGGTCTCATCCAAACAAATGACTGGTGCCAGAAACATGGCCTCAAGCTAAATGCCAAAATGCACAATCATCCCCTTTGAGGAGAGTGATGTCCCCACAAATTATCACTTTAATAACAATGTTGTAAGCACGCAATCAGTCGTGAGGTGCTTGGGCAACCAGGTTGATAGAAACCTGACTTTTGACCACCACATTGTCTCCGTTGTACGGAAAGCTTTTTACATGGCCCACCTCATTAGTAAGGGTATCTCATCCAAGGACAAGGAGGTCATAACATCCCTGTATTCTTCCTTTACAAGAGCAATCATTGAGCGCAACACCCCTTTTGGCAAGTGCCTCAGCAAAACACCATGCCAAAAGAAAGAGTACAACCATTTCTGACAAAAAAAGATCAAAGGACTGAGTTCACTTAGTTATCCAAACAGACTAAAAAGCTTCTTGCTTTCCTCTGTCCCTCACTGGCCCCTATAAATTTCATCACTGGCTTGCTTTCCAGGCTAAGAAAGATTCTGCCTTAACAGACTTTCTCCACCTCAGAAATACTGGTTATATATAAAATACTCACTACAAAGACCACAGCCTTCACTGCAACATAAACAAGCCACTTTGTATGGACAGGTTCTTGACACAAAAACTTTCAACTTCTGTACAAAGCTCCTCTCATTATCAAACAATGTAGTTCAACAACACTACAACTGGATGGATAGCCATGAATGTACTCCTTAAGTAAGTAGCATAGCCTTCATCAAACCGGAAGGAAAATCCACATACTAAACTTTCCCAGCTGGATGGCTAAGATCTAATATTGGTTGCTCAAGTCTACTTGTCTAAGAAGAGGGGCCTATTTAACTAAGAATTCCATTTGCAAAAATATATTCAGTATACATATTAAATCTCTCTCTCTTATACACACACACACACACACACACACATACACACACACACACACACACACACACACACACACACACACACACACACACACACGCACACACACAGAAAAGGATCCCCTACTTGTAAAATAGGCAAACTCAGTAATCACATGACACAGTCTCACTGATTGAAATTGTCTGGAAGTCAAAATATCTGAAAAAAAAATCATAATAGAGATGGATTCATCCATGCAATTTTCCACCTGCAAAAGGACCATCAATAAATCAACAAACAACTGCTCAGCAAAAATTAAATCAATACGAAATCTATAAACTCTCTAAGATCATACTACATACTGGAGTAAACATATAACTTCCCTCCAATCTAAAGCCATTTGACATTCAGACATTTTAATTTGTACAGAAGTTATTCACAGACTGACCGTTTACTAAGCTGTAATGCTCACCATCGCTTTTGAAAAAAAACAAATTCCCACACTTTGTCAATAGCTCAAAGTGAAGAAAGGATTACTTTTTTTATTTATTATGTATTTATTTAATTTTGGAGAACATATTTAAAACTGTTAAATTGATCACACACCCATAAACACAGAAAAGTTATTGTGATAAGTAAACTACAGACTGCTGCAAGAAATCAGTCACAGAACATTATGCTTACGTCCGAACCAATGAAGCATACCTGTCAATTCCAAAAGAATTAAAGTAGCGTAATAAGAAAGTTATTTGCAAGGTTACATGGCAGTTTATATTGGAAATAAGTGGAGATATTAAAAATGCTCTGTTTCTCATAATTATGCTGAAAAGTCTCCCAAGGTAAATACAACCTTCTGATTTAGCATGGAACCATACCTCTCAACGTTAGAGCAAGAATTCTGGACAAAGCGAAAAATAAAATTGGGACACAGGCCCAAAAATAGTTATGCATCACAGACACCATTGAAACAAGTGTAGCTGCAAACATTATACATCACATATAATGTTTCTATCCCATTATTGTCAGTTAAGTATTATATGGCTTATTCAATCCTGCCTTCTTTTGCAACAAAGAAAACCATACTTTGAAATGACAAATCCATTAAAAATAATAAAACACATTGGCTCCACATCCTGCAACTTCCTACCTGCAAACAACCACAGAGCTTTCACTGAAACTAGGTCTGCTTATTTCCACAGAATGACACCTCTCCCTAATTAAGTCTAATGGTATACAATCTACCAGGATCTGGACTACCTGAAATAAATTAAATTATGGCCTGTAAATTGCAAGTGCACTTTGTTTAATTAAACTACATTTCAAAGCTCACTTGCTGTATTTTTCAGTAACATCCCAATATCCATTTCCAGGTCACTTTACAAGACATTGGCAGTGGTAGACTTAGCATCCTCCAGATCCTTACAGAACCACACTCATACTGCTAACATTGTCCATTAAATGTAAATATCCATCCATGGCAAGAAGCTATGTCTTAAAAAATCTATTTTTGGTATTCCTAGTACCCAAGTATCAGGTTTTGAAACAAAGAAACATATTCTCCACAGTTTGTAAGTCTCTGTCTTTAATAATCATCTGCTATTGCAGCACTCCCAACACAAACACACACATACACACTAAACCCCCCAACATTTAAAAAATGACATTGTGCCCACCTGATTTGCCAGTATTGATGATCCACCAAAAATATGCTTACTGTTGTCCAATCTACCACTGCTTAGAACCCACCAATGACAAGACAGTACTGGGTGATTTTTTTGCTTGTCAAAAAAAAAATAACTTTATATGCCACATTAGTCAGTCCACTACTTACCCATTAACCCTAGGCTGCTGTCTCATTCTTACTCCCTGGGACTGCATTACCTTGGATGACTACTTTTATTTCCTAAGCAAAAGACACAAATTGGAAGATGAGGCAAAAAACAAGACATTCTTCGAAAATCCATACAGTTGAGAGGTATGATTTCATATTCAATACAACACTCTCCCTGTCAGAAAAGCTGCAATTTAATGAAAGTGTACTTTTAATGTAGGATGCATTTGTGAGCTAACTTGTTTGTATGTTAGCCTCTTTGTGCATGTGTCTCTCTCTGTCGCACTGTCATGCACACATAAACTCACACACACACTTCTACTTTCCCGCACACAAACATTCTGCTTTCATGCATGCACTCACTCACACCATACTTACCTATTAACACAGGTTAAGTTCTGTCTCTTTAAAAGGCAATGGCAGCAAATCCATAGACGGGTCCCTCTTCAGCAAGAACACACACATTGATTCTTTGGCACGAAATTATGGCGCGAACACACAGACTCTTCTTTGGTGCAAAAAAATCAAAACTAGAAGGATGCTTTGGTGCATGCACACACCAATGTTAAGAGTTACAGGTCACGGGCGTGAAAAACACAACAAAAAAGTGTTTTGGGGCATGCGTACATCGATATTGGAGATAGAGGTAGAGGGCCGCATGGCAGAGCTCTGAGGGCCGCATGCGGCCCGCGGGCCGCAGGTTGAACACTTCTAATATAAATAATAAAAGGAGCGGGATGGGCACAGTCTGTTAGCTGATGACTGTTCGCATTTGGAACAGTATGGGTATTATTGACATCCCTCTGATATATATCTACTCCTTGTTGTTAAAAATAATAGTTTATTTTAGTTTCTTAACTCATGCACATTTACAAATACAGAGGGATGGGTAGTTAGGCACCTATTTAGAGTTTAGGAGTATAGAAGTCACAACATTTATTCTTAAGATAAATACACTAACAGAAAAAGTTTATAACTGTATTTTTGTATCAACTAATGAGAAACTTCAACAATATTAATAAAAAATGATAACCATAGACTCTTGGAATGTTAAAGGGATGGTAGATAAAAAGAAAAGAAATTTAATCATGCACCTCACATACCAAACTAAGGCTGATATAACTTTCTTGAAAGAAACTCACTTAGATGACCAACTTTGGGTTAGGGAAAGGAAAAGAAAATGGGTTAAAACAATAGTTGCTGCAAATTATCGTTCTTTGTCCAGGGGAGTGGCCATTATAGTAAATAAATCCTTCCAAGGAGAGATTACTTCCTGTGAAGCTGACTCAAAGGGAAGATGGGTATTATTTACTACTGAATATCATACTTTAAACAAACCATTACTCTTTCTTAATATATATAGCCCCTGCTCAAATCAACAGCTCTTCATTTATGAAATCTTTAATATATTAGCCAAATACCCAAATCATCTGCTTATTTGTAGGTGGGGACTGGAATGCTTTACTAAATCTAGATAAGGATAGATCGCATAATAAAAAGAGACAGCCACAATCTACGACTACAGCACTTGAAGAATTACAAAATACATTTCAACTAGTTGACCCTTATGTTAAATTTCAATATGATAAAACAATATCAAGATTCACTTTCTTTTCAGCCACTCATAAAACTTGGTCCAGGATAGATGCTTTTCGAATTTCCCTTGCTTTCCTTTCTAACAAATTAAATTATGCTGTATTACCTAGTACTCTTTCAGATCATTCCAAAATTAGACTTTTAATAAACTTTCAAGTTCATAAACAAAATATTTCCTATTTCAATATCTGGACGTTAAATCCTAAAATTATACAAAACCAAGAAACTACACAAGAAATTCAGAATGTGCTAGCCCAACTTCAAAATGATTTTATATCCGATCAAATTCCATATGACATACAATGGGCAGCTACCAAGGCGGTCATCAGGGGTATTATTATTCAAAAATCTGCATGGTTCAAAAAAAAGTATAACAATCTTAAGAATGAACTAAAGTGTTAAATAAACACTGCTGAACTAGAACTTCTGGAAAAATATTCTAAAGAACTTGAGGAAAAAATAATTGATTGGCCAAAACAATTACACAAACACTATTTAGAAAATATCTCCTTCTTAGAATTAAGGTCAATATATCAATATTCAGAATGGGCTCAAACACCATCAAAATTCCTAGCTAGACTAATTAACATAAAAAGTGGACCTCCTAGGATCAAAGAAATAAAATAGGACAGGTGAAATATAAAGATCAAGATATAGTGGACGCTTTTGAAGCTATTTATAAGAAATTATACAATATACCCTTATAATCATCTACAGACAGATTTGAGGATTTTATACATAATATAAACTTTCCACAAATTACAGAAGATCAAAGGAAACTCTTAAAATCACTGTTACATTTAAAAGAGATAAAAGCTGCAATAAACAAACTAAAATTAGGTAAATCCCCAGGGCCTGATGGATACACAACATATTTTTATAAGTTATTCATGGAACCTATCTCCAAAGTGTTATTAAAAGTTTTCAGCTATATAATACAATATGGTATAACAGACAAATACTTAAATAACTCCAAGACAGTTTTGATTCCTAAACCGCATTCTGACCCAACAAATCCAGCAAATTATAGACCAATAGCCCTCCTAAACACTGATCTTAAGATATTAGCCCATGTTATAGCAAATAGACTTAAGAATATACTCCCCTCTATTATTTCCCAACAACAAATGGGCTTTATGACAAACAGGCAAACAAGTGACAACACCCTCCTTTTAGATACCATTGTAAGACTACTTAATAGGGATAAATGCCCCAGATATGCCCTTACAGTAGATGCAACTAAAGCTTTTGATTGAGTAAACTTACATTTTCTCTTTAATATACTGCCTTTATATGGTTTTCCTCAAGAATTCATTAAAATGATCCAGGTTCTGTATCAGAAAGCTTCTACCACTATACAGGTAAATAAACGTATAACTAACCCTATACTCTTATCTAGTGGTACAAGACAAGGATGTCCTCTTTCGCATACCTATTTAATCTTTATCTAGAACCCCTCCTTCTGTTTATTCCACAAAAAACCTTTCATCATATTCCCAGAATCCACAATACAAATCTTATATACTCGGCCTTTGCTGATGACTTAAATATATACTTCCATCTCCCCACTACTGACCTCCCAAAAATACTTAAAGTTATTGATGAGTTCTCGGTAGTTTCAAATTATAATTTAAATTTAAACAAGTCACACATATTTCCCCTCAATCCTATAGGGCATAAAGAATTGTACTTTCCTATGAGTGAGATCAAAACAAACTACCAGATAAAATATCTAGGAATAATATTTACTTCAGGCTTCAAAGATATTATAAACAATAACCTGCTAACTACATGGACTAGTATTCAAAACGATATGGATAGATGGAAGAACATTAATATGTCTCTACTGTCAAAAGCTAGTGTTCTCAAGATGAATTTTCTACCAAGAATACTCTTTCAGTTAAATGCTACTTTTTCAAATATTCCCCAAAACTTCTTCCTTGCCATGGAAAAAGCTATATCAAGATTCTTAAGGTATCCCAAATCTACCAGAATTAAATATGCAAAACTTGTACTCGCCAAAGATAAGGGGGGATTGGGGTTACCTGATTTTAAGCTTTACTATAGTATAATTACTGTATACAGACTAATACAAATAATAAACTATGAGTCATATATAAATACTTTGACGCCCCAGTGGACCAAAATCTGGTATGAACATTTGAAATCCCTTGGCTGTAATATTAAATCCTTACCATTCTTGAATTTAAACCAGGCTAGCATATACATGAAGAATTTACACCCACTAATTAAAAACATGATTTTTACAACACAGAAACTATTTAAATCATTGCAATTAGCTGACACTTTTGCCCTTATACAACCATTACATCTAAATCCTAATTTACTAATAAATAATAAACCAGTAAATCTAACAAACTATCCCCTGATAAAAGACTACACAATATGGGATATATACCAATGGAAAGACTCTAACATGGGGCAAATGAGACTTGAACTCAAACTTCCTATGAAATATAGTATTATCCTTAACCAACTTCATCATCTTATAAATGCTAAATTCTCACAAATACACACTGACTTACAGAACATAGATTTAGTTAAATTAATACTTGAAAATCTTGCGATTAAAGGGAAAACAATTTCTAGGACTTATAAAATTGTAATGAGTGCAAAACATCAGAATTCTTTATTATTTTCAAACTACTGGCAAATGAAAAATCAATCACTGACTGAAGAAAATAAGACATTAGCCATTGAAAATACAATCAAATTCATTCCTTTCAATAAGCTGTTATATACACAAATTATGGTAAATAACAATCTATATTATACCTTATCTAAATTAAATAAATTCAATCCTAACTTTTCGCCTATATGTCCCCATTGTCCGGATCAAACAGCTGATATTTTACATGTCTTGTGGAACTGTACTAAGATACACAACTTATGGTGTTCCTTGAGGGTAAGATTAGAGAAGATGGGATGTGAAAAATCAACCCTTACTTGGGAGACAGCTATATTGTACATTAATATCAATCAACTCCCAAAAATATTAAAACATGTCTTTATTACGATGTGTGCCCTTATTAAATTCTTTATTACAAAGAATTGGAATGTCATGTCACCAATTACATGGGAAAATTTTAGCAATCTTGCTATCAAATATATCTCATCTCACAAATTAATTTATTCAAAAATAAAAAACAAACGCTATTACCAAAAATATTGGGGTTACTTGCTAGATATAATTCTTGACAAATAAAATTTGCCTACAAATTGTCATGAAAAGCTAACCTTTAAATAAGAAATGAATGTAGTATAACCAGTCTTTCTTGCATCTTCTCCCTTTTCTTAGTATATGTGTTACTAGATATTTTCCCTAAACATACAAATAAATGGTTAAATTTCTATTTTTGCTTTATATATAGACTATCCCCATTCTAACTATCCCTTATGAGACCAAATGAACATAAGAATTCTCATACTTTACTTGAGGATGTAGTGACTTCTTGTGTATTGTATGTATTGTAAATTTTATATATATATATATATATATATATATATATATATATATATATATATATATATAATTTTCTTGGAACGAGATTGTTGTCTGTTTTCTTTAGATAGGTATTTGTATTGTTTATTTGTGTTTTTGAGTTACCGTATTGTTGTTATTATTTGAAAAAAGAAAATTGAAATAAAGAGATTTTGGAAAAAAAAAAAAGAAAAGAAATGGGGTATTCAGTTTACTGTTAATTATGATATGGAGTGTATCTCATTTCTTGATGTTTCTTTGAGAAGACAACCAGATGGCACTTTAGTCACTTCTGTATACCGTAAACCTTTTCACCCCAATACTTTATTGCATGCCTCCAGCTGTCATCCAAAGCATATCATCAGGAATATTTCTAAATCCCAATATATAAGAATTTGTAGAATTTGTTCTACAAATGAGGACTTCCTCATTCAAGATAGCGAGTTAACTACTACATTTTGTGAATGTGGTTACACTTAGTCACATCGTCTTCAAATAAGTAGTGAGGTTAAGAAATTGCAAAGAAGTGAATTGCTAAAATATCATAGCAAAAAAGGGACCTTTGACAAAACTATCAGGTTTATAACTAGTTATGGATGAAACACCTATTATTTTATGAATTTGGTGCAACAACATCATTGGGATATTTTATTAGCCGATGAATGGCTAAATGACCTTCTGAATGCTAGATGTTTCCCCTTTAGGAGAGGTAAAACATTGTATGAATGTTTCAACCATTATAAACATAAAATGCCATTTACAAACTCTACTCAGGGTACATTAGAAGGTGTAAAACTGGTGGGATGTTTTCCTTGCAGTCATTGTTCACTTTGCAGATATATACACCAAACAAAAGCATTTACCAGTAAAAATACATCTCATATGTGTAATATTAATATATTTGCCAATTGCAGCACAGACTGGGTAGTGCATTTAGCAACATGTACATGTTGAGCATTTTATATAGGTCAGACTTCCAGACCAATTATGTTACATATATTTGAACATCTGAGCAACATTAGGAATAAGTGTGCTACAAATGCATTTTATAAAAACATATCATTAAACATCCAGCTGCCAAATTTCAATTTATAGTCATCGATAAGGTATGTGGCAATAGGAACTGTAAGGCGGGGTGGCATAATATTTTGAATAGAAAAGAAAAGGCCTGGGTTGCTAGACTGGGTGGGTTATTTCTACCTGGTTTAAATGAACATTTATAAATTAATTAATTATTAATTGGCTGATTGATAATTGTGGTTCTTAAATGACTATATATGTGAGTCTTGATATTGCAGACTGTGTGATACATTGAAAAAGGCTTTGTGCCAAAACTGGTCTGATGACTGTGGTTTGACTTTAATAAAGTCAATTTTTCCTCTCCTGCTTGTGCTGGCCTATTTATTTGATACTCTGGGTACCACCACTCACATCTGTCCTCACAGTCACTGTGTCCAAGGGAACATCAGTACCTGTATCCACCAGCAGCTATGGCTCACATTCAGACTTGCTGCTACCAGATAGCACCTTCTCTGAAACAACCACTACATCAGTCCCAGATTCATGTATGAGATCTTTCTGGGTCTCTCCCAGACTACTGGACCTACATGCATTTCTCCAAGTCACTGCATGTACACAAAGAACTGCATCATGAAAGTCATTCTCTATCTAGACGTCTGCAGGAATATCCTCAGACACATCTACTTGCTTGTTTCCTCTTCCACCCTCCCAGTCAAGATGAAGCCTCACCAAAGGTATTTGGAATGGGATCCTTCCCAACGCTCAGACTGGAGTGGACTGTCCAAACAAGTCCTGCTCTTCTCTAACCAATGCAGGTCTCACAATGGTTATATCAGAAGCTGTGTCTCTCTTAGCAGTTACCTGTTTACCATCTACTAAGATTGCATATACATTTTGGTGATAATTTGGCACCCCACTTGTTTCTAAACAACTTACCACTGGCAGTTTGCCATCACCCCTTGCTGGCTCCCTCACCTTCTGTTTCGCACCTTGCCTCAATGGACATTTGACTGCTATGTGTCCCCTGTGGTTACACTTGAAACATCTAATCCCTAACTGTGCACTTGGGTTAGTAGTTTCCCCCATTACTGGTTTACTCTGTTATAGTGGTTTAGACTGTCCCCCATGGATTCCCTTATTTCCATGTACAGCACTGGGTATCCCTCTCCTTTGCAGTGGTGTTGTGGTTGCTAAGTACAGATCCCCTTTTCTCCCCAACTCTTCTGCAGAGTTACACTCATGGTTTGCTAACCAGACTCTCATGTCACCAGGCAAAGTACTGAGGGCTTGTTTCCTCACGAAAAGGTCTGGCAGTCCCTCAAAACTGGTGACCTGACACCCACCCATCTGTGAAAGTAAGTACTTAAGTCAGCAATATAATTATGTACACTTTCATCTGCTTCTGTGTTCATGAAACTTTTTCCTATAAGCTTCAGGTGTAAGTTTGAAACAGTTAAGCAAGCAACATTTCACTTTTTTATAATTCAAACAATCTACATCATTTAATTTACTACAGCATGAACAGCTTTACCATAGAGTATGTGTGAGTCAGGAGCCGAACCCAGAGCTGATGGTCAACATTATGTTGTCTACATACCCTCTCAAAAATGTGAATAAAACTATCAAAGTTATCCCCACCCCTGTACTAAGGAAGAAGTTTACTGACCTTTTCAGCTTTTGGGGTCCAGCTATTCCCTTTCCGTTACCTCCACAATCCTCTTGAAGGGGTAAGAAGCTCCACTTCATGCTGCCGCTGTCTGTCATTCTCCTTACTCTGTCTCACATTGTCCTCTGCTTCTAAACACTTCAGTCTCTGTTCGGCCTCCAGCCATTTCGTTTCCACTTCAAAATGGCGCTGCTTCTCCTCAGCCTCTAGATGTCGCATTTGCTCCTCGGCCTCCAGATGTTGGGCTTCTAGGCGCAGTCTCTCCAACTTCAGATGGATTCTCAGGTCCACTGAAGAAAATGTGGACTGTTCTGTCTTGGCAGGCTGCACATCACCAACACCAAACTGGATATCCTCTGAACAACTGGTCTGAGCTGTGGCTGCAACCAAGGATGAAGTCATTGTTTCCTTGGTCAGGTTGGCATGCACCAATCCTCTGACTTCAAAATCCTTAGCCAACTGGATTTTTTCAGCTTGCTAAAATCTTCTGCTGACATCCTTTCCTGCTATCTCTTTCTATCTAACCAAAAAAAAAAAAAAAAAAGTAATAAAATAAATAAAACTGTGGTGGATTGAAATTTTTAATGTTTACCTTATGGCTGCCAAGGGTGCACACCTTAATGATAACTACCCACAGGCTACTGGAATCCAATTAAAAATCCCACACGGCTGGCACCAATTAATGTGATGTCTGGCTATATCTCACTGGACTGCCACCAATTAAATGACATCCCTTACTATCCTGGATCAGTAACTAAGGAGCTTCAGCCCTCACTACTAACTCCAATATGAGACTGTCACTTAGAAGTAATATTTCACAATTTTCCCATAAGAGCACAAAAGGAACATGCTCTTTTTTTCTGGGGCTGGACTGTATACTTTTGTCCACCCAAATGTATTTTCTTTTTATACACTTCAGAGCAAAGTGTCCCAATTTAAGACCTCTGATACACTCACACTCAAAGTAAATTTCAGTCTCCCTCATCCAAACACTTCTGGGAAAGTCTGACACAGTTTTTCAGCTGAGTCACTTTCCCAAAATAATACAGTAATGCTGCCACTAATCCGAGGGTCTTTATGCCCTTCAAAACGGGTATCCAATTATGAAAATGAATTATCAAAATAAATGATAGCTATGACCACAACAGTCAGGCCTCATGGTGACCTGGAAAGTATCAAACAGGTAGAAGCACTCTCTAATATCTAAAGAAAAACACTGGCTCCCAGCCACAATATAAATAATGACAACCTTTAATAATAAGTACAAATGGTTACAAGATTGAAAATCAATAACTCTCAATAAACTTTAGAATTCAGTCACCAGAAATGTAAATCAAACTGCAGGATAGAAGTCCATTATTCAAGAAAAGCTCTTATCTTAATAACTAAAGTTTCCTGATCTAACTAAAGAAATACTGTCCCTGATCTATTGTAAGATATAATAGCAAGACCAAGCAAGCTTACAGTTTTCTTGGTGGGTTCTTTTTTCATGCTGTTCACTGACTGCTGCTCAGTACTTGAAATACTGTACAGCTTCTCAGTCTCAACTGTCTAATTTCAAAATATAACAGTCAGCTGTAAAAAAGATTATTTTTTCTGTCAGTCAGCTGTTTAAATCATCTCTTAGCAACAAGGAACATTCCAGTGACATCACTCACTACTCAGCTAATTCTCCGCAGTTTGTACTTTAGAATGTCCTTCTCAAACAAGCGCAGTTAGAAGTGTATCAAAGCAGTGATAGATTCGTTAATCATTCTGTCTAAACAGGGAAAGACTCAACATTTCAACTTATTTACCTTTTTACAAATTGGCATGCTGGCATACAATAGAAGTTAATCTAAGAGTATACACAAATTTCCTGCCAGACATGCTAACACAGATGACAGTGTTTTCAGTTTCTTCATATGGATGTGTGGAATAATGTCATAAGCTAGCTTGAGATCCCTAGAGTGAGTAATTCTTGAACCATTTGAGTTCTGGTTGTGCAGCATTTCCATTAGGGCAGGGCTGGAGATTGCCCTATAGGCCAGGCACAAGTCACTTCTCAGCAGCCTTTAAAATAGAGAGTAAAGTGATAGGGCTTTGAGCCTGTTCATGTAGGTCATGGTTTGGAGTCCCTGTATTTTCTTAGTGAAAAACATCTGAGGTCTCTCCAGCTGCTGCAGGTGTCTGCCAAGATGCATGCAAAAGGGTGCATTATACTCCATTAGTGGTCTGATGAGGCTAAAGTACAGTGGAGTTATAAAATCACTTGACCTGGATGCTATGCCCTTGCTTAGGAGGTACACTACATAGAAGGCCTTCCTTACCACTGTGGAAACTTGGAAGTCAAAGTTCAGATTGCTATCAACCTGTGTTACCAAGTCTCACACCACTGAGTTGGAACTCAGTGGGTTGCTGTCAATATTGTAATTTGTAGGGAATTCCATTTTGCCAAAGGGAATAATAATGAATTTTTGCATTTGTTTTAGACCATGGCTTTGGAACCAGTCATTTGTTTGTCTTAGCCTTCTTGTAATATGTTGACATCACTGGGGGACTCAACGATTGCTCCCAGTTTGCAATCATCAGCGAACTTGGAGAGCCAAAGGTCATCTACTTTGGCCTGGACTTCTGAGAAATAGATGCCAAACAGGAAGGGGCCCACCACAGACCCCTGTGGTACTCCACTGGTAATGGGTCTAGTGGTGGAGGTGGAGCCACTAGTTTTGACAGTGTTTTCTGTCGGTGAGCCAATTGGCTACCCATCTAGTAAAGTAAGGATTAATCCCTGTCTGGGAGAGTTTCTCAATGATGCCAGAGTGGGGAATTATGTTGAAAGCCTTAGCAAGGTCAAGATAGGCTGTGTGCACTGTCTTACCTTTATCCACGTCTTTGATGACATTTTCAAAGAGGTCTGCTAGGTTTAATAAGCATGATCTACCTTTAACAAAGCCAAATTGGGTTGGGTCCAGTGTTTGGAGGTCACATATGTCCTTGTTTATAAGGTCCATGATAATTCTTTCCATGGCCTTACACATGAGGCTGGTTAGATTTATGGGTCTGTAGTTCCCAGGGCCAGTTGATGGCCCTTCCCCCCTTTGTGTAAGGGGATTACTGTTGCTGTTCTCCATTCTGCAGGAACATAGCCAGATTGAAGAGAATTCCAAGTGGATTCGATAGGTCTTGTTTTAGATTGTTTAGTAAACAACCTGGGATATTATCTGGTCCCATTGAGGATGTGTTTTTGGCCATGGCAAGTGCAGAGATGACCTGTTTTTTTTAGGGATACTAGGCAGAAGGCTGGTGTCAGGTATGCTTTGGGATATGGTAGGTGGGGATGGGGGGTGAAGTCTGTACTGAATCTGCCAGCTAGCAGGTTATTGATATCTTTCAGTGTAGTATGAGTGATCCCATCTACAACCAGTTCAGCACATAGCTGGGCATTCCTGTTAGACTTTGGATGTAGCTAAAGGATGCCTTATGATTATCCTTGGCTAGGGATGTGATTTTAGTTCTATAATTTGTTTTAGAAGGCTTTACAAGTTTTCCGATTTTCTTGTTTAGGCTTAAGAGGGAATGCTTCCTCTGCAGAGTGATATCCCTCTTGCTTTTGGATGACAGTTTCTTCCTCTTGTTATATAAAGTGTTTATACCTGAAGTCCACCATGGTGGCATGTTTTTATGGGAAGACCTGGTTTTGATCCTGTCAGGTACACCAGAGTTTATGCAGCCATTTAAGTGTTTATAGGTTCATATGTTCATAGGTTGGTACTGGGCTATTGGCCCCAGGGCCTATACAAGCCTAGCCATAACAATTCCCTGGCTGTTTCTTCCCACGGTATTTAATTCCTGGACCCCTGTATAGCATGGAGAACTGACGTGATCCCAGGGGTGATTTTCCTATCTCCCATCCAATCATCAAGGTTCCTTTTGAAGAGGTCAAAAGAGGCGCTCTGCTTGACATGTATGGGCAGTCTATTCCAGAGTCTGGGGAGTCTCTTGGTCAGGAACCTGCCCCTCCAGCATCTTTTGTTCATTGTGATGACAAGGTTTAGATCCCTGGTGCGTGTGTCTCTGAGGGATTGGGATTTCTTTAAGTGTAGCATGTCTAACAGCTCTTGGTTTGACATGGCCTTGTATGTTAAGCAGAGATCGCCTCTGAGTAGACGATATGCGACAGAGTATAGGTGGAGTTTTTTAGACGGTCAGCATAAGGCATCTGCTTTAGGCCTGTGATTCTTTTAGTGAGGTATTTCTGTGGCCTTTCCAGTTGTTGCAGATGTCTTGAGTGGTACATACTAAACGGAGCATTGTATTCTATAATGGGTCTAATGAGGATGAGTACAGTGGGGCAATGACCTCCTTTTTTCTGGATGAAAAGCCCTTAGTGATGAGATGTGCCACACAGAAGGATTTCCTGACTGTTGTGGCGATGTGGTTATCGAAGGTGAGACCACTGTCCACCTGTGTCCCTAAGTCTCTTATCAAACTTCCGGTGTTTAGTGTACTGCCACCAATGTGCTAATTCACGGGTACATGTTTTTTCTCTAAGGGGATAATTATACATTTCTTGGCATTGAGCTTGAGCCCATGGCTCTGGCCCCAAACATCTGTTTCTGTAAGGCCCTTTTGTAGAATATCCACATCATTTGGGGATTCAGTAATGGCTCCCAGTTTGCATTCATTTGCAAACTTTGTTATCCAGAGTCCCTTAGCATTGGCCTGTACTTCAGAGAAGTAGATGCCAAACAAGAGCGGTCCCAGGACTTAATCCTGAGGTACTCCACTTGTCACTTGTCTGGAGCTGGATTTAGAGTTGGCTACTTTTACAGTGTGGGTTCTGTCAGTAAGCCAGATATCAGCCCATCGAGTGATGTAGGGATTAATGCCCAGCTTAGTAAGTTTATCTATGATTCCAGAGTGGGGGATGGTGTTGAAGGCCTTGGCAAGGTCCAGATGGGCTGTGTGGACCACCTTACCCTTGTCCACAGCTCTGGAGATTGATTTGAAGAAGTCAGTCAGGTACAGAAGACAAGATGGGCCCTTCATGAACCCAAACTGCGTGGGGTCCAGTGTTTGAAGGTTGCCAATGTCTTTGTTTATAAGTTCCATGATAATACATTCCATGGCCTTGCAGATCAGGCTTGTCAGACTGATGGGGTGGTAGTTCCTGGGATCCAAGGTGGATCCCCCCTTGTGGAGTGGGATAACTGTAGATGTACACCACTCAGTGGGCACAAAGCCTGAGGTGAGGCTATGATTAAACATGACACTTAGGTGAGGTGCCAGTTCATTTTGTAGTTCATGTAGTACACAGCCTGGGATGTTGTCTGGTCCCATGGATGCTGTATTCTTAGCTTTGGAGAGTGTGTGTTTTACCTGTGTGACCATTATTCCAGGAATTTGTCAATTTTTCGCTATTGAGATGGACCCTTTAGGGGGTGAGAGGGAGATGAAGTTTGCACTGAATCGATCTGCCAGGATATTGGCAATATCCTTGGGATCAGTATATTTAATGCCATTCTGTTGTAGTTCAGAGCAGAGCTGAGCATTGCCATTTAGATTCTTGACATAGCTATAGAATGCCTTGTGGTTGTCTTTGGAATCTTTGGCAATTTTATTTTCATAACTAGCTTAGCTGGATTTTATGAGTGATCTCTGCTTTATACTGAGGCTGATAAGGGAGTTTTTTGCATCCTGGGATTTTCCTCTTTTCTGCAACAGTTTCTTCCTTTTGTTGTAAAGTTTGTTTATAGCAAGGGACATCCAAATTGGCTTCCTTTTCTTGGAGGAGAGCGTCTTGGTTCTATTGGGGATGGCACGATTCATGCACGACTGGATGTGCTCGTCAGTACCTTAGTGTAGGATTCAGCAGTCAAAGTTTCAGTTCCTGTCTGCATGTGTGTAATGAAGTTTGTCACTTCTGACTTGAGTAGCATGAAGTTGGCTTTGGAGAATTTTTTTACTAAGGTTTCCTTACTGGGGGGTGGGGGTGGGATGTGGATGTCAAGGGTGATTAGCTTATGGTCAGACCTGACCAACGAGGGGGTGACCATAGGTGTGGTGCATCGATTTCCCATGTTGATAATGACCAGATCTAAGATATTGGGAGTTCTTGGTGGGACTAAGGATTAGTTGATCCAGGGCGTTGGAATTTATGAATTCCAAGAACCATTGGGCAAAGGTGTTGGTATACAAATAGTTTTCCCATTTAATGGCAGGGTAGTTGAAATCTCCCAGTATTAGGGTGTTTGGTTGTATCTTAATATTTTCCAGTATGTTTAGAAAGGTGTAGTGAGAATCTTGAGGCATGGTGGAGGATCTGTAGCAAGCTACAACTTGGATTGCAGTCTCACCTAGTGTTAGTTGCACCAGGAGAATATCAGACGCATTTTGTTGGGAAACTAGCCTGATGTTGTGAATATCATTGGTAAATATGGACACTCCTCCACCTTTAGTGTTTCGGTCCTGGTTTGGTGGCTGAAAAGTGTGGTAAGAGTTATAGCCTGGTATTGCAGGGGTGCTCTCTGGAGAATTGAACCAGGTCTCAGTTACTGCACAAATATTGATGCTCCCCATTTTTAGGAGTGCCTCAAGAGAGTGCATTTTGAGGTTTAGACGTCTGACTTTGAGTAGCATTACGTTCATTTTTTGCATGCTTGTAGCTGTTACGTTGGTGGTTTTTGTCCTTTGAACTTTTCTTAAAAAAGGCATTATGTGGGTGGCAAGAGCCTTGGCCAGTAACCTGAATCTCAGGGGCGACAGCTGTAGACCATCTCTGGCAAAGCATCATGGTCTGTCAATCATGTCATCCCAGGCAGACAGATACTGGATCCCCTTTGAATGACACCAGAAGCTTAGCCAATTGTTGAAGTCAATCATTTTGACCTTATACTGTGGTATAATTCTGGGCAAAGGCAGGATGCTACTCAGGGCTAGGGTCATACCTGCCTGGGCCACATGATCCGAGATCTCTTCATTATCTCTTTTCATGTAGTCCAGGGAGGTATGTCTCAAGTCATTCACTCCAACATGGACAATGACAGAGTCATATTTGTACTTGTTGTGGAGTGACTTCAGTGCATGTGTTATGTGGCGGATCCTGGCACCCAACAGGCAACTGACTGTAATTTTCTCCTTGTTCAGCCTGGTGAGTGAGACATCAGTGTGCCTGACTATAGAGTTACCTCTGACTAAAGTGTTGGCTACGTTGTCTTGCCTTAGGGGCTGTTGTTGGGTGGCACACTGGTTTTGTGAGCTATGTGACACTTTGGTTGTGATTGGTGTTTATTTGCATTTTAGCTTTGGAGGTCCTTGTTGCTTGAGGAGGTTCCTGTTAAGGGCCTCCACATATGTGGGTTTAGTGTTGCTATATGTGGGTGTTGGTGGTGTGTGTTTAGAAGGGCTATGTGTTGCTTGAGGTGTAGTGCGGGTGTTAACCTTCTCCTCTTGACTGTCTAGCACAATCTTGGGTGGAGAGAGCTTTGCTTCCAGTTTGGCTATGTAAGTGCATCACTCGCAGGTTGTAGTGTTAGGTGTAGGAGGAAAGGGTTGTCTGTGTACATGAGGCAATTGCTGCATTGCCCCAGTAGGCCCAGATTCACCAGGTGGACAGGAGAAATCACCGAAAGCTGACCCTTGGACATGTCTGGTTTGGTGCTTTTTTTTTGTAAAGTACAAGAGCTGTTTTCCCTTACGTTAGCAAGGTACTTTGCAATTATAGGCTGTTTAGTGCCAATGATTAATTTCTCCTTATTAACAAGAAGAGTTGAGTGCTTGTATTAGTTTATGACTTCCTAGTGCTTTCCAGCAGGTTTTAAAGGAAGTGCTAGTCACAGGGATGCTTAAATGTAAGATGAAAAAAATGGTTTATCCTAAACATTGCAGTGTGCACTAGAGAAGTTAGATGTGAAAGTAGGTAACAAGTTTTACCTGTCTAAAAAGTTGTTTTAGTGGAGAGTCACTATTTTTAAAACAGCACGATAGATTGAAAGGGGGTGGTCACTTTTGTATTCTGGTACTATGGAATACAATAGGATGGCCAATAAATTTAAATAGTTGAAGGGGGGTGATTTCACAAAATGATAATTTTGTGCTTACACAAGCCAGTAAAAATAGAGAGGAAATGAGATAAATGGTCAAATTAACATAAGGGGCAGGCAACTAGAAAGACAGTGGTGTTCAGGAACACTATAGTAACCGGGTGGGGAAAAAAAATTCTGCCTGACTCACAAGAGACAGATCTGTGCTCTCTTTTCAAGTTTTAATATGCAGTTAAAAACAGAATACAAGTAAAACACAAGGTAAATAAAACAAATGACAGTATTCAAAATAGAAAAAAGGCAATAAAGTAACACAACAAATAAAAGGCAAACTAACCTTTCCTCACAGTAAAGTGTAGCAGAGTCTGGGTGAACCTTTCTCATAAAGCTCTGAAATGTTTTATTTTACCCCTTAAATAGAGGATTTAGTTCCTAGTTCCACCCCCTCAGTTCACAGATGATTAACCTTAACTGTCCTGTTCTATTGACTTTTGTTTGTACAGGACATTTGTGTACACTTCTGGATAGTGATCACTGATGTGTGTGATTGCGGGTGGTATGAAGCGTTTTGTACTACCACTTAGTAAGCTGTAGTTAGCTTTGGTAATGTTTTTTATAATTTTTGTTCCTGTGAGGGTGTCAGTTCCAGTACTTACTTTAAACAGGACTGATTTGTGGGCTGACATAACCAGGGAGGGCATCACACATGGGGAATTGCAGTGACCCCCCCCCATGTTGGTGAGTACTATGTCCAGAACATTAGAGCCCCAAGTTTAGGTGCAGACTATCTGTTCCAGAACATTTGTGTTAACTGGGTGACTGTGTATTTTGCTCGTGTATGTCCCCTAGTCTATAGAAGTTGAAATCTCCCATGACTAAGGTGTTGGACTGAATGGCGAGGGATTTCAGTAAATCGAGGTAGGTGGTATGCTTAACCTGGTTCATGGTGGGGGATCTGTAGCTAGCAGTGATGTGGTATGTTACTTTTTCAGTAGTTAATTGGACATGAAGTCTTGAAGTGTATTTGGTTTTAATGAAGATGGATACACCTCCACGTTTGGTTCCTTCATGCTCATTTTGAGGTCTGAACATGTGGAAAGCATTGTAACCTTGCACAGCCAAGGTGCTTTGAGCATCCATGAACTACATCTTGGAAACTGCACAGATGTCAACATCCTCCATGGTGAGGACTGCTTCCAGGGAGTGCAGTTTCATGTTTAAACTTCTAGCATTAAGCAGCATGACAATGAGTTTGTGTCAATTAGATTTTGTTACACCAGAAAATTTGTTATTTTGCTATTGCCTAAAAATGCACTATGGGAAAGACAAGGGCCTTTGCCAGTATCTGAAAGCCTAGCGGAGACAGGTGCAGACCATCTATAGCAAAGCAAAGAGGTCTGTCTACTATATTATCCCAGGCTGACACATACTGAATCCCCCTGGGCTACACCAGAAGTTGAGTCAATTGTTGAAATCAGTCATTTTTTGTTTATATTGTGGCATCATCCTGGGTGAAGATCAGATGCTGCTTAGGGCTAGGGACATACCTGTCTGGGACACACAATCAGAGAGTTGTGCCATGTCTTTCTTTATATAGTCCAGAGAGGTATGTCTCAAGTCATTCACTCCAACATGGACTATGACAGAATGATAATGGTACTTGTTGAGTGACTTGAGTGCACATGATTTGTTACATCCTTACACCTGATAGGCAGCTGACCATGACCTTCTCCTTGTCCTGTCTGGTGAGGGGGACATCTGTGTGTCTCACTATAGAGTCACCTATAACCAAGACATGGCTTATTTGTTGAGACATGGGTGTGTGTGCGTGTGTGTTGATATGTGTAGTTGTTTCTTTATGCTTAGTGGTGAGTGTGGGTGGTGTGCATTTGGGAGGTCTCTGTTCTTTTGCTAGGCTTTTAGTGAGTACCTCTGCATATGTGGGTTTATGTGTCATGATCTTATTTTGTGTGACAGGTGAGGTTTGCATGAGAGGTGAATCGTGTGTGCTGACAGCCTGTTTGTTGTCTAGTTTGTTTTTAATTGAGAGACTTGACTCCAATTCCACAGTATATTTTCATCTCTCACATATGGTGTTAGTTTTCTTTAGGAGTAAATGGTTGTCATTATACATGAAACAATTACTACATTGCCTTAAGATGCTCATATCAATCAAGCTGGCAGGAAAAATGATGGGAACCTGCCCATGAATTATGGCAGGATTTTTCTGAATGTGGTATTTGGGAAGGAAGTTGGCTAGCTGGAATGAATCGCAAACAACAAAAAAGAAGCGGTAATCCAATTAAATACAGTTAACAAAGTGCAGTGCTGGCTTAAAATATACTTAGTTTTTATTTTTTTTCCAGTGGATGCCTTTGCTTTCAGTGCAGATGCAATCCAGACCTCTGTCTAAAGTTGCCAAATGTTGAGCAACTCCAATAAACTGAGAACAAACCCTTGCAAACGCGAGGTTTATATACAGGTAAATTTAAATAGTTTTTTATGCAGTGATCAGTGGGAAAGACCCAAAATGAGCCTTTCTCCAGCAATAAGAAACGTGAGTCCTGAGCTACACACATCTGCCACAAGTAGGGTTGCCAGCTTTCTTTGTGGCTAAAACCAGACTAAGGTCACGCCCCTCGCATCACCCATTACTCCACCCATTCCCACCCCCTCTCCCTACCATGCCCCACCCATTTTGTGACATCACAGTGACATCAGCTGATGGGAACGCCCCCCTTTTTTCTGTTCCGGATGCCTGCTTTCAGCCGATTTCTTGCCAGTTGCCATAAACGCTGTTCAAAACTCTCATTGTGCATACTGTCTTCTGCTTTACTTCTACAGTGATTACAGATATTTGGATTTAATTTAAAACATTTTTTTCAAATTTTATAGCATGGTAGTGTTGTCGCCTCACAGTTAGACATTGCCCGTTCGATTCTCAGAGCGTCTTCTGTGTGGCGACATGTGTGAACGGGCATTCCTTCGTTGAAGGTTGTGTGTTAGGCCCATCAAGCCAGCACGTAAAACTCTACTGCCAATCATTAGCGGACCAAAGTTCTGCTGTGGTGACCCCTAACCGGGAAAAGCTGAAAGACACAAACAAACATTTCAAATTTTATAGCACAAACCACTGATACACATTTGGTAAACAAAGCAATACAGTCTCACAATGAAAATAGACTTAGCATTAAAACTACTCTGCCTTTAAATCTCACATTCACCGAAACAGCATTGCTCACTGTTTTCCTAAGTTTAGGATGATAACATTTTAAAATGTTCTAAGAAATGACAGTACTAACAACAATCATATCTTACATGGCAATGGCATTAAAACTTCTCTACCCTTGAAACTCACATTCATTGAAACAGCATTGAAACCCACACCACATCCAAAGAAAATGCATGGCCATGGGTGGATAAAGATTACCTTTGGTCTGTTTTCAAATCATAGGCCCCTTGCACACAAAACAAGAAACATACATGTATTCTTTTCCTTGATACACCTTCCTGACTTTATTAAATTATATTCCTTGTATAATACAGTACACTTGTTAGAGCGCATTTTAAATTTGTTTGAACAGTTTACAGTTAGAGCAACATACCACTATGCCAAATCAGCAGCTTCCTCAAAAATAGGAGGACTGAAACTTAATGGCTATCATTTAGTGAATTCATTTCTCATATCTGTCAAACTCTTAGCACAAACAACCTGGACAAACAAAGCCAATAATGGGGGAATCCAAATTCAGTACTTCTCACTATAGCTCTCAATTCTTAGCACCAAAAACCTGGGCAAAGCTAAGAAGTGGTGATGGCTAGGGACTTTAGGCTCTTTTTACCCTGTAGTCAAGGTAAAGGGTTTGAGCCTGAGTACCTCTAGCCACCAAGTATATTATATGGGGGGCATTTACACACACACACACACACACACACACACACACACACACACACACACTACCTTTGTTGCTAATGCTGCTTTCCGAAACATCCCTGATGCTGGTTCTGCTGTGCCTTCCCCATAATATCCAAACACACACAATACCTTCGTTGCTAAAGCTGCTTTCCAAAGCAGTCAGCTCCACTCCAGTAACCTGCCAGAAGAACCATCATCTTGTAAACAACCAAATCAAAATTAAAAGGAATATACTGCAGTCATCTGCCTAGCTCTCAACCAATCAGGGACAAATTGCAATAAACTCAGTGACCATTCCCGAGTTAGTCAAGGACAATCAGGGAGACTTTCAAAATATTAGTACTATTAACTTGAGAATTGCCAAATAAGCCAATGTGAATTAATATCCATTTTCCACAGTAAAAGTAGTCCATAGCCTCCTTTTTTTAATACCTATGTAGTTTTATACTGGCAAAGGCTTCACCACGGAATGATCTAAACAGTACTGCATGTTCACAGATCCATTACGCAATTAATTGCATAGCAACCTAAAACATTTTGGATACTCTGCACGTAATCAAAATTTCGTTTGCTTTAAAAGAAACTACCATTTCAAATATCTAAAGTTAACCAAACTGTGCTTCGACTCACAGTATTCAGAGTAAATAAAAAATTGTCAGAGACAAAACTAACACAGAGAGGAGACTGACTGTCAGTGGTTTAATATAGTAAAGGGTTGCCTATCTAATCATGCATGAAAAAAGAAAAACACCATGTAATGCTGTCTTTCACAACCATGCAACTCAACTCAGAAGCACTTTTCAACTCACCTCCATTACAGATTTGGACTTCAAAAATGCTTGCTTACATTCTGAAGATGCTGCCTTCCCTCCCTGAAATGCTGGCTTCTGCTTCCCGCTCACATCCCCGATGCTGGTTCAGGTTCTCCTATGCCTTCCCCGTAATCCAAAGTCGAACTTCAGAAATCACATGCATTGCATTCTGAATATGCTGCCTTCTCCTGTTTGAAATGCTGGTTCTGCTTCCCGCTCGCAACACCGGAAGTGAGCTCCTTGAGCTCAATTCTGACAGGCCGGTAGCCCTGAGTGACCTGATGTCATCGTGCACGTGATGACATCAGTGTCAGTGCCGTGAAATTTAAAAAGTCCGGGTTTGAATTAAAATTGTAACTGGACAATTTGTCAGAAAATCGGATAGTCTGGTCAAAAAACGGACAGCTGGCAACCCTAGCCACAAGGCTGCAGGGAGGCCCTCTTAATGTAAGATGCCTGGTCTAGGAGTACAGTGATAACAAACAGTCTAGATTCAGCAGGTCTGAATCTAGCCTATGCTATATAAAGCAATAAAACACAGTTTCTTAGAGTTAGGGAGTGGGATGGGGTTTAGGAAGAGAAGGTGGGAAGGGAGTTTTAAGGTTAGGGACCAAATACGTTTTTAAACAAGTGGGAGTGTGCTGGTGTTTTGCAAACTGATATATCAGATGTTGCTGCACTGAATTAGCCTACCTGCAGTACCAGTTATGCCCTGCAGTGGAAAATGTAAATCCACAAATATGTACAGCATGACAATGACACTTCAAAGTGAACCTAAGAATGCATGCTTAGCAAATACATACAGTGCTAGACATGCAGAATAAGGTAGAATGTCATATTGCAGGGCTACAGTACATAGACTAACTTTGAAATATTTAAAATAAATATGCTTTGATTTTTTCCCTGTAAATGAAAGGGATAACTCTCACATGTGCTGTACCACACATTTGCCAAGAACCTCAGTCACCACCCCCACAACTACTCATAATTGGCAGTGCTGGTTCTGCAGGCTACAGTTCTTGCCAGCATATAATGTCTGCAAATACCAATACCATCACACAAGGGGATCACACAAGGGGATCACTACCTATAACATAAAAGCCCATTCATGTTAGTAGGCCACAATTTAATTATATATTAATGTTTCTCATGCAATGTGAATATACAATGCTTTTTAAGCCCACTGGTGTTGTAGCCCAGTTCATATTTTTCATTACATGTGAGTGTGCATCCAGGCATTTCTGCAGTTCATTTATCTTCTACTGCACCTTTAGGTGTCAAATATTGGTTGTTCATATTTGCATGAATAATTCCAAAACCATGCTGTTTACAAGGTATCAGAACATTTTATCTAGAAACATATATGATGGTAAACACAACTGCATTGATATTTGATCTCTGTCATTGCGTTTTTGCTAGAACTGTAAGGTGATAACTTCACTTTTTTAAAGGCTAAAGCCACACCCACTGGGAGTTAAAGGTACACACTCAAAAGAACTGTACAGTAAGGAATGAGTTTGTAAAGAATGACCTACATTTCATACTTAACTGCTTTTACTATCTGACCTATTATTACTGGTACTGTATATAAAGATATCTCTTACTCTTCCTATTTTTTTATTTTTTATATTTACCATTTGATAGTTGGACAATAACTCTCAAGAGAAAATGATATACCATAATTACTGTTTTCTTTCATATTTAGATTTGTTGTTCTATTATAAGATGCTATTGTTTGTTTGCATGCAAATACTGTGAATGCTCATTATGGATTGTTCATCTAATTCTGTTTGAATGATGCTTTTTGCCTTTCTTCTTTTTCCTATTTCATCCTCCGAAGATAGTGGTTCTTCCAACTTTGTTGATTTTCCTAAACCAGCGTGTGACGCAACTGCACTGGCCCAGTAGTCAAGGAGCCTCAATCCTTGCCACTGGCAACAGTGAGGGACGCACACAATGGGAGGATGACAAGTACACACACAGTAAAGTATTATTTCCCTTAAGAGCATACAGAGATCACAGTCAGTTGGGGGCTGGTTTATCCCTCTTTCTCCAGATCCCTAGTAAGGCTCCCCACTGGCACAGCTTTAGGGTTAAGATCTCAGCTGAGGCATCAAGCTAAGACATCCAGCACTCTCCGTGTCCAACCAGTGCTCTGTGTCCCTGCCCAAGTAGCCTGTGCACACACTTTGAGATTTGATTAATATACAAACACACACACACACACACACACACACACACACACACACACACACACACGCACACACACACACTCCTGGGGAAGGCTGGCACAGGTATACTAGCTATGCCCCCTTCTGCCCAGAATATAAGGTAGTTATCACTGCCACCAACCCATACCTATCAGCTACTTAAGGCCCTTACAGAGGGTGACCAATCGCACTGTGTAATGTTACTATTATCCAAATGTAAGTATGACCAAGACTAAGGCTATTTAGGAGTGGCCTATACAGTGTCACCAAATACAGATGCAAGTACTCTAAGAACTTAAATATCTCTAAAAAAAACAGCCACAATCAAAAGGTTTAAATACATTTAATAATAAATAATAAAATAACAAGACAATACCCAAGCAACACAGTAACTGCAGAGTTCATAATCACAGGAAATATTTTAAAACAACATTGCAGGACAGTCTCAAATAAATACATTAAACATCTAAACTAATCTTTATTGTATTCCTTTCTATATCTAAGAAATACTATGCCCTAAATAATTTACTTACAGACCAAGGCAAATGCAGATGAGTGTTGAAAGGATGTTTCTAGCTCCAAGACAAGATACAAAATGCCTAGTATTTCTCTGACAGAGTTCTTAAATTACTGTGAAATGTTATTGCTGGGTCAGCTTGGATGACATCACTCTTTGTCACGTCTTCAGTTCCTAGGCTAATAGATACCAACAGAAATTTATCATCTCTGTGTGAAATGTACATATCTCTCAGATGTGCAGCTGCTAGGAAGCAATAAAACACTTTACATTTTAAACCTAGTAATTAAAATTATTTTCAAGACAATAGAAAAACTTCTATCTCTAGACATTGTGTTGGCTTGCTGCTTTGAAACTGAGAAAAAACACAATCGTAAAACACTCTGATTCCAACTTATTTTCTTGAAGTTTTGCAAGTTAACTCGGCATGTTCCACTTTCTACTATTAAAACATACATTTGCACATGTATATAATTTATATACATTTCTGTTCTTTTTTCAGTAGGGAACACTGTGGTTGCATTCTTGAAACTTAGTACATAACATACAGTTCTCTTACATTTGTAAGACAAGCATATGAATCATATTAATATTCTCAAATGACATATGATTATTTACAAAATTCCAGATAGCTGGGCTGGCAGTGTCACACAGCCCTCTGGCATAAAGGGATAAAACTGTGGCTATGACCCAGATGATCTAAGCTTGATTAGCAGTTTGGTCATCTGAAGTACAGGCAGGGAAGGATAGGCAAGTTGATCATTGAGGGATGGAGGAGAACCTTTGTGAGGAAGACAGAGTGGCTTGGCTTCCCAGGTAAAGACTAGGGAAACAACTACAAACTGCTGCTGAGGGTGAGTGTGGTATCCTGTTTATGTCAGCTTTCTGCTGAAGCCAGAGATAGTTCAGATCTGATGTCCATTGCACAACTCACCCATGGGATGTAGCGGAGCACATGCAGGGATAGGAAAAATATGTAATGCCCTGTGGCAGTATTATGACCCTGTCCATGGACACCTCAGATTTCTGATGGCCCCAGCCCTAATGCAGACTTAGTGAAAGAGGAGAGGTAGCATGGTCAGCTGTGCTGGAGAAAAAAAACAATGCAAAAAAAAAAAAAAAAACACTCATGATTTTCCTGAGTACAAAGTTACAGAACTGCTCTACACCATGTTCCTGAGCTTCTGCTGCAAGTTTCCTTAGCATCCAAGAGCACTATGTTTATTTCCAGAAAATTTTAGATTCAAAGAGTGAAGTCTTTCCTAATGTTTCATGTTATTACTATTATTATTAATTTAAATAAATCACAATATGTTTAACAGCTATCTGTTTCGACGTGTATTGAGTAAGAAGAGCAAGAACCCTTATGAAATTCCTTCATTACTAATTTTGTCCATTGCTATTTATGGCAGTAAAGCAATGTTAGTAGTTTGCGTATGTATTGTGTCAGTAGTACAATTACTAGTTCAGTAATTGTTCATTTTATCCAAACATCTGAACTTTGTTCAGTATTGTATAAATTCACCCAGAGCACAACATATCTGAAACATTCAAGAATTGTTCATTTTATCCCTTCACCCAGAAAAATGACCATCAAGAGAAAAAAATATTATATATGTAAGTACATTAGGGTTGTAGAAATATTCATATTACTACAAATGTTTTTTCATATCACCAAATGCTGTACTTGGAGACCAAAAATAAACTTTTTTTTATCATTTATTTATTTTTTTGTGAACTCATACAAGCTAGATATTTAGATTAAAATAAATACTCTGCCTCAGAATTGTGTTGTTATAGCTAAGATAATTAGAGAGGAAATAGCAGGAAATATGAAAAGGCACAATGAACCTATAAAACGTATAATGTTCATTAAAAGTGCATTTATTTTCAACATCCTGCTCACAATATCAAAGTGGTTTATGTACTTGTTTCTGCATGGACTAAATAAGACATGGATTACTTGTATACCCTTTGCATTACCTCTATATATATATTCTGGAATACAAGGAAATCACATAGGTTTTATTCTTAACATAAACATTTATCAGTTTGCGATACAGCGGTGCAAATATAAAATATATTTTGTAAATAGCGTTACTATCAACAAGAAGCCTACAAATTGAAATAAAATACTACTGAAATCATATCAATACTTTCTCACACTCATCACAAAACTCCAACATCTATATCACCATTTTAATACCAGGCTCACCCTAAGTGGGGACATCCACACCAACCCAGGCCCAAATCCATCCTGTCCAACACAAACTGCTCCAACACAATTGTCAGAACATAATACCCCCTCTATCTTCATCCCTGGGCAAATCAACAACAGCAGCAAAACCAACCAATTTTTAATGCTAAATATTAATATTAGAAGTATCAAAAATAAAACAAAAACCTGAACTCCAGGCCACAATAGCACACTACTCCCCAGACATAGTTGCTTTAACAGAAACCTGGCTAAATAAAAACATAGCTAACTCAGAAGTTCTCCCTACCGGATACAATAATATTAGACAAGACAGACCACTTCTTAAAGGGGGTGGAACTGCCTTACTGTATAAGTCCAAATTAACTGTACATCAAATACCAAATTCCTACCCCTCCCCCAATAATTGTGACATACCTATCTCACAACTTCAACTTCACACTAAAAGGTCATCACCACAATTGTGATCTATATTCCACCTGGTAATACACCTGCTAGCCTTGAAGGTTTCTTATCCTGGTGTTCTTTCACATATTCACAAGAAACCCTTATTCTGGGGGATTTCAACCTAGACTGGTTCACCTGTATATCAGAACCACCAAGTAATCTAATAAATATCCATGGTACCAGCAGCTAGTCCAAATTCCAACTAGATGTGATAAAAAATCTAAAAGGGAATCCATCCTTGACTGTGTTCTAGCTAACAACTCCACATTGTACCCCAACACAGGCAGTCTCCCAGACACCTTAAGTGACCACAACATAATGTACCTTATATGTAGTAGAACAAGCATATGCAAAACCATTAACTATAAATCCACTAGAAACACAAAAAATTTCTCTCCTGATGTCCTCAATACTTTACTCTGTAACTCTGACTGGACCCCCCCCCCCAAAAAACCCTCCCACTTAATCAGGCTGTAACATATTTCAACAAAACATTTCTACAACACCTAGACACTGTCGCTCCATTGAGCAAAATCAAGGTTAGTACCTCTACAAACCCCTGGCTCAGTAAAGAAACCAAGCAAATCCTTAAGTCCATAGATACTGCCTGGCTTAATTATCAAAAAAACAAAGAAACACAAAGCCAAAGTACAAAGAACTGTGCAACCGTGCAAAAAAAATGCATTAGGCTGGACAAAAAAATCCTACTACATGACATTACAAACTAAATACCAACACAACCCCCAATAATTTTGGAAAAATGTAAACCAGCTACTAAAATCCACCCAAAAGGCTACCCCCTCAAACCAACCACCCCTGACACTAAAGTTCCCATCGGAACACAATTCAACTCCCACTATGTGAACTCAATTCTATCCTTAGTATCACAGGACAGTTCCAACTTTACTATCCCCCCAACACAAATAACACTAGTACAAGCTTTACCCTCAAAACAGTTTCCACCACTTCAATCAAAAGCATGCTCTCCAAACTAAAAACCTCATCAACAGCAGCCGACCTACTCCCCAGCTATTTCTTGAAACTCACAGCAGATGCTATTGTTATCCCAATCACCACTCTCATAAACAGATCAATTGTTGAAAACTATGTACCCAAACTCTGGAAAATATCCTATGTTACACCCATACATAAAGGCGGGACCTCCACTGAACTTAATAACTACAGACCCATTGCTATACTCTCCCCTCTGGCCAAAATCCTAGAAAAATGCATCCATACCCAGGTGCTAAAATATCTCCTAGACAGCAACATCCTGTCACCTACTCAACATGGTTTCAGACCTGCCCATATTACCACTAATCTCCTCTGCTTCACAGACACAGTAAACCGTCTCAAAACCGAAGGCCTGCAGGTGTCAACTCTTTTTTTGGATATGTCCAAAGCATTTGACACAGTCTTGCACCAAATCCTGCTAAACTAACTATCAAATTCCACACTTACCTGGTTCCAAAGCTACTTAACTGACTGGTACCAAGCTGTGAAATGGGAAAATTCTCTCTCCTCAGCTCCCCATCACTATAGGAGTCCCACAGGATTCTATCTTAGGACCACTACTATTTGCAATCTTCACAAATGACCTTCACACCTCCACACAGCATGCATCTATCACTCAGTATGCAGATGATACTACCTTAATCTGTGCTGCACAAAACGTTCCCACCCTCCTGCAAACAACTCAACTAGCATTCCCTGACATTGAAAACTACCTTCCCAAAGCCCAACTTATCCTTAATCCAAAGAAAACTCAGCTTATGATTATAACCAGTTCTAACAAAAACACTGATAATGGTCAATTCACTATCTGCTCCACAAATGCTACTCCAATCACTCCAATGGCACAGGCTAAGCTATTGGGAATAACCATAGACTCCCACCTAAAATTTGATAGTCATCTCAACTTAACTATTAAAAAAGTACATGCCAAACAGGATCACTCTACCATATCAAACAATTTCTTACCAACAACACAAGATCAGCCATTGCTCACTCCCAACTTCTATCCACCCTACTGTATGTATCTCTCATTCTGACTAATCTCAACAAAACTGAACTAAGCAAAATGGAAGCCTGCTATAACAGAATTGCCCGCTTTGCTGCAAATTGCTCATATAGAATTCATCACTGTACTGCTTTGAGACAGCTCCACTGGCTTGAACTGCCCAACCTCCTAACCTACAATCACCTCTGCCTCTGTCATTCTATTACCTCCCCAATAAGTGTCCTGCCCTCAAAAACCTAGTACATTACTCAGCCAAAAGGCCTCTTAGATCATCAAGCATAGTACTACTAGAAGTCACCAACAGCTACAATAGCCATATAGTAATTCAGTGGTTGAAAAATAGAACTCTCTCCCCACTAGCATACAAAACACATCGTCCAAAGCCTCCTTTAAAAACCTCATTACGCAACATGTCAAGCAAAGCTGGCAGTGCCATGACTGCTCCCCAGGCTAGTGAAAGTAGATAAGGTACACATACTAAACCTAGAGTACTTGATAGTTTTCACTCTTACAAACACTCGCTAATGTACAATGTATGTACTGTACCTGTGTACTATGTATGTATCCTACCTATGTTCCATATTTCAGCTGTACACCACACATCTATTAATTACCTTTATTTTTAAATTTATATTTTCTTGTTTGTTCTCTCCACTGTAACTGTTGATGTGCTGCACACCACTGTAAAAACATGTCTATTGTAATTTGTGTGTATACTGATCATGTCTAAATATCTAAATGTATCTAATTTTTCTATGTGGAGCTTTTCTCCCTGGGCCTCTGCTGAAAAAGGGCCTTTACGGCTCGGTCAGACTCCCCCGGTTAACAACTGTAAAATAAATAAATAAATAATCCATAACATATAAGACAACAAGAAAATGTGTCTGCCCCTTTAGTGTTGAGAATGTTAAATAATAGCAAAGCTAGGTCTTTCTCTGCATTTCCGAAGTCAAAAAGTGACTGGTAATAAAAGTAAACCCTAAGGTTTCAACTGTTCTGTACCTATCATGTATTTGGAAAAAAATATCCAGTTCATATAATAGCAGTTAGAAGCAATGTTGGTAAACATAAATAAGGCATATGATGACATGTGTCAGAAAAGTATTTCACAAGAGTGGAGTAGCTGTATTTGATGAATGTTTTTCCT